>NC_086236.1:28797500-29130126 GCF_036321145.2 Pelmatolapia mariae
TAGCATGCCAAGCAGAACATGTCTCGGGCGGTAGCTGAAGCAAAAACAGAGGATATAATCGGGTAGCGGAAAGAATACTTCAAGAACCTCCTTAATCGACTTCTGTAGAGAAAGCAGAGTCTAGGGACGAGGGAGACAACTTGCCCATCACTGAAAACAAGGTCACTGAGGTCATTAATCCCCTGGAGTTGATGAGCGTGTCAAAATCACATGACTGATTTAAGATGACATAGCAGTAATATGCAGCCACGTGGAGTCTATTTTTTTTTGTTGTTTTAAGAGTGTATATAAACTAGGTTAGTTTTTAAATTGTGTTGATAGGCCAAGTAAAACCAAGGTTATGATAAATAATTTACAAAATGCTTTTTTATGAATACCAGCCTCCCTGAGAAGATGTATGCCAGGTTGCTGAAAAAGAGTTTGTCCATTAGTCAAACCTAACTGACAAACAATGCAGATCCTGTTCATGGAACACTGGACTAGCTCTTTATCCTTGGAAGAATATTTGAGTGTGTCCAATTCATCTACATGTGTTTTGGGAACTTGGAGAAGGCATTCGACTGTGTCCTTTGGAGTGTCCTACTGGGGGTGCTTCAGGGGTATGTCTGGTCTGTTGCCATTCAGTCTCTGTACAACTGTTGCAGGAGCAATGTCTGCATTGCCAACAGACATTGACAGACTCATTCCTGGTGCATGTCTTCGCCAGGGCTACCCCTTTTCACCAATTCTGTTAATAATTTTTATGTACAGAATTTCTAGTAGTAGCCAGGTGGCAGAAGGCTTCCACTTTTGTGGCCTCAGAATCTCAACTCTGCTTGGTACTCCAACATAGTACTCTGAACAGTACCATGTTGGAATTCACTGAGCCCCTTAGACCAACCCATTCTTTCACAAATGTTTGTAGGTAGGTGCAACATCAATGCCCTGTTGAGATAATAAGCTTCACTAAATGAAGGATGAGATAAAATCCACTGAGTCAAGACAATAATGCTCCTTATCATGCTTAGAGGGTATCACCAGTCCAGCACCCTCAGATTGTACGGTAATTGGAAGAAAGGACGCAGATTAGTAGTAAGTATCAGAACCATTATTCTGGATGAAACAACAAAGATCCATAAGTACATCAGGAAGCTGGCTATAATGATCGCGTGCTTAGTGCACCAGAAACCCGAGAAACAAGAGGTGCTAGAGGAGGAACCATAATGGAAGGATAGGCACCTGTTATTGAAAAATCTTACCAATGACAGGACAATGACTAAAAGACACCACAGAGGCACTAATTATGTCAGTATGGGAACAAACTTTAAGCACAATTCAATTCAATTGACTTGAATTCAATTTTATTTATACAGCATCAAATCACCATAGCAGTCACCTCAAGGTGCTTTATATTGTAAGGTAGACCCTACAATAGTGCATACAGATAAAAACCTAACAATCATGTGACCCCCAATGAGCAAGCACTTTGGTGACAGTGAGAAGGAAAGACTCCCTTTCAACAAAAAGAAACCTCCTTCAGAGCCAGGCTAAGGGAGGGGCGGCCATATACTGTGACCATTTCGGGTGAGAGAAAGAAGACAGGACAAATGACATGCTGTAGAAGAGAGCCAGAGATTAATAACAAGTATGATTAAATGCAGAGAAGTCTAAGTCACACTATCAATAGAGGCTGGGATGTGAGGCTGGGATCCAGCACGTAACAGAAAGGTGTAAGATGCTAGCAGGCAGGGGATACATGGAACGCTATAATCAAGTGGCTGGAACAGTATACAGAAACATCTATGCCAAGTATGCCCTGACTTAGTGGACAAACAGAAGAAGATGGCCGTAGTGATAGATGCAGCGATACCAAGTGATAGCAACATTGGGAATAAGGAACACAAGAAGCTCAAGAAATACCAAGGGCTAGGAGAGGAGCATGAGGTGATGTGAAGGTGAAGGCAGCAATGGTGCCTCGGGGTACTGACCCCCAAACTGGGCAAGTGGCTCTAGCAGATCCCAGGAATGACATCTGAGATCTCTGTCCACAAGACCACAGTCCTAGGAACAGCAAAGATACTTTTGAGGACCCTCAAGCTCCCAGGATTCCTGGTAGAGGACCCAAGCTTGAAGCATAGACCGACTGGGTGCTGGTTTAGCTCACTGGGATGAGCAGGTGACCGCATGCCGTATGGCTGGGAGCGGCCGGTGCGGGTTTTAACACAACCTGTGGCCCTTTGCCTCATTTCTTCCTCTATCTCTCCCGCTGCTTTCCTGTCACTCTTCACTGTTTCTATCCAAAAAAAGGCTGAAAAAAATATTGTTGCTTGTTTGGAAGAGTTGTCAGGAGACAGTTTCTTCTTGCTAAAGAACATTTAAAATTTGCAAAGTTTTATCTGAATAAACCACAAGCTTTCTGGAACAATGTTTTCCAGACAGACCACACTAGAGTTTGGCTATTTGGGAACTGAACCATGCAATATTTGGCAAATTCCAAACATATTATATCAGCACAAACACACTAAATTTGGGTTTTTGTTAAATAAATATTTTATAATTGTGTGATATGACCTATATAACTCGACATCCAGATTATATTAAAATTATTTTAGAACCTAGCAAAGACCTTTTTTAAAAATAATCATATTCTTTTATATACTTTTTATTTATTATGTCCTGACACATAGAACTTTTCAAATTCTATAAAATACATACAGGGTGGACTTTCTTTTCTAAACTGTTCAAATTTTGTATATAAAATCAAATTAATTCCTCTAGTTAGTTAATCTGTTTAGCACATTTGAAAAGTAAGTAATTTTTCATAGCTTTATAGAGGTTCAGAACCCTAAATTTGTACACTGTAAAGTAATGGGGCAAATATGTGTTTGTATTTTTGATGATTATTTCATTAAAACAATTATACATTTATACCTTTATGTATTTATCCTGTGTGGTTTGAATGTTTGTATGCAAAAATTAATGAAATAATAAAAAAGACAACATGTCTCTACAAGTCATTATGACACTGACTTATTTTCAGTCTGCTACTTGCAACGTCTGTAGCCTGTGGGAAAGCTTTACTTCCTGTCACAAAGGTTTTCATGTTTTGACCACTTCCTGTGATCAGTACAATGCCTAATATGGACTGTATTTCACCTGTCATATGCACCAAGTTCTCAAAAAGTTTTGGTTCCCCAGAATGCCTTCTTGGATTAAATAACATTATCAGAACAAAGGAAATGCTGATACATTTTTAGTCTATGTGCAATAACTGTAATAATTGAAGCACCTGTTATAAGCTTCAGACACTTGCAGACAACAGGAAATGTAGTCAGAACTAAAGATCTTTTCGGTAAAATATAGAGAGCACTATGAGAGTCGGTGTTGTTTTACGCATTCTTTCACGAGTCATTCAAAATTGGAATGAACATATGTTTCTTTCCTCAGTTTAAAATTTTTTTATTAATATAACTAATGTAAGAAAATGACTCACCCCATATTTCAGCTTTGGTCAATATCCAGCGTTTCACTTGTTTTTTAACAATATTTCTTCACTACAAAATGAATCGTGTCTTTAGAACCTACTGTCATCCCTGATTGCACATCTGAGTTGCTCTCTCGCTCTGTGACTTTTTTAGCAGCAAGCATTTGCACTTCTGCCTTTGTATTGTCATTTCCTAGACAGTTTTTTTCTTTCTTCCTGTTCTCGTCTCCACTCGCTCTTTCAAATTCATATTTTCACACCTCCCCCATTTTCTGTCTCCCTGCGGTATAGCTCTGATTTCTGTCTGCTTTTTCTTTTCTATCAAGCTGTTGTTTTTAATTAGGGCGAGTCCTCTTGACATAATTATTATTACTATTTCAGATAACGAGCACATGTGTGGTTTAACAAAAATTTCTGTAATTACGTTTGTGCAATACTGTTATGTTTGTATTCATTGTATTACAGGTAGGTAGTAAAAAATAAAAGTCATAGTAAAGTAACAGCAACAAGTTTAGGCTTCAACCTACAAATTAAAATCTAATGAGTAATCCCTCAGTCTTCATTACAAAAATTCTAACTGCTTCAGATCTTGCTTTACTATCCTCTTGTTGCAGAATAAGAGTGGTGTATTCTTACCTTCTATTAACTATTATCATTAGTGTTGTTGTTGTTTGTGTTTTGGTGCTTTGTACAGCACTTTGCCAAACTTTCAACCCTTATCTACTGAAATATTGAAGTTTGCTTTTAAATATGTATTCGCACAGCTTCAGTGTTTTAGCATGTTCGCATGTGTGTTGACTTTAAATAGTTATGCATTTGTATGCACATACATATGTATGAAACCAACACCTCGTCAGTGACAAGCTTTGTTCCTTTAATAGCCATCTCTAGTCGTATTTGAATGTTGTTCATTTCCTCTTACTTTTCATGATCACTTTGCAGTTCCTCATTCTTATAATGTCTCTGCAATCCACTAGAAATTAAAATAAAAAAAATGTTAAAAGAGGTTTTAGACTTGCTTTATTGATAAGCTATTACAAATAATAGCATTTTAAACCCTGTGCTGGGTCAAAAATTATAACTTGTCTTTTTCGCTACCCATGGATTCAGTATCCCTGTGAACTCTGGTAAAATGAACATATTAAGAGTGAAAATATGATACTAACAGAGAGAAGACATATGAAGAGGTTAACAGAAAATAATTTACTCAGATGTATAACTATATTTAGGTGTATTTATTCGGTTTTAGCTGATCTCAGGTGTTCAGAAAGACTGTTCCAGGACAGAGAAATTGCAAAAAGCCCAAGAACTACATCTGAGACTTCAGTCAGCATGCTAAATGTTAATGTTAATCACAGTACAATTAGGTATTGTTTGGTTGGAAAGAGAAAGTCTTTTCTTACTAAGATAGATAACGTTACTGTTCCATGTGGGCAAATGCTTGCATTCCTTTGGGTTTTTAATGTAGTGTGCAGAAAACTTGCAATCAGTCTCAGACAGCAAATGCAATCCCCCCCAACCACCAGTTGTCCCTGCATGGAGGTTGCTGTCCTATTTTAACTCAAGTGTGACTAAGGCCTTAAGCAGACTAGGAAAGAAGTGTGGAAGACTACAACATCAGACTATAAGATAAGATAAGATAACCTTTATTAGTCCCCCACATGGGAAATTTGTTTTGTCACAGCAGGAAGTGGACAGTGCAAAAGTTATATAGCAAAAATTAGAATACAATAAGAATAAAATACTGTACCCAACTGTACAGAATAGAATAAACTACTATATACAGTAGAATAAATAGAATAAAATATACAATAGGATAAAATTAGAATACAAATGCTTTATACAACTGAGTAAAAATACAACTTTGTCAGAAAAAGAGTATTGCACTTAGTGTTATTGCACATGTGTGGATGTGTGTGTTTGATCAGTTGGAGTCTTTATTGTGGAGTCTGACAGCAGTGGGGAGGAAAGACCTGCGAAATCTCTCCGTCCCACACCGTGGGTGCCGCAGCCTGCCACTGAAGGAGCTGCTCAGTGCTGTCACAGTCTCCTGCATGGGGTGGGAGATGTTGTCCATCAGGGACGACAGCTTAGCCACCATTCTCCTGTCACTCACCACCTCCACTGGGTCCAGAGGGCATCCTAGAACAGAGCTGGCCCTTCGGATCAGCCTGTTCAGTCTCTTCCTGTCCCCGGCAGAGATGTTGCCACCCCAGCAGACCACACCGTAAAGATAGCTGAGGCCACCACAGAGTCATAGAAGGTCTTCAGGAGTGGGCCCTCCACTCCAAAAGACCTGAGTCTCCGCAGCAGGTACAGTCTGCTCTGCCCTTTCCTGTAGAGGGCTTCTGAATTATGAATCCAGTCCAGTTTGTTGTTCAGATGAACACCAAGGTACCTGTAGCTGTCCACAGCCTCAATATCCATACCTTGGATGTTCAGTGGTTGCAGTGGAGGATGTTTGTGCCTGCAGAAGTCTACCACCAGCTCCTTGGTTTTACTGGTGTTGATCTGGAGGTAGTTCAGCTGGCACCAGTCCACAAAGTCTTGGGTCAGTCCTCTGTACTCCTTGTCGTCCCCATCAGTGATGAGGCCAACTATTGCAGAGTCATCAGAGAACTTCTGCAGGGAGCACTGGGTGGAGTTGTGGGAGAAGTCTGCAGTGTAGATGGTGAAGAGGAACGGAGCCATAGAACATTATGAAAAAAAAAAGTTGTGTTGCTGGGAGCAATTTTACTTTGATTTGGTTTCCCAAGGCAATTGGTCCTGAGTAAGAACAATTCTAAAAACCCAGATGAAGACAAAAAGAATATAGAAACCAAGTGTCACAATTCGGCTGTGTGCAGGCAGGAAGAGGACCCAAAATGAAGGACTCGCAACACACGGGAATGAACTCAGAAAAATGCAGCTTTATTAACAGACTCAGGGAAATGATGCAGAACTAAACTAGACTGGGAAAACAAGTTGGAACAAAACCAAAACGGGAGCACCAAGAATCCAAAACAAAAAGTCCACAAGCAACACATGAGCTCAGGCAACCGTTCATAGATAGTTCAGGGGGTTGACGCAGAGGCCGGTGGCACAACAGTCTAACACAGCTCAGTTCTGGAGGCCGACTGTGCAGACGGCAACGGCGGCAACGTGGAAACCGTTCTGGAGGCCGGCCGTGCGGAAGGCAGCGGCGACGCAGTTCAGGAGGCCGACCGCACTGGTAACGAAGTCCAGTCAGCGACCTGGAAGGTGGCCGCTGACGTCGAACCAGACGTAGACCAGACGGCAGCGTGGCAGCTGCGGGACCAGACGGCAGTGTGGCAGCTGCAGATGGTGATGTTGCAGGCGACGGTGTGAAAACCGCAGGTGGTGGCGTTGCAGGCGACAGTGTGAAAACCGCAGATGGTGGCGTTGCAGGCGACGGTACGGGTGCAGAGGTCGGCCATGTTCTGGCTGGCCTCACCTCGGAGACCAGCATGGGTCCAGGGGTGGACCGGACACTAGTCCCTCCCACCCGAGGAGTAGGTACAGGTGTAGAGGTTGACTGGTTCACGGCTGCCCTCACCCTGGGAGCCGGGGCTGGTACCCGTGACAGCTGGGCAGCTGCTGTCCCCACCCGAGGAGCTGGTACAGGTGCAGTGACTGGCAGTGCCTTAGCTGGCCTGGACACCGGAGCAGGGACCAGCTGGACCCCAGCCTCCCTCACCCAAGGAACTGAAATGGGTAGAGGAGAGTGCTGGGCCCGAGCTGCCCTGGCAGCAGGAACAGGAGGAGAGAGAAGCTCAGGAACAATCTCAGAATGCACAACATCGCCAATAGTGTCTGGGGATACAGTCTTTGCAGAGTGAACAGCCTCAGAAACATCCAACTTGGACACAGAACAGTCCCTAGGAGGAGCCACAGTCTTAATAGGTCACTCATTCTGGGAAGAGGAAGGCAAGCCAGACCGAAAATCCTCCGGTGGACTGGGCTGAGACGAAGAGGTGGGGAGCTTGTATAGCTCCGAACGTGGAAGTCCCAAAAACAGAGCAAAGGATTGCAGCGGAGTAAGCCCAGAGTCTTCCACCACATATTCCTTCTTTTGCCGCCGCTTGCCCCTCCTGCAGGGCCTGAATTCTGAGAGCAGCGGCGGAGTGACGCCAGAACACTGAGGAGCTGCTGCCGTCGAGAGAGAACCTGCCCCCTCGGATCACTGACGGAACAGTTGATGAAACGGTGGTAGCCATCGCAGTTTGGAAGCTGCTGGGCCCACCCAGAGCCAAACGAGACCCATCGAAGGGTGACTCGTGCTCCCAGGCACCTCCAGCCTCCTGCCTCGCCGTCTCCTTGAGGAAGGCAGAAACTGCAGGTCACCGATACCACACGGAGTTCGCTGGCTCCATAACTGGTCACGTCCTTCTGTCACGATTCGGCTGTGTGCAGGCAGGAAGAGGACCCAAAATGCAGGACTCGCAACACACTGGAATGAACTCAGAAAAATGCAGCTTTATTAACAGACTCAGGGAAATGATGCAGAACTAAACTAGACTGGGGAAACAAAACCTAAAACTCCACAGAGAGGCACACCAGAGATCACACAGCATGAGGGAGGACACGACACTGACACAGAGAAACACAGGGCTTAAATACACTGGGGAATAACGAGGGGAATGAGACACAGGAGGAGAGCACAACTGGAAGAAATCACACATGATGAGACCAAAGGGAAGCAAATCTAGAAACACTGACATGAGACACGGACCTTCAAAGTAAAACAGGAAACACACCGACTGAACTCTAGCCACGCAAACTTAACAGAGACTGGGGAGACAAAACATAGAGACCTGAAATGTGGGATGGAAGGGCACAGAGTTAACACCAGGAAACCAAATAACAAAACCTAAGAATTGGAACTCAGGAAGTACTACACAACTAGGGAGCTAGAAATACTTAGGACAGAAACCAAAACACAAGCAGTCATAATCCATGATAAAATCAAAAGTAAAAGTACAAAACTCAAACATTGGGTCACCGACCCAGGACTGTGACACCAAGTTACTTAGCCATGGACTGGCTTACTGGTGGCCAGGCCATACCTCTTGGGACAGAGACTGAAAGAGCCACATGGGCTTGCCTCCTGTAGGCCTATCAACCACAAGAGGGGTTGCAAGGGTTTGCTGCAATGTGGACTGGATGGCTAAAGGTGGAGATGCTTGGATATTGCAAGACTCCTAGTGTGAGTCTATCTTCTGTTTACATTTAAAAAACAATGAAAAGCAATATAAAACAAACAGGATGGTCTGGGAGCAGACGCAGACTCAATGTCGATGTGGTTTTGGGGGGATAACAGGAGGAGAGAAACCACAGAGAGTGGTGTAAGACTCTGCTTCCCAGCCCCCTCTCTGTATAGTCAATCTTTGAAAGATGTACTATGTTTGGCCAGATTTCCAGAAATGAGAGCAGCTCAATCTAAAATGGGATTGATGGAATGGAATTGGCAGTCTAGAAATATAGTTAAACATCACATGAGCAATTTCAGACTTTCTTCTCCTGCTAAAACCAGGCAAAGACCCTGTATTACCCACCAGCTATTATCCAACACCCCTTATTAATGCTGACCTTAAAATAATATGCAAATCTCTCTCAAAAAATTAGAGAAGATAACGCCCCTCATAATACATCCCGACCAAACTAATTTCATAAAAGGGAGGCACTCATCAACAAGTACTCATGTGGGACACCTGCAACCACAATACCCAAACACAATATTGTCTCTGGATGCAGAAAAATCATTTGATAGAGTTAACTGGAAATTTTTATTTGCAACTTTACACAAATTTGTTTTTGGAAACTCTTTATAAACTGGTTAAAAATATTATATAATTGCCCAACAGCATGTCAAACATCCTCCATTTTTATGTCTTCACAGGGGCACAAGTCAGGGATGGCCACACTCCCTCGCATTGTTTGCAATTTTTATCGAACCACAAGCAGCACCAGTCAGACAGGCTATAGTGATTAAGGGCATAAAATGCAAGAATGTAGAACATAAAATCAGTCTTTATGTGGATGATATGTCACTTTCCAACATTCACCAACATTCAACCAACATTCAACATTTAACTAACATTCACAAACCACTATCCCTGAGGTAATTACATTAATAAACTCATTAATAAACTGGATTAATTGCTCCTTCCACACTGCTCTCTCCTCTGGTCCCGGCAACATCCTTAAAAGGGGAGATATGATTCGATGATGCATGGGGCTCTGGTGGCTTTTGAGTGGTGTTTTTCTGGTGGCTGTGTGCAGCAGGGCTGGGGGGGGTCCATGTCAGCAGATGTAGGTTGCCAGCTGTGGGGACTTGGGGTCTTGGGGGTGGTCCACCTGCAGGCTGGAGTTCTGGCTGGGCCTGGGGGCCTTGGATCCTGGTTGGTGTATCACTGGCGGGGGGGCCTTTGGTGTATCAGTGAAACTGGGGCCCTCTTCAGCTGGCAGGGAGGTTATAACCATCCTTTGCAGGTGGTAATGCATCCATTGCATCCTCTGATCTTGAGGAGTCCATTTTGCAGGTGGGAAGGATCTAGCAGAGGTGGAGGATGAACTCAACCTGGGTGTCTATTGTCTTATGTAATCTGAGTGGGTGTGGTTTTTCCTCTGTGGTGGGGTCAGGTGGGCCACCCCGACCTCTGTGGGGCTTGGTTGTACCTCTGCTGTGGGCCCCGGGCTGGATCGAAATTGGGGAACGAGGGTGCGTATGTGGGTCAGCGGGGGAGCTGGCTCCAGGGAGGGGGTACTGTCTGGTCGGATTCTGGGCTGGTGGCTCTACCTGCTGCTGATGGACCAGGGCGGTCTGCTTGTCTTCACCCCAGAGTAAAGGGGACCTTCTCCTGGGTTTGGGGGCGGATTCCCCCTCAGGTGGTGCTGGTGCCTGGACGTGGGAGTGCAGAGTTCATTTCTATGTCCCATTGTTGGGCAGATGAGTATGAGTATTTTCTTATGTGTGCATGAAGGTTGGAATGCATGTTTGTGTCTGAGTGATTGCCCCTGCAGTAATCCTTCTTAGGCTCTTGTGCTCTGAGGGGCTTCTAGATATCTGGGACCCAGGTCTCCTCCATGCCTGCTTCATATCCTGGGGGGCAGGGATAAGGCTTCCCATACCCACTAGTAGACTACTACCCTACTGTGTTGTTTTTTGCTTGTTTTTTTCAGCAGGTGGTGAAGCATATTTTCAGTGTCTTTTCTCTCTATCTATCTATCTTTTGTTCTATTTTCTCTCCCTCTCCTTCTGTTAACTTTCTTCCCAACTTCTCTCTCCTGAACTGGAAAAGAACCACCAGTACCTTAGTGCATGGTAGAATGAGCAGAAAGGACAGAATGAGCCACGAAAGGGGCTACAACGTCCAGGCCATAGAACCAAACGAGTGTGTGGTGACGATCAACCAGTTGCAACAAAAATATCACTCACAGGGGGCCTTTTAAGAAGGGCCCATGAAGGCAAAGAGAGACCTTTAATGCTGTAGCTTACATAAATCAGTGGAAGAGCCTCTGATTAGGCAAAGCTCTACTTCTAGCTGAATTAGCAAGATGGACAAACAACTGGTCACATAAATGCAAATCCTGAGTACAGCCAATGTAGGTCTTGATGCTTGCTCCATCATCCAGGTAAGTAAATCACCAAAGGTTGATTCTGTTCATCTGGATGTAGCATTTTCAGTGGGAGAAACGTTTCGTCACTCATCCAAGTGACTTCTTCAGTCTCAGCTGACTGCAGGTTTCCCCAATCTTAAACAGAAGCACATTCTTTACTCAAGTAAATGAAAAAAAGTACAGGCTCTGGAATGTACTCCAAGTAAGAAAGTAAAAAGTAGTTCTTTGAAGGATATTTTTGTGCAAAGCTAACTGAACCTTGTGCTACATTAAAATAAAGGTAAAATAATACCAGTTGATGGGAATACAAACTTCAGTCTAACTTTTTTTTTTAATTCAAATCATATTCAGCTTGAATCTAAAGAAAAAGAAGGAAAAGAAAAAATATATATCTATTTTCTATTGCCTACATTGTAGAGGGTGACTTTGCCTCTAAACAGAAAAAGTGGCCTCTAAACAGGGTTAAAGTGGGGTTGGCAGGTGGGGGAACCCCCAAAGTTGGTTGTAATGGCTCAGTGTGGGGAAAAAAATCATAACTCACAATAATTTCTGTTGAGAGCTCCAGTAGCTTTTCTTAGTGTACATGCTGTGATCAGCTGACCTGCTGCTCTTTGTGAATGTACACAACTGAATTCAACAAGATATGAAGGTGGAATTCAGTCAGTGGATCTAAGTATCATCAGCTAAGATTCATATGAATTTCTGCTACACTTAATGTAACCTTACTCTGACCATGAAACCACAGCCAGTGTGCAGCAGGCACATACACTGTTCTTTATTTTAAATCCATCATAGTACAGCAAACCAACCTGTTTATCCTGCTCTAACCTGCAGAGTATTCTCATTTAGCCTTTAAATAGCAGTTAGTCTACCTCAGTTTGTTTGCAGCACATTTAACAACACGAAAAACAGAATGTCACGTGTACAGACCCAATATCTGATTTAAAAACATGAGGAGTTACATGTTAGCTTTAAATTTCCAGTTTGTCAAGTACCACTGAGCAGTCCTTACCTTTAAATCTAAACTCTCCTCTTCCTCTCCTGTCCTGTCTTTTTGTTTATCCATCTCTGAGTAAATTTAATCCTCTTTCTTTTCTCTCTGTGAAATACAACAGCTGGACCTTTAGCTAGCATCACACTGTGTGACAAACTGCACGCAAACAGTTTGTATGTTTAATGATGTTTTCTGAGCTGACAGAAACATTGCATTTGAAATTACCTGCCACTCTCAAGTCACCCTCTCTATGCTCCCTCCTCTTCAATAGGCCTGCTAGATGCTGAAGTACCACATGCACAACTTATGGACAACTGCAGTCATTCCCATGTTGTGGCAAAAACAAAAGAAAAAAACAAAATACCGTTCCATTTTTAACCCCTGACATGGCACACATCATCTCTTTTTATGTGGCATCCCCTGGTGATTAATACACGAACAGGACTGCCATTAGTGATGTGACATTCGCAAAACCATGGGATTGTAGTGAATCAGAAGAGCTAATTCCCATCGAGTGAGAGCCAGCTATCGACTTTTTTTTAACAAGGTTTGTTGTGTTTCCATAGTATTTAACTGTCTTCCCACATACATCACACGCCTGGATCTGTGTGACCCAGAGTTCCTGAGCAGTTATGGACTTGTATTATATTAGATGTGTTTTTGGTGTTGCTGTCCCTCGTTCTCCCTGCTTGCAGGTGTGTGTGTGTGTGTGTGTGTGTGTGTGTGTGTGTGTGTGTGTGTGTGTGTGTGTGTGTGTGTGTGGATGCAGGTGTATCTGGGCACCTGTTTACAGGCACCTTCAGGCCTGGTGGGTGTGGCCCTGCCAGGTAGTTGGCCACACCTGAAGACCATCACACACCTGCAGCTGATCAAGCCTCGTTGGAGGAGCTACTTAAGAGTGTGGTGGAGCTCTCTCCGACGCTGGATCTTTGCGTGGCTTCACGTTAGTCTCTTGGCTAGTTAGTAAGTTTAGTCTGCTGCATTGTGGTGTGTCTGACGGCTGCCTCTTTGTTATTTCCCCAGGAGAAGTGTGGAGACGAGAGGGCAGCGAGCACGGAGTGCTCAGACACTGAGGAGTGGGGACAAAGAACACTAACACTGGGAAGAGGACATGTCACGAGAGTCGGGAATGCACTGAGGATTTATTGTTATTTTCCATTCACTGTTAATAAACGCACTGCTTGCATTCAGAGCTCTGCGCCTGGGTCATCCTTCCTCACGTCCCCACGGTTGGCCAGCATCAACCGTGACAGTTTCAGAGATTGGGATCATCCTATAATCTCTTATGAACTACCTCCACTGCTTCAATGACTGGGACACAAGTGAAGAGAGATGTAACATCATACGAGACTATCTGCCTCCATAATGACTTTTCAGTTATTTCTGTCCTGGAGGCTAACATACAGGAGCACTATTACACTGCATTAAAGGACGCCTATTAAGCTGTCTCCCATGTAGACTCTTTTTATGGGGACAGCAGATCATTGTCTGTTTCACCTCATACCTACAGACAGAAATTATAAATTTTCTAGTCTGAGGTCAAAACTGTGGACCGTGGGGCAGAAACAAACTGCACAAGGAGATCAGAGTAGCTGATAGGAGATAAAGTTAGAAGATAAAAAAACAGTTTCTTAGCCAAAGACTGCATCAGATTGGAGAGGCCCAGAGCACATCACCAGCTACATGAGTCCATACCCCCACCCTGAAATGAATTCCCTGCTGGATGGCCAGCTTAATACTTTGAACTGCAGATTTAAAAATATAACTACTCCCCCTCACCTCACATCTACATACAAGGATGCTCACCCTCACCTTACACCTGCACAAAAGAACTACCTGCAGCCCTCACCCCCCTCCCCTCTGACTCCCTACATGCACTAAAGATCTGTGAGGAGGATGTGTGTCTACTCTTCCAGAGCCAGAAGACCAAGAAGACTCTGGCATCACTTCAGTCAACCTGGGACGTACACCAGGATCCTGTTTCTGGAATTCAGCTAGGCCTTCAACAGCATAATCCCAGACATCCTCCATCAGAACCTCACCCAGTTCACTGTCCTTGCCAACACCTGTCAGTGGGTCACCAGCTTCCTGACGTATAGGCAACAGCTGGTGAGGCTGAGGAGCATCACATCCCACACACACTGGAGTTGAACCCCCCCTTCTCTTCTGGCTCTTGGAGGAGGCGGATGCATCTTTCACCCTCTCCTTCCCTTAGCTTCCCTGCTGCTGCTTCTATGTCGTTGTCTTGTCTTGTCTGACTCTAACCCTGTGAGAGCCTCTCATTCTCGCTCTTGTTCTCTAAAACTAAAGAAGAACTATGGATTTGATAAACTGGTCCCTTAAGGCAATTGACACGCTATTCTCGACGAGAAGCCTGGGTTCGGGAGAGCCCGAGTGTCCCGGAGGGACGTTCCCTGCTGGATACACGATGGGCGGGTGGCAGCGTCATCGAGGACATTGAAGACATCTACTTACTCGGAACCATCATAACAGGGTTCTTGCTGTTTGGAGCTGGCTTGGCCCTGGCTTATTGGAAATTGAATAAAGCGGTGACTGCTGTTCAAAACCCCACAAGGCTAGCTGCTCTGATCGAAACTGTGGGAAGAGCAGTGAGTGCTCAGACTGTTCTTACTGAACGAAATATGGGAAAGATCTTGGAGGTGCTCACGGCTCTTAAAAGAGAGATACACCTGGAGACCAGTGATGGACATTAGAACAAGTGTAAAATGGATGCAGTTCGTTCGACCTAAACCAGTTACCTCCATCTCTAATGCGGCTATACCCCCACCCCCGACGGCGCCAGCTGCGTGAAGGTTGACGCCGAGGAGAACAACAACATTCTTCCAGGAGATATGATAACGAGGACGAACTGACTCTCTGCCCTATTCCTCAAGGCCACCTGCATAGGCTGCGGACTGTTGATCTTTGCCTAACAGGCAAAAGGACACTTTCTCAGGCTGGACTCAGGACACACACCCCGACACGCATGCACACATGCACACTGATACTGATATGCACTCACCACACTCTCTACTCACCACACTCTCTTCCCCGGATCCAACGCCTCCTCCCATGCTATGAACAATTTAACAACTTACATGAGCTATTGTCTTACTAGTTGTACACAGACTAGTTGGACCACATTACAATCAATAGAAAGACTATAAGCAGGTCTTCAAAGATTTGAAAAAAATTCATGTCATCATTGTAGAATTTTTACAAAACTTCTTAAATTGAGATAACTTGATAAAACTTACAGATATTTTACTTGTGTATAAAATAGTGATGTTCGATTCGTGAACGAATCGTTCAATACTCGAGAATCACTTTACTGACTCGTGAATCATGATTCACAAGCACAACTGACTCACTGACTCATCCCTGTTGCTGTTAGCAAACTAATTCCATTAGTAGAAATATATCTAGCTTATAATTAAAATTGTGGGGAAATAAACAACAGCCAGTTTATTAACAAAAACATTCCTGCTCTGAACTGGAAGAAAAAACCCTGAGTAGAAGCTCACATCAAGACAATAGCTCCTCGGTTCACAGTAGCATCGCTCAGCTAGCATGCTAACAGCACATTTGAGGTACTCACCCCCTCCCTTGCTGTGCTGAATCATAGCATAAGCGAATCACTCAGGACTCACTAACCCCCTTCCTCCTGGCTCACAGCTCAAGCGAGTTGAACGAATCACTGAATCACTCACCCCTCGCTGTGCTGAATCATAGCGTAAGGCGAATCACTCACCCCCTCCCTCCTGGCTCACAGCTCAAACGAGTTGAACGAATCACTGAATCACTCACCCCCTCGCTGTGCTGAATCATAGTGTAAGGCGAATCACTCACCCCCTCCCTTCTGGCTCACAGCTCAAACGAGTTGAATGAATCACTGACTCACTGACTCACCCCCTCCCTTCCTCTTACGAATCACTCACTGACTCACCCCCTCCCTCCTGGCTCACAGCTTCTTCTTCTTCCTCTTCTTCTTCTTCTTGGTTGGCAACCAATGTTAAGGCACTTTATCGCCCCCTGGCTCACAGCTCAGTGGACATTTAGATGAGAAAATATATATATTTGACACATTTAAGGAAAATACAAATAAAATAAAAATTAATAAATGTTCCCTTTATAATTTTTTTGTTCTTTTTTGCTCTAAAGAAAATAGTTGTTTTCTTTTACAATCATTCATCTTAGCAGTAGGATTTACATTAAAAGATAAACAAATTAAGTTTGAGTGAAAATATACATTTTTGCACTCTCTGGTCAACTGACTCAGTGACTCAAATGACTCAAGAAACCCGATTCACTTTGGTGAGTGACTCATTAAAACTCAATTCAGTAAAAAGAATCGAATTTACCATCACTAGTATAAAATTCTTCATGGTTTGGCTCTCTGTTATGACCCAGGTCATGATTTTGTGTGTTATTTTTGCTCCTCACACCTGAGGGTGGCGTTATTCGTTCTGTCTGTTGTTTGTGCTTATGTAAGTTCCAAGTGGAGGCAGACCATTGGCTGAAGATGGAATGAGGCTGGCTATAAAGTTGAACCTATCACAATGGGCAGGCCCACCTGCTTCCTGCTTCCAAACAAGCTGGGCCTTTAGCCCTATATCTTGTGTTTAGCAGTGTGCTGTGTGTGACCAAATATCCATGTTGAGAAGAGCTTGGTTGTCTTGTATCTATTGTAAATAATATAAATAGACCTTTTCTGATTGATCCGGTAGCTGTAGGGGTGGGAGGCCTTTTTTCTTTTAAAACCTTTTTTCTCCTTTTTAGGTTAGGGAGACAGGTAAGAGGCCTGTATTTTCTTGGGAGCAGGGACAAGGGCATTATCTTTCATTCTTTTGGGGGTTTTTTGTGTGTGTTGCGCCCTGGTTTCCCCTAGGCTCGTCCAGGATTTTAGAATGGTAAATGGCCTGTATTTGTATAGCGCTTTACTAGTCCCTAAGGACCCCAAAGCACTTTACACATCCAGTCATCCACCCATTCACACACTGGTGATGGAAAGCTACATTGTAGCTACAGCCACCCTGGGGCGCACTGACAGAGGCGAGGCTGCCGGACACTGGCGCCACCGGGCCCTCTGACCACCACCAGTAGGCAACGGGTGAAGTGTCTTGCCCAAGGACACAACGACTGAGACTGTCCAAGCCGGGGCTCAAACCGGCAACCTTCCAATTACAAGGCTCTTGAGCCACGATCACCCCATAAAAGCGTGCACCAGGGCTTGGGCCATGTTGCTCATGCAACCCATCCACCTCACTTTGGTAGGAGAGCCTACAGCCACAATAGGGGAGCTGCATGGCCCTTGCTTTGATGTGACAGGGGCTCGTGCAAAAACCAAAGCAGTGGGGTTAAAACCCAGGGACTCTTGTGTAGTTTCCCAAATGGCAAACGGCAACAACAGCAGGCAACACAGTCTATTGTGACATGTTCAAAGGGCTCACCTACTATAGGGATGAGATGTAAAGGAGCTGGAGTGATGATTTGGTCAGGCTTACCAGCCATTTGACATATATGACATGACCCGCAATATCTGGTAACATCAGATTTTAGCCCTGGCCAGAAAATATAGTGGAGCATGTTTTCCTAATTCCTAAGTGGTCCAACAGATGGTGTTTCTGCCTTTAACTTAAGTTTACATCTCTCTGAATGTTTGGTTTTGTTGATTAATTTATTATCTCATCAACCTGCCAGTGACAACAGTTAAAAATTAGCCTGTGTGGCTAAGTCTGGCTTATTTACATGATGAATTTAAATGTGCAGGTGCAACGCTTGGTTCACGGGGGACTAAAATGTGGTTGGGTTACCAAACAAGCCGAAGAGAAGTGTGACAAATTGGTACAAATCGTATGGAGTGGAGAAGGGCCGTTTTTCTCTTCACCAAAAGAACTATGTGGATACACCAAGCAGTGTGTGACTCTTCTAGTACTCCCATTTTCAGCATTTCCTCTAATTCCTTCTGAACAATTTGTCTTTTATGTTCAGGTTACCAATAGGGCCACAAACACACTGTCATGCTAGGGCGCATTTCAAAATGGTGCTCTATGAAATTGATACAGCTGGTCTGGGGAAGAACAGATCTGCAAAATGGCAGGGTTCCTGGGTCATTGACCCAGTGTTTTCAGTTTGTACTTTGTCAATGTTTAATTTCCACGTGCTTCCTGATCTATTGTGTTAGCCTCTTCCTGTGTGCGTTATGTTTAGTTCTACTTCCCATGTGTTATTAGTTAGATTAAACCATAATCACCCTGTGTTATGGCCCTAGGAGGGCCTCCTCCTGAAGTTGCCCATGTGGGCGTGTCCTACCAGCTCTCCTGCCTTAGGTGGCACCTTTTTCTTTTGTACAGCTGACTCACATCAGCAATTAAAGGTATTTAAGCCCAGAGAAAGGTAAGCTGTGGTGCCAGAGTGCCATGTGAGTGGTTGCAGCTAGTGAGCTGTGTGTTTGTGTTTGCAGCTAGTGAGCTACGTTCGGTGACTGTTTACTCCTGCCAGTGTTTGGTGACTAAACTCTTTTTTTGACTTACTTTTTAGTTTATTGACCAACGCTTGAGTTTTGTTTGTTTCCTTAAATGGTGATAATGGTTTGTCCGTCTCTTTTAGTTGAGCTATTAATAGAAACTTTAATAAAACTCTTTAATTTAACCCTTTTGCCTCCTTGTCTCCTTTTTCCAACCCGGACACTTTTTGTTACTTTCCCTCATCGCCTTGACCCTTTTAAGGGAATGTAACAAGTGGGGGCTCGTCCGGGATCTGAAAAGGGAGTTTGAAATTAGTGGTGTTTGGTTTTTTCTCCTTTTACGTAACGGTTGTGTTGCCTTTTGAGAAGAATAGAAATACACCTTCCCAGTTAAGTTAGGTGAGTGTCCAGCTGAGTTTTTTTAAGTTCTTCCTTCGGGCACGCTTTTGTTATTTTGCCTTTCTTATTTTCGGAGTAATCCTGGGTGGGGATTAGTTCCCTGTTGGGGGCTGTATTTAAACCCTCAATGTCAATCCCGCTGTGTCCCAGCCAACACATCAGGAATGCGTTAATCGTTACTGGGATTTAGATAGGGTCGTTATTCGTTACTTCGTGTGGTGGATATCGCGGAGCTTCCACAGATTTAGTAACATTAGCAAGTGGTGGAGGCCAGCAGGTGGATGAGGGAAAGGGGAAGCAGGAGGAGGAGAGACCCGAGGAGGCCGCCGGTCCGAGTGTCAGGTGAACTGAACTTCAGGTAAGAAGTTATGACCTGCAGTCTATCAGATATAAACCAAGTTTAGGTATAGTTTATTTTCGTTATGCTGACTTTTTCGTACTGGGTACTAGCTAGTGTAAAGTGTAGAAGTAAATTTAAATCTTATTTGGTATACAAAGAGGTGTTTACAAAGGTTATAAAGCTAGTTATGTAGCTATTTGGTGGTTACTTGTTTTGATATTTACATGTTTACACGTTTGAATGTTTAGGCATGCATGTTCAAACCAGTAATAAGTATGTGTTATATCTACCTAGTTGTTTTCCCTGTTCTGATCTGAGTATAAGATTTCCTGGCTTCTGAGAGGCCAGTGAAGTATTCATGAGGGCGGTACACAGGAAGTGTGGTTGTTGTTGCTGTGTGCTGAGAGTAAAGAGGCTGCTAAAAAGTTATCCGTCTCCCTCTTGCTGTTCCTGATTATTCAGAGAGATTCCAAACCATCTAGTGAACCCTCACGTTACATCTGGTGGCAGCGGTGGGATTTATTTTCTTGATGGCTCTGTGTATTTGGTGAGTTTTACTCCCAAGCTGCGGATACGATCGGTTTTTTTTTCCGCTGGGATTTTTCCCTCTCTGTGAACAGCTGATGAACTGAAAATAATAACAGTAATAATTTTTTGGAGATAGTAAGGATTGTTGCAGCTTTTCTCTCTGTTTTTGTGATTTTTGTGATTTTTTTTGAGCTGGATATTTGTTGGGAACATGTCAGCTGACGAGAGTGAATCTGTGCACGAGCTGCGCTCTTCTCCTGTGCCGCATTCGAGGTCAGTGGATGCATTACGGACTGTTGCTGCTCCTGCCCACCATACCGTCTCCGGTGCCCTGACAATAGATCTTCCACCTGTTTTTAAAGGAGATGGGACTGAATCTTTTACAAGTTGGTCTCGTTGCTTTGAAGTGGCGGTGCAAGCTATGACTCCACCTGAGGTAGATTTGGCAACTGTGATGTCCTCTGTTCTGCCTACTCGCCTAGCAGATGCTGCATTTTTGTACTGGGACAGTTTGCCTTCATCAACCCAGAAAGACTATGATCTAGTGAAGGATAAGCTGAAAGAGGTTTTCGGTCCAAAATATTCTCTGCCGTTCTTTCAGACACATGTGAATGCTCACCCCCGGAAACCAGGTGAAAGTTTGGATGTATACAGCGCAGATATTAACCGTCTTGTGCTTGAAGCTTTCCCCAACTATGACTACAATGCCTTGGAAGGGGAAAAATTTCGCCGTTTTGTTGCTGGGTTGGACCCCACCTTGCAATCTAAGATTCATGAGATGGGTGCAGAGGATCTCGACGGAGCCCTGCGCATTGCCAGCCGTTGTGAGAGAGCACGGGCAGCATTGCAACTTACAGCTGCAGGATCCTCTCCTATTCCGTCTTCGGAACAGGTTGCTATGATACGTCCTCAGCCTACTAATGCTAAACTTCTTCAAGCGGTTGAGGAGCTCACGCTTACTGTAACCAGCCTGAAACATGAAGTACAGCAGTTACGGGAGAAACAGAGTTACCTTGCCCAACGTTTGGACTCCAGTCGTGATAGATCCTCCTCTTCCAATGTTCAGTACAGCACCCGCAGTGCATCCCCGTCGCCTTATCATGCCGGACAACATCCCAGAGACTATTGCTCGCCTGAGAGGCGTTATCATCGTGATCCAGAGTCTCACCGTGAACGTCCTTCTTCCCCTGTTCCCCAGAGGTTCAATGAGTGGGACAAATGTGAGAAACACGATCAACGCAGATACCAATCCCAACGGCCCTCCCAGTATTCCAGGTACAATTACCCTGACAATAACAGATACCGACGCAGTCCCAGTCCTGCTCCACGTAGAGTTAGAGATGCGGGGTCCTACAGTAGGACCAGTGTTCGTTTCCAGTCCCCGGAAAGGCCTGCACATTTCACCTCCGGCCCACAGGGAAACTTTCATTAGCTGCTGTTGAGGGGCAAACATCAGCTACAGTATCAGAGCCCCAATACAATATCCCCCAGTTCCCCTCAGAATCTGATGGATCAGTCTCCTCTAATGTCTTGGCTATTGTCGAGGGCATTGAAGTCTAATTGACTCTGGTTCCATTGTCTCCCTTGTGAGTGAAGATTTTCGAAACTCTCATCCAGCTTTGAAAAAACGGCCTATGGTAGCATCCTCTGTGCCAGCTCGTTCAGTCAATGGAGAACGTCTGGAAATCTTAGGCAAGTTAACCGTTGGTATTAGGCTTGGGTCTCAGGTATGGCAGCAGGACTTTGAAGTCCTCAGAGGTGCTTACCAGCCAGTCATACTAGGTTGGGATTTTCTGCAGAGGCACCATGCTCTTCTCGACCTCAAAAACAAAGTACTGCAACTGTGGGACATGAAAATTCCCCTGTTGCCCAAAGGACATGAGGTGGCTGCCTGCTGTAATGTTTCTGTGTTAGCGCCAACCAAAATTCCAGCTATGAGCGAAACTCTGATCACAGCCTATGTGTCAGCAGCCACACCGGCTTCTCCTGTTCCAACAGACTACTATGGTGTCTTGATCCCTAATCCAACTTGTGACATTGTTGTGGCTCACACTCTCAGTGAAGTTCAGAATGGTACTACAGTGGTTCGAATGCTTAATCCCTCCAGCGATGAAATCGAACTGCACCCTGGACAGCATCTTGGTGAGTTTCATTCAGGCTCATCTGTTGATATCATCCCACTGGAGCAGACATGCTGTGCTACTTCACCTGTGTATGATTCAACTCTGCCGGTAGAAATCGATGAAACAAACTTGTCACACTCCCAGGTTCAGTCCCTGAAATCACTTCTCCAGAAGTATTCAGGAATCTTCAGTAAGCACTCAGAAGACAGAGGTCACACAGGCATAATCAAGCATCATATTCACACAGGTGATGCTACACCGATTAAACAAAGAGCCTATAGAGTGACACCCGAACAGAGAGCTGAAATACAGACTCAAGTTGACAACCTTTTAAAGGCAGGTGTCATCGAAGAAAGCTACAGCCCATGGGCTGCCCCAGTTGTGTTGGTGCGAAAGAAAAATGGTATGTGGCGTTTCTGTCTCGACTATAGGAAACTCAATGCAGTGACAATCAAAGACTCTCATCCTCTTCCAAGGGTTGATGATGCACTGGATGCTCTGTCAGGTTCTGCCTGGTTCTCCACAATGGACCTTCAACATGGCTATTGGCAGGTTGAACTGGAAGAGAAGGATCGTGAGAAAACTGCTTTCACAACCGGCAGTGGACTTTACCACTTCACGGTTATGCCCATGGGACTCACAAACGCTCCAGCCACATGTCAGCGGTTAATGGAGATGGTACTTCGTGGCCTTCCCTGGAAAACCTGCTTAGTGTATTTGGATGATGTCCTCATTTACATCCGCTCTTTCGCAGAACATCTCCAGCACCTGGAAGAAATTTTCGGCAGATTCCAGGCAAGTGGCTTGAAGCTAAACCCCTCAAAATGCTGTTTTGCCAAAGAGCAGGTACAATTTCTGGGCCACATTGTATCAAAAAATGGCATTCAGCCTGACCCCAGAAATGTGAACAGTGTGCAAGCCTGGCCTATTCCACAAACAGCGACAGAAGTAAGGTCATTCCTTGGACTTTGTTCATATTATCGCAAGTTCATTCAAAACTTTGCGCACCACAGTGTTCCCCTACATGCTCTCACTGAAAAACATGCAACTTTTCAATGGACTTCTCAGTGCCAGGATGCATTCATGTATCTGAAACATGCCCTCTCAAACCCTCCAGTGGTTTCATTTCCTGACTTCACATTGCCATTTTCTCTGTATACTGATGCTTCAAGCACAGCTATTGGCAGTGTACTAGCTCAAAAACAGGGACAGCAAGAGAAAGTCATTGCCTATGCTAGCCATGCGCTACAAGGCAGAAAGAAAGTGGTCGACTTATGATCGAGAACTCTGGGCCATTGTTTGGGCAGTTAGACATTTTCGTCACTATCTCTACAAGCAGCCATTTGTTATTGTCACGGATCACAAGCCCCTCCTGGGTCTTCGGAAAATACCCATTGACAGTGATAGAACTGGTCGCCGTGCTCGCTGGGCTCTTGAACTTGATCCTTTTGAATGGACTGTGATTCATAAAGATGGCCACTGCCACCTCAATGCGGACGCACTGTCACGTCGCCCTGTCACTGGTGAAACCGTAGAGCAGGACACGGTCTGCACTGCTTCTGCTAACTTGAAACCTGAAGAAAGGTGCAGGCCTGTCCAACCATAGTCCCTGCAGTACTGACCGAAAACACATTCCATGCAATGACTTTCCTGATCCACGACTGCAGTGTGCAGCGCTATCTGTTTCATCCACATTTGTGCTTGAGCTGCCTGAAGATGATCTCAAAAGTGAACAACAAAAAGATCCTGTACTGTCAGAAGTCATTGGCTGGAAAGCTAGGGGTCGGAAACCACCCAACTGGCATATGAAAAGGTGCTCACCTCAGGAAAAAGTGCTATGGCATGAGTACTCTAGACTTACCTTTCACAATGGCTTACTCTGTCGTAAAGCTTTCAACCCGTCCCAAAAGTCAGTGTTGCATCAGTTGGTTGTTCCTGAATCTTTAAAAGACACTGTCCTACAGCTGCTGCACGGCAACCCAGTGTCCGGTCACCTATCAGCAGATAAGGTCCTGAAACGTGCTCAGCAGCTATATTACTGGCCATTCATGTCACGTGACATCAGAATATGGTGCACACAATGCACTCCATGTGATGCCAGACGGAATCCCACACCTCATTACAGAGCTCCAATGAAAACGATTGTTGCTGCGGAGCCATTTCAAAAGGTGGCAGCTGACATACTTGAACTCCCCATTACGAGTCGTGGCAACAGGTATGCGCTCGTTGTTCAAGACTATTTCTCGAAATATGTCAATCTCTATGCTATCCCAGACCAACGTGCCACAACAGTTGCAAAATGCCTGTTTGACAACTTCATCTGTCAGCATGGCATCCCTGAAATGCTGCACACAGACCAAGGACGTCAATTTGAATCTGACCTGGTGAAACACCTGTGTCAGCTGCTAGGCATCCAGAAGACACGGACCAGCCGATATCACCCTCAATGTGATGGGATGGTCGAGAGGTTCAACCGAACACTTATTGACCAGTTAGCTAAGTTACTCCTTCAGCAGCCTGGCGAATGGGATGACTGCCTCAATCAAGTTGCTTTGGCTTACAACACCAGTCCTCACTCTACCACGGGGTTTACGCCATTCTTTCTCACACATGGACATGAGGCACGGATGCCTGCTAATATGCTGTTGCCTACCAACATGCCAGCATCATCTACTTCTGCGTCTCCTGCTGACTACGTCACCCAGTTGACTCAGAGACTTCAGTCTGCCTTCAGCACTGCTGCATGGAACAGGGATTGTGCCCACAACCAGCAGAAACAACTGTACGATAGGGGCATCAAACACACTCCCTATGTTCCGGGTGACTTGGTGTGGTTAAATGACCCCACTACAGCAAAGCAGAAACTTGCTCCACATTGGAAGGGCCCCTTTGAGATATTGGATTGCCTTGGAACAGATGGAGAAAACCCTGGTGTCACGTACAGGATTCGTTACCTCCTGGACCAATCAGACAAGACTCAAATTGTTCACTACAATCGTCTCAGGCCTTACAATGCACCTGTCCCTAAAGGTGGAACCAACTCGCCTGCTGGTGACGTACCTGTACAGCCCCAGATTCCACAACTGACTGCATTATCAGGTGCTTTGCCCTTCACAGCTTCAAAATCTGCAGCTAAAGGGAGCTGGAATGTTCAGGGCCGCAGCCCTGCAACCTCATCAGACCCTCAGGTTTGTCAGCCACCACCTCTAAACCAGTCACGACCCCATTCCCACTCTCCTTTGTCCCCTTCTCCTCGATCTGAGACTGTAACTACTTCCCCCTCTGGCCATGTGGTGATACACCAATCAGACATTGTCCCCTCACCTTCTCATCGAGTATCTGGTGTTTCACGGCAATGTGGGAGACGTCAAGTTGTGCCTCCCAGATACCTCAAGGACTATGTTTTGAACTGAACTTGTTTTTGGTTTTGCTGTTGTTTTATTGCTGCCCCCTTACTCGAAGCATGTTGTTTGGGAAACAGGGACGTTTCTTATGTGAGGGGGGGAAGAAAATGTAAAGTGTAGAAGTAAATTTAAATCTTATTTGGTATACAAAGAGGTGTTTACAAAGGTTATAAAGCTAGTTATGTAGCTATTTGGTGGTTACTTGTTTTGATATTTACATGTTTACACGTTTGAATGTTTAGGCATGCATGTTCAAACCAGTAATAAGTATGTGTTATATCTACCTAGTTGTTTTCCCTGTTCTGATCTGAGTATAAGATTTCCTGGCTTCTGAGAGGCCAGTGAAGTATTCATGAGGGCGGTACACAGGAAGTGTGGTTGTTGTTGCTGTGTGCTGAGAGTAAAGAGGCTGCTAAAAAGTTATCCGTCTCCCTCTTGCTGTTCCTAATTATTCAGAGAGATTCCAAACCATCTAGTGAACCCTCACGTTACACTAGCATGACGGAGTTAGTGTAACGTGAGTTGCCAACCGTCCCGTAAAAAATGGAATCATCTCCTATTCAGAGAAAATATTACGTGTTTCGTATTGAGCTGAAAAGGAACACAGTTTGTCCTGTACTTAAGCTACAATGAAAAAGACAGAAAGCTGGAGTTATTCTGTGTGGATAACACAGAATAACAGCTGCCTCTTCTTCTCTCATCCTCTCCCCTCCCTCTCCTGTTTCTACTTCAATCATGAAACTGATCAATGATCAGCTGATCGGCTTTTCTGTCGCAAGTCCCATCTCTCTTGTTTGTTTATCGCCCACTTTGCACCAGAAACAAGAAACCAGCGGAGGTCGCGTTAAACAACAACAGCACGTTTAAGCTTGATCAGCTGTTGTTAGAATTTATTTAATATTACCTTCTAGTATCAGCTGATGTTTGCTGGAGCCACAGCCGTAAAAGCTGCTGGTCATGATATCGGTTTGGTTATCTGGTGAGAGGGAAACATGAAGATGAAACCAGGAGATGTCCTTACTGAATCATCAGAGCTCAACAGGTGATGGAGAAACAGGTTTACTTTTTAGGTGACATGAATGAGTTGAAGGGAAGTTATAAACCGTTTCTGAGAGACAAATAACACCAGGATCCTTTTTTTTACGTAGCTGACAGCTGGTAACTGTGCAGGGGCGGGTCTAGTAAAGTTTTGCCAGGGGGGCCAGGTAGGGCATTAACAGGGAGAGGGGGGCACAAAGAAGTACTTTTCTTTCTTATTCTCATTTAAAATATCTAGCTTTTAAAAAATAATTATCTGAGTCTTACAACAAACGATTGATAGATTGATGCATATATACCATCAGAACAGTGTACATCACTGTCACAACAGCGTTTGTTTTCATTCAAAGGCTTTGTGGTTTTTCCTATCATGGCGGGCTGCTCTCTAGTCAAAATGCCCGGGCCGATTTTTTTGTCCCAGTCCCTGTATGCAGCTCATCTGCAGTCTGGTGTTACCTACATCTTCCTATTCGGAAGGCAGAATTTCCGAGTTCTGAGTACAATCGAAAGCACCACGACTGCAGTTTTCGTGTTGGATGTAAAAAGCGCACATGACGCTGTGATGTAGGCTAGAATCATGGCAGCGGTCAATGACAGTCCAGGTGTGGGATTTCTCTCGTGGAAATATGCACATTATTTTTTCCTTTCTATTGGTAGGTGGCACAGTGCACTTGTGGCAAGTAAGCAAGCTAGAAGACTGGCAATCTTGCTGGGTATCCAGCAACACATTAACAAGAGAATTCTGAGTAAAACCAAAGTTACTTTCCCTAGTAACTAGTTACTTTGAAAGTAATGAGTAACTGAGTTACTTTTGATAGAAGTAACTAGTAATGTAACTAAGTTACTAATTTAAAGTAACTTACCCAACACTGTCAAGGACACATCTAAAACTTGCAGGACACCGGCTCTCGAGGACTGGGTTTGGACACCAGTGCACTAGGTGATCAACACCAAGGCCGAAACCAACTGTGTTTACAGAAATATTCCCTGATTTGCAGACCCTCTTACCAAACACAGAGTAATTTAAAATTTCTTAAATCAACTAATTTGTCTTTTAAAAATCATAATAGGGGAGAGTGAGGTAAGATGAGCCACTTTTTACTCATGTTGCCCTGGATGTGAGAAAAAATGACACAGAAATAGAATGATAACATATTCCTTTATTTCAGGATGTCTCCTTTCAAATGTAATGATCAGAATCTATGTCTGATGACGCTGCCCAAAATAATGACCTATTAAAAAAAAAAGCTCCTTTGGCTCAACTTGCCCCAGATTAGGGGTAAATTGAACCTAGTCAGTGGGTAAACTGAGCCATCTTGGGGCAAACTGACCATGTAGTTTTTAAAATGTAAAACTGATCATATTGTGAAAACAAACCATTTTAACAGTTGTAAACCTGTGAGAACAAACCTGGAAACTGGTGGTTTCTAAACAAACCACCAGTTCAAAACCATTTATTCAAAAGAACTATTCAATATTCCAATGATCAAGGTTGCAGGGGAATATGAACTGTTGCTCCCTCCTTGCAGTTCCTCCAGCCTGTTGAGGTTGAGGTAGCTTCTTCAGCACATCCTTGCGTGGGAAAGATGCGTCATCATTTTCCTTGAACACAAACGTGGGTTTCTTACTGCTAGTGATCCCTCGGATTCTTCTGAGAAATCTGGCACTCACTTCGTTGTCTGCAAAGCTGTCAACCAGGCCAATGTAATGGTGGCTCCTGGATTTGGATGCAAATCTTACGATGACAAAGTCACCAACTACCAGGTCTGAGACATCTGGTTCACTTCTTTCATCGCTGGAACTCTCATACTCAGAAGTGTCTTCAAATGGGATGGGAACATCACTCTCCTCAGAGCTGCTTTCCACTGCAATTTTTGTCTGGGTTTGTTTCCTCTTCCACATTCCTTGCTTTTTGTGGATTATTTCTTTTTTGCCTTTCAGTTTATTTGTCCTTTCTTCATGGGCTCTCTCAATTGCCTGCTTTTCAGGTGTATCAGTCAGGATTCGTGTCTTCACATGCTTTCGATTTGTTTGTTTCCTGGGCTGCTGACTTTTGGGTAAGGGTAGAATATCAGTGGGAGACACATATCGAGCATGGTTGGGGTCACTTCGTGAACCACATGCATGTACAGGGTCTGGTGAAGGTAGCTCAGCAGAAAGAGAGGCTGAAACCACAGGTGCAACACCTTCAGCGGCAGGCTGCTGCTCCAGGTTGGGCCTGTCTGACACCATGGATGGCTCAAACTCTGCATCAGAGAAGATATCTCTGTTGTAAGGGAAAATCCCAGTGGCTCTAAATCCCGAGGAGATATTTCGTGGTGTCATTGCTGACATGAAAGCATCATTCACACAACCAGCAATTTGGTATATGCTGGCAGTTTTGCCTGGGTTGGACCTCATCCAGCCATCAAGAGCTCTGTTGTAATAGGTTTTAAATGGACCATACACACACTTATCCAGAGGCTGAAGGCGATGGGAAGTGTGGGGTGGAATTGTGAGCATTACAATACCACTTGTTTTTGCTATGTCCAAAGCCTTCAGTGAAATGTGGGCTTCATGGTTATCCATGATTAGCAGCAGTGGCAGGTCAGGGGAGCACTTGGTCTGCTGAACCAGATGTTCAAGGAACACAACAAAGACATCTTCACTGATCCAGCCTGATCTTGTAGTGGTACCAATTGATCCCGGAGGTGCTCCTGCAATGAAGTGGTCTTTGTATCTAACCCTTGGGAAGATAAACATCGGAGGGACTGCGTTACCAGTCGCATTGACAGCACAGACTACAGTCACCAGTTCGCCTCTTTCAGCAGATGTGATGGAGCCCACTTGTTTTTTTCCTTTTTCTGCCACTACCTGCTTTGGTGTCTGTACTGTTGTTACACCTGTTTCGTCAACATTAAAAATCATGTTTGGGGGGAATTTATACCTGTCAAACAAAAAAAGAGCAATGATGATTAGTTAAATTTTTAAGTAATGCAAAAAATGTTAGCTGAGAGTACGCATATTTATTCACTTAACTGTTGTTTGTAGTTAGATAGATAGATAGATAGATACTTTATTAATCCCCAAGGGGAAATTCAAGGTTCCAGCAGCTTAAGAACACCACACACACAGCATTCACTACAATGTACCAGGATGATACACAACAATCAACAAAACAACATATACTAAATCTAAATAGTCAATTTGTCTTTCTTTAGCCACTGATCTTATGGACTTTCCTCCCTTGACTTCACTCGCTGCCCTTTCAATCTCCTCCAGGGGTGTTGAGCCCCAGCTGGTCTTCCGTCTGTAGGTCCTTGGCATGATATCTTTTCTATAATAGTTAACATATGACAAATACAACAAAAGGGTTCAGTATACTGAACTAAAATACTATTTAATAAGTCAGAGCCTTAAATAAATTTCAGTGCCTTATGGTGAGGTAGGTTGAACCATTGGATCAATTTACCCCATAGCCTTTGGCTCACTTTGCCCCATAGCCACCATTTTGAAAAAAACGGGCTAGTTTAGCAATTTAGGCTAATCTTTAGAAAACTTCTTCAGATGATATTATATTTTAGAAACCCACCAACATGTATAATATATCATTTTAGACACAGATACATTTGTTTTAATATTACAGTCAATTTACCTGATATGCAGAAATTTTACTTTGACAAGCAGAAAACATTTTTTTGTGTAATACAGACTTACCCCTTCTCCAATGTGCTCCTCTTTAATATAGCAGGATGGAAATGATGAGTGCTTCCTGGATTTATGGTCACATGACAAAACATGAACACAGTTACCTAGATACAAGGGGTGGTTCAACTTACCCACTGGCTCATCTTACCTCACTCTCCCCTATAGTCAGCAATTAAATTTGGTTTTACTTGTTCTCCACTCTGGGTTCTTTCCGGCGCCCCCCGTGTGCGGCAGCCTGTTACAGCAGCTCTGCTCATTCCGAGTTTCTTTCTTTCTTATCTTTTCTTCTCGTAATTTTTCTATAACTAACGTATTAGTAATTAGACTCTGCAACCATGTTCTACCGTTTTGTGCTAGTTCTGGTCGTTTTTCTTAGTTTTTTTCTACTTTTTTCACCCGTGTGTGGGGACCCAGAGCAGGGATCCTTTGTTTACAGTAAGGATCAGCTGTTAGCGCTGCGTCCCACAGCAGTACTGCCGGCGGACAGACCCGACATTCCCAGCGAGCTGAGGAGGAAAAGACGGGGGTGTCGTGCTGGGAAGGAGCGCCGTCGCCCGAGAAGGAGACGTTATCGACCATCTCTTCCTTCTGTAATTATTGGAAATGTACGGTCTTTGCACAATAAATTGGATGAGCTCACGTCGCTAACCTGGTCACAGAGGGAGTACCGGCAATGTAGCATCATGATGCTAACGGCGTCGTGGCTAACACCGCTAACTCCGGACACGAGTGTGACACTACCGGGATTCCAGCTGCTTCGAGCGGACAGGACAAGAGACAGCGGTAAGAGGAAAGGAGGGGGACTGGCAGTGTTTGTGAATGACAGATGGTGTAACCCTGGGCACATCACTGTAAAAGAACAACTCTGCAGCAGAGACATTGAGCTGTTAGCCGTTAGCATGCGTCCGTACTACCTGCCCCGGGAATTCTCGCATGTTATCGTGATAACAGCGTATGTCCCCCCCTCGGCCAACGCGGATGCAGCCTGTGACTCTCTCCACTCAGTGGTCAGCAGACTGCAAACACAATCTCCGAGAGCCCTCCTCATAATATCAGGGGACTTCAATCATGCCTCACTGGACTCCACACTGCCCACCTTCACCCAGTATGTGACCTGCCCAACCAGAGACAATAAAACACTGGACTTACTGTATGCCAATGCTGAAGAGGCATACAGTTCATCACCTCTCCCTCCCCTGGGCAGATCTGATCACAACCTGGTGCACCTTGTCCCTGTGTATGAGCCCTTAGTGCGCAGGGAGCCACCAGCCACCCGCACAGTACAGAGATGGTCGCAGGAGAGCGAGGAGGCTCTTAAGGATTGTTTTGAGTCGACTGTGTGGGAGGTGATCTGTGACGACCACGGAGAGGACATCGACAGCCTTACTACATGCATTACGGACTATATTAATTTCTGTGTGGATAACACCGTACCTACCAGGACTGTACGGTGTTTCTCCAACAACAAACCTTGGATTACCCCGGAAATTAAAGCTGTCCTCAAGCAGAAGAGGAGGGCCTTCAAATCCAAAGACAAAGAGGAGTTGAAAAGGGTGCAGAGAGAGTTGAGGGGACTGATAAGGAATGGGAAGGATAGCTACAGGCTGAAGATGGAGAACCAGCTTCAGCAAAATAACGTTGGTGAAGTCTGGAGAGGCCTCAGAACCATCTCGGGCCACAAACATCAGAACTCTCTGCCTGGGAGGGATGTGAGGTGGGCAAATGAACTGAATCATTTCTTCAACAGATTTGATTCAGCCATGAGGCAGTCTCCAACATCGGCTGCAGACTCAACCACCCCCACTGCTGCTGTTCCACCTCTGACACCTCAGACACTTCACACCTCCTCTATTCACCCTGCTCACTCCTCCCCACCCCCAACAACAGCATCCAATACACAATCAACACAAGGCTCCAGCCTGTCTCTCTCAACCACCCAGGTTAGGAGGGAACTGAGGAGGATTAATGGCAAGAAGGCAGCGGGTCCAGATGGCATCAGCTCGAGGGTCGTCAGGTCCTGCGCGGACCAACTGTGTGGTGTGATGGAGCACCTCTTCAACCTGAGCCTGAGGCTGGGAAGAGTCCCACAGCTCTGGAAAACCTCCTGTGTTGTACCAGTGCCAAAGACTTCACGCCCCAAGGACCTCAACAGCTACAGGCCGGTGGCTCTGACATCCCACCTGATGAAGACCCTGGAGCGGCTGGTCCTGGCTCAGCTTCGGCGCCTTGTGAGCTCATCACTGGACCCACTTCAGTTTGCCTACCAGCCTGGCATTGGAGCGGATGATGCCGTCATTCACCTCCTACATCGCTCCCTCGCTCACCTGGAGACCGCTGGGAGCACTGTGAGAATCATGTTCTTTGATTTCTCCAGTGCCTTCAACACTATTCTTCCCTCGGTTCTGAAGGACAAGCTGGAGAACTCTGGATTTTGGACTACCTCACCGACCGACCACAGTATGTGAGGACTCAGGGCTGTGTGTCGGACAGTGTCGTCTGCAGTACGGGGGCCCCACAGGGAACGGTTCTGGCTCCGTTCCTCTTCACCATCTACACTGCAGACTTCTCCCACAACTCCACCCAGTGCTTCCTGCAGAAGTTCTCTGATGACTCTGCTATAGTCGGCCTCATCACTGATGGGGACGACAAGGAGTACAGAGGACTGACTCAGGACTTTGTGGACTGGTGCCAGCTGAACTACCTCCAGATCAATGCCAGTAAAACCAAGGAGCTGGTGGTAGACTTCCGCAGGCACAAACATCCTCCACTGCAACCACTGAACATCCAAGGTATGGACATTGAGACTGTGGACAGCTACAGGTACCTTGGTGTTCATCTGAACAACAAACTGGACTGGACTCATAACTCAGACGCCCTCTACAGGAAAGGGCAGAGCAGGCTGTACCTGCTGCGGAGACTCAGGTCGTTTGGAGTGGAGGGCCCACTCCTGAAGACCTTCTATGACTCTGTGGTGGCCTCAGCCATCTTTTATGGTGTGGTCTGCTGGGGTGGCAGCATCTCTGCTGGGGACAGGAAGAGACTGAACAGGCTGATCCGAAGGGCCAGCTCTGTTCTAGGATGCCCTCTGGACCCAGTGGAGGTTGTGAGTGACAGGAGAATGGTGGCTAAGCTGTCATCCCTGCTGGACAACATCTCCCACCCCATGCATGAGACTGTGACAGCACTGAGCAGCTCCTTCAGTGGGAGACTGCGGCACCCACGGTGTGGGACGGAGAGATTTCGCAGGTCTTTCCTCCCCACTGCTGTCAGACTCCACAACAAAGACTTTAACTGATCATACACACACATCCACAAATGTGCAATAACACAAATGTGCAATAATCTTTCTGGCACCGTTGTATTTTTCACTCTGTTGTATATAGCATTTGTATTCTATTTTTATCCTATTGTATATTTTATTCTATTTTATTCTACTGTATATAGTATTCTATTTTTATTCTATTCTGTACAGTTGTGTACTGTATTCATTTTTATTTTATTTTATTCTAATTGTCCTTCATAACTTTTGCACTGTCCACTTCCTGCTGTGACAAAACAAATTTCCCACATGTGGGACTAATAAAGGTTATCTTATCTTATCTTATCTTTGTAAATTGAGATTTCAGCAGTAACTAGAAGATGTGAATGCAGTATTTATGTCCAATCCTTACTGCTACTGTTACTGAAACCAACCGACTGATCTATCACAGTAACAGTGATTCTTGAGATGCTTGCCTAAAAGATAACAGCCACAAGGAGCAGTACCCTCTGTGGTGAAGGAAACTAGAGGCCAAGATAAAGGCAGAACACAGGACAGTTAGCCAACTAACTGCCAGAGCTGTTAAAAGATGTGATGAAGAAAGGGATGCTTAAGAAGTACAATAAGCGGTCCATATCTGTGGCCTTAGAAACTGCCAAGCAAACACTCATATCCTTGACTAACCACTTGAAGAGGTATACCACAGAGATAGAAGCCAGGGCAATAAACCAGCTGTTCTTCCCTGAGCCATCCAAAGTGTACTCTCAGTTCCAGGGGAACAATATGAGAACAGCCCTGCCAAGGCTGGAGACAGAGCAATACTGGAAGAGAATATGGGAGAAGGATGAAACATTGCTCAGTGGTTAGTGGATCTAAGAGCAGACCACAATAACCTCCCTGAACAAGATCCAGGGACCATCATAGTGGCAGACATCCATGAAAGAGTCTCAAGCAGGAAGACTAGACAGCGCTAGGCCTTGACATAATCATATGGATCAATATTTGTGATTTGGCTCAAATTTTGATTAAAGAGGAATGCAAGATGTTTCATTTTCTTAAGGTAAGATGTCATAACATAACCAGAAAAGACAATGTATGATTTTTAAACATTGTTACAGCTTTTTTTTTTTTTTTACATTTAAAAAATTTGCAAATGAATGAAATTATTGTAAAATATAAATTTCACAGTGACAAACAAATGACAAATGAACTGTAGCTCAGTTAATTGTCAGTTTGAATCGATATGTTTGTTAGAGTGATCGAGAGAGAGAGAGAGAGAGAGAGAGTGTATACAATATGCAGCACTATATGAGAAACTGTCCAAAACTAACTGAATGGCTAAACTAAAAAAGCTCTTATGACACAATACATATACAGTGAAAGGTAATATAAAGCCTGGGGAAGTAATTATGCAGCCTTGTACCTCATACAATGCATTAATGTCAGCTGATAAAATGCTCCTAACTCTAAATTGTGGTTTCAGTTACTAAAGATTAGTTGCTATCAATCAACAGACAAATGCACAAGCACACTTTTAAATCCAACTGAAAAAGAAAATAAGGGCGTGGCTAACCATGACACACATGAACAGCTAAACTCAGTCTCTTTTACATTCATGTTCAAGTTCAGACAAGCCGTTCACCTAAAGGTAAAGAAAGAAAGAAAGCTATCAAGTCTCCTCTTGTTACTGACATGAAGGTTACCTTTTTTTAATTTTCAAACGTTTTCAAGTTTAATATGCATTTGTCAAAACTTGCAACAGTGACTATCCTCTGAGGAAGGCTGTGTTTGAATATCTTAATCTGTGGCTTTTTCTTTCACTCTGTACTATACTGACACGTCAGTGAGTAGACAGAGTGATAGGTATTAGATATTATTCAAACGAACAGTTTTTTGTTTACTGCAAAATAATGTGGAGCTGCCTTGTTACCATTTAATTTTCATGCTGCTGCACACAGGCATGTGCTTTGCATACAGTTAGAGTGCAGCTTCAGAAGGGAACCTCACAGTATAGTCAACAGCCTTAAAGCACATTTAGGAAACACTAACAATACAACAATACACTAACAATACAAACACTAACATTACACAGCAAAAGATTTATTATCAAAATCTGAATTTAATTAGTCTGTCTGAACATATTTTACTTACAAAAATTTATATCTTGAGTAAAGTAGGACAATATACGCTTATCCTCCTTTATAAACTGAAATAAATACAGACTCTGCAGTTGTGTTTTATGTAGCTATTAACAAATGTTTTCCAGATTTGCATTACATTCATCACTTTCTGAACCCTCATATTCAATGGCCAATATCTACAATATAAATGCTTAGTAAGCAGTTAAAATATGGGACTTACGGCACACAAATGTAGCAGATAGGTAGAGCAGATCTGTGTTTGTACTACTGTACAGTTTATACTACATGATCCTCCTGATGGTCTTGGAGTGACCTCTACTGAGATTTGCATGATGAGGTTTAGACTCTGACTTACACTCAGACTGTTTGAATTTGTTATGCACGCCCAGTGAAATAAGATACATGCAGTTCATTTTCCTGTTAAACATACACCAACTGCAGACAATTGGACAAGAACGGGCAGTTTACTTCTTTACCTTCTAGTGGTTCTGGCATAATTTGGGTCCATTTGTTTACCTGCAGCAAAGGGGGATTGTAAATCAGCAAAATTAATTGTTGTTACAGTTCTCACAAGACTGAGGGAAAATCTTTTCTATATGTTCATGTTGCCTATCCAGTATCTAACAGACTTCTGGATACTGGATACTTTTTTCACTGTCATATATTTCCATATAATGCTTTTCTGTTCAGTGCTACAGAGGGTGTAAATTATTCCTACATTCACTGTGCAAGTACCAGGGGACAACACAAAAGGTGCCATCATATATGTAATTATGTAAACAATTCAGTCAATAGACTGCAAGTGCTTGACATCTTTTTTATTGTGTATGAATGTCCTTTGTATGCATTCAAAGAAGCTCTGTAATTCCTTCAAACAACTGCAACAGAAAAGCCATAAAAAAGAGAAAGGGCTAATTTACCTAGCAGTTAAGGCTGTGGCTCCACTGTGCTTGCTCCTGTTACTTAGGCCATGCCCTTTGTCTGGGGCCAGGGCTTGGTCCAGATCCAAAATTTGCATGCCAAGGGCCACTTGAATGTGAAGCTCCCCGGATTCTCACTACCTGACATGCAAAACTGGTGGAGGACCAGTTAAAATGGCACACACGCACAATCAGCACAGGTGTACTCCTGCTAAGAGTGACGCTCCAACCGCCCATCTCTCCCTCCCCATCCTTTACCAGAGCTAAAACATTCACCATCCTTTCCAGAGAGTGTTATGAAAATGAGTGCTGTGATTTTACTAGGACACTCTACTTACTGACTGTCAAAGGAGATGGTTGCACTTGTAAGAGCAGAACATTGGACATTAGCAAATTAAATCTCTTAGCACTGTGACAGGATCAGGGGGCAACGTTTAGGTAAGAGACAGGTCAGGAAATAGAAGAAAACCAAGAAGTGACAGATTTAAAGGATGCCAAGGTCTTTCCTTGTGAAAAAGAAACGTGGGCCATGTGGAGCATGGCAGTGGAAAGAATCAGAACAACATGAGTGGAAAGAAGAAAATCCACAAGGTATGAATTTCAAGTGGTTTAGTTTAATTTCTGCTGTCAAAATGTTAAAGCCGTACCAATTAGTCTGTATCACAGTAATTTACTTCAACGTCGTAATTTAGTCATGTAATCTATCTATCTATCTATCTATCTATCTAGTGAGTGAAAATATTGAAAAACAGATATCCTGCAGTCCTGGCACCCAAGAGCCTGCCGCCATGCCTCAGCCAGTAATCACCTTAGGACATGATGCAACAAGAGGAATTATAGTGCCAGTACCTTTAGCAGGACTGGGAGGACCAAGAGCTGATACCAGGCCGGACTGGTCAACTGTGATGCTCCGGGGCTCCTACCATCCCAGTACAATGGCACTGGTCAGCAGAGCAAAGGTGAGAAAGGTTTTCTTGCCAAAATACAATATCACTCCTTTAATGTGAACAACTAACCCAGTGTTCAGTGCATAGTTATTAGCATCATGTGACTGTTGGACTAGTGATGGACTAGTAGGAGGTTAGAAATTTGGGCAAGGATTCTTAGGACATGACCTTAGGCAGGACCACAGACGACTGCCTTTGGAATATATGCATCATCAGACTCACATTTTTTGTGATGTAAGACACAGAGTTAACAGAGGTGTTTGTTGTAGCTTACAGTTCAAAAGCATGAGATGGTAGTAAATTCAATCAGCAATCAGGGAAAGGGTAATATTCTATATTACATTCTCTGAGTCATTTTTTTCTCTTCCACTTGATATATATGTGGCTTTCATCACAACTTTGTATGTTGGGGGCGGGCGGGCGGGCGGGCGGGGGGGGGTAGATGCAGTGTGCTTGGGAAATCAGTTCAGTTCAATACAACTATAATTACATTTTTTTTGATTGATTGAGTTCATAATAGTTATCTCAAGGCAATATATAATATAACCCCAACAATCAGAAAACCTAGTATGAGAAAACACTTGGATATACACACACAAACGCAAAGCAGGATATGAAGCATCGCCAAATATGTTTCCAAACCAACTTCCTTCCAAGCCAAAGACTAGAAAATATGGTGAAGCATATCTTCCCTTTGGCTTCACCTGCACAAGTGCCAAGGTAGGTCTCCCCTGCCTTGGTTTTCCCTGCGTTGGGAGCACGCGCTGGGCTCTCCAAATCACGGACAAACAGAATCCCACATTCTTGATTTTTAGTTCACAAACACTTCTTGTAATGGCTAACTACTCCTGACATTTTGGAGATGTTAGTTCTTTATACAGTAAAGTTACAGTGAGATACAAATAACATCAGGCTGATCCTGCCACAATTTGTTCCCCCTGTCCAAACCACGGACAAACAGCATCCCACAGTTGTTTATGTTTTTGAACCCATTTTGCACAGAGAGGCATTTTTTGAATAATGTATTGATAGCAATGTTGAATATTATTACACAGGAAAAAAACAGCTACACATAAAATAATTACACCGTGACGCCTCTGCCTTTCTAAATGGAGGGACAGTAACTACGTGTGTATATGTAAGCGTGTAAAACCTGAAGATAGTAAGATTAACAGTAACAGTATTTTGTCTCTATCCGCCATTCTGCAATTCATCTCATGTAAACAATAACGTGGCACACAGCGTGACGTGAAAAAAGGCACATGGTGGGGGGCGCGAACATTTTTCTTGTAAAACAAAGGGGGGCCTAGCAAAAAAAGTTTGGAAACCACTGTATTAGAGGGTTTTTGAGCATGAACCACCTTATTAAGGTCATGCCACAGAATCTCAGGTCAGGAACCTAAGGGGGCTTCAGCTTGAGGTCATGAACAGATGACCAGACATTCTCCTTCAGGATGTTTTGGTAGACCGCAGAATTCATTTTTCCATATATATAGGCAACAGTGGTAATCGGAGTGGTGACCCTCAAACTGGGCAAGTGGCTCCAGCAGATTCAAGGAATGACATTTGAGGTCCCTGTCCAATCATGCAAATAGATAAGATACTGTGCAGGATCCTCAAGCTCTCAGGCCTCTGGTAGAGGACTTTCAGGTCATTTTAGATGTGCTCATTATTTGACCTACAATGTGGAATGCTCCAAGTTTATGTAACACGTCTGATACATTTTCCATTTAACTAAAAAACAACCATTTATTTCAAGTTCTTTAAATAGTTATTAAGATTAAAAATCATATTTTTCATACAACTATAAGGCAGTAGGTAAGTCCAGGAATGCACACACAGGCAGATATGTTGGAGAGGGACAGAACTACTTTACATGTGAGAAAAATACTGCCCTATGAGGTCATAACCACTAAAAGAGGGCGAAAGAAACTCAAACACAGGACCCTTTTGAACTTCCCATCTATTTTGTTAGCAGAAAATCTGTTAAGCATTTGTGACAATTAATAGAACAGCTGACTTTGTGATTTTTACTAGAGCTATTCTCAGTATACCCTAACTACTGAACACGGACACATGGCTGGCAATTTCATCTGCTTTCATGGGTGCTCATACTGTGAACATAATCTACCAAGAAAAAGGTGCCATATTATGCAAATCAAATTGTAAAACTATCCATTTCTTATTCACTGGTCTTCTGTGCAATCAAGTTTGAGTTCAGTAGACTGACATTTGTGCTCCCTTTAGTGGCCAAGAAATTCATTATTCGTATAGGTCTGTTGATTGCATTGTACATATCTGCTTTTGAACTGCTGTGGAAAGGATAAAAAATAAAATTCTTGATGCATTCTTGATAATATTATTAAACTTTTAAGGCTAATATTATACAGTGAGATTAATTTAGCTCTATTTAAGAAAATATATCTATATTTAAAAAAACTGTGCTTTTTTATGCCATGCTTGATGTCACTGAATGACGGAAAAAGCTAGGGGTGATGCACTAGACTAATTATTGGGGCTGCAATATTTTATCTGCACAGATAAAATGTATATATAGGATCAATTCAAGAACTCCGTACCCACTCATTATGATTTAATGGCTTATAAAGGAACTATTTGCATGGAAGGTGTACTGGTGTCTTGGTACACTGTACCATGTATTAGCGATTTGTAATCCTGTTTGTTACTTGTAAGCTAAACAGAGCAGAGAAAAGATGATTGTTACAGTGAAGTTTTGTCATATTTATTCAGTAGTTCTTTTCCCATCAGCCACGTCCCCGTGCTTCCCCTGTCTCAGGTGACTTTGTTTGCTCAGTGTGCCACAAGATCTTCCCTCTACAACGCATGTTGACCCGCCACTTGAAGTGCCACAGCCTGGTGAAGAGGCATCCTTGTCGGTTCTGTGGCAAAGGATTCAATGATACCTTCGACCTAAAGAGACATATGCGAACACACACAGGTTAGGAATGTTCTAAATGTATTTTGTTGAATCCACTAATCTTTATCAAATTAAAAGAATCACAATCAATTTTATTACAAGGGAGTACATTTTATTATATATGTTACTGATAATATAATTAAGGGATTAATGGGTTTGCTGTGTAACATTAGTTGCACTTGATTGAAATGTAGGTTCTAAGTCATCCAGTTCATGATAATCTAAGGAGCTTGGAAAGAAAAGTGACTGGACATCTTCAAGATTTTTAAAGACCGTTCACCTCTCATCCATTTAAATTAGCTGTGTTGGTTCAAGGACACATCTAAAACCTGCAGGACACCGGCCCTTGAGGCCTGGAGTTCCCCACCCCTGCGCTAGGGTTTAAATACCTGGGAGTCTCCATCATTTGGTTTTAAACCTAAAGAAGCTTTGTGGATGACAGATGAAACGTGTTAAAAAAAACTTTAAGAAGTCCAGTCACTTTCTTTCCAAGCTTTTTACAATTGATTGAAATCTGCAAGAATTCCTTTGTGGGATTTACAGTAACTTTAAAGTCAACAAACAAAACATTTAAATAAATGGAAAATCTGCGTTCAGTTATTACATGAGCTCTCTGACAATGTCAGCCTTGGTGGAAAGCTTAAAGGAGAAACTGTCTTTTGTCTCTCACTGCTACAGGTATCCGTCCCTACAAGTGTGAGCTGTGTGAGAAAGCTTTCACACAGCGTTGCTCTCTGGAGTCCCATATGAGAAAGATTCATGGCGTACATCAGCAGTATGCTTACCGCCAGAGACGCTCCAAGATCTTTGTGTGTGAGGATTGTGGTTATACATCAAGCCGGCCTGATGAGTACTTCCTCCATGTGAGACAGTGCCACCCTGGCAGCCCTGCTCTCCGCAGGTACTACCGTCGTCAGGCTCATGAGAACAGCACCTTTCCATCAGAAGATCGTAAACTCAGTCCCTATTTGCTGTACCCAGCCTCTGCATACTACATGTAGGTTTTATTCTAATGCTACATGCTACATTATTTCGTAGATGTTACAAAACTATTCAGAAGTAAGTATTCCCTTGTATAATATGTAGGCCATGTGTGTCAGTATACTTGCGCTAATACCCTTTTGTGCTTATTTACGTTTTTGCTTTTAGCAAATGCTTTTAATCAAAACCTTAAAATAAAAATGAAGGTTTGTACATTATTCTTAATGTTTTTAATCTATCTGTAACCCACTAAGCCTGACCTGTTAAGTTAGCAGTACTAATAAAGAGATTCCAAATGTTTGCTAGGAAAAAATAAATACTTTTCATTAACAGTTAGGTAGGTACTTTATGTTGTGTTTTCTTTCAGTTATCAGAAAAGCAGCCTTGCAAAACTGATTTTATTGTCATTTATATTTTTGTAATAGGAAGAACCACTGAACTTATATATATTTTGGAAATAAAACTAAATTTACCCTTACCTTAAGGTGGTGCAAAGTTCCTTTTACTACTACTACTTGGATAAATCTAATATGCACCTGTGCTTGTGGGTTGTTTTCTGCTGTCCCTTATCCTGCACTTCTCTATAGTTGGTGCTACCAGCAGTGAGGACTTTGCTGTATCTATTTTTACTTTATTTTTTTCTCTCTGTGAAAAGAACGGTAGGGATGGTGCTGGTTGCTTTAAGTGATTTGGTTGGGCAATTCAGCATTACTAATGAAAAGTAATGAACGGGTTGCTGTCAGTGCTGGTGCACAACAGCCCTTCAAGCTGGCACATAGCCTATATAATTATATCAAATTATCCATACATTCGCTTCCACTTATCCTTTTTAGAGCCGTGGGGGGCGCTGGAGCCTATCCCAGCTGTCTTAGGGCAAGAGGCAGGGTACACCCTGGACAGGTCGCCAGTCTGTTGCAGAGCTAACACATAAACAGGAGACAACCAGTCGCACTCACATTCACTACCACATTCACACCTGCGGGCAATTTAGTGTTTCCAATTAACCTATCCACACTAACTGCATGTCTTTGGACTGTGGGAGTACCTGGGAGAAGCCACACAAACACAGCGAGAACATCCAAACTCCACACAGAAAGACCCTGGCCTGATGGGGGAATTGAACTCAGGCTGTGAGGCAACAGTGCTAATTACCGTGCCACCGTGCTGCCCCTATATCAAATTATATTTAAAACATTATATATATATATATACACCCATCAGCCCACATGTGTGTCAGTCCATCAGGCATCAGGCACCCAGTATGCCAGATTACTAGTCTAGTAATCTAGATCTAGGGAATTAGTGAGAAATAAGTGTGTGTGTGTGTGTGTGTGTGTGTGTGTGTGTGTGTGTGTGTGTGTGTGTGTGTGTGTGTGTGTGTGTGTGCGTGTGTGTGTGTGTGTGTGTGTGTGTGTGTGTGTGTGTGTATAATTCCCCACTCATCCCTTCAGATGGTCTTTTATCCTTCATGCATTTGTCCTCTACCAGAGGCCTGGGAGCTTGAGGGGCCTCTGCAGTATCTTTACTTCTCCTGGGCGGGGGGCTCTGTTACCTTCACCCTCCATATCTTCTCTAGCTCCTCTCTCAGCTCTTGAATTTTCTTGAGTTTCTGATGTTTCTTCTTCCTGATGTTGCTATCACTTGCTATTGTTACATCTAGCTGACTTCCTCTGCTTGCCCAACACTACTATATCCAGTAGTTTGGCCATCACTAGTTTGTCTGGAAGGCCCACAGGATCTTAGCTCGGTCATTCTCAGTGTATCCTTTGACCCTGTGACTTCCAGGCCATACTCAGCCTAATTGTTTCTGTATACTATGCTGGCCACAAGGTTATGGCGTTCCATGCATGCCCTGCGTGCTGGCATCTTGCACCCTGCTGTTATGTGCTGGATTGTCTCAGAGCTATATTTGCACAGTCTGCACCTGGGGTCTTGCCTGGTATGAAAGAGCCCAGCTTCTATGGATCTTGTGCTTAGAGCTTGTTTCTGTGCTTCCAGCTTAGTACCTCTGTGTTGTCTTTCAGTCCAGCTTTATCCAGCAATTTGTAGTATTTTTCAATATCAGCCACTTCCATTATCTGACAGTAGTAAATGGCATGGTGCGGCATAGGTGTTGACTGCCTGGATCGTGTTCTTCCTATTCAGATGACTCCTCAGGACTTGAGTGGGAAAAGTGTAATTCACTGAGGCACACTAACATATTCTGTGGTTGTAGCATTGTACCTTACAGCTCCCTCGGCGAACACACATGGACATAAGCATTAAACCTGATCAACCTAACCCTAACCCAGAAGAAGTATATGGCTGAACTGGTTATAACTGGTTTGTCTGCACTAAGCCAAGTTTGTGACCACCCTCTTGTGGCCAGGCCTGCAAATGACACGTCCTGCTACGTCTTCAGAACAGTTAGTAAAAAACAATACTGACTTTCACCACAAACATCGCCATCATTTGGCAGAAACACACTTTATCAGAGGTGGCAAAATGATAGACTTACTTTACTTAAGTATAAGTACAGTTAACTGTAGTTTCCACATCTACAACAGGCTCTGAAATGTATTCAGAGTAAGAAATGTATTCAGAGTTCCTTGAAGGACAATGCTACTAACCAGTTTTGTACAAAGGTAACTGAACCTTGTGCTATGTTAGTATAATGATAAAAATAATATTAGTACATGATACAAATATGTGAATGTAAATTCTAATTCTAATGATGCACTCAGTTTGAATCAGTTTTCTGTTTCTGCCTACATTGTAGAGAGTGATTTTGCCTCCACAATCAAAAAGTAAAATGAGCAGTGTTGGGAAGGTTACTTTTAAAATGTATTCCACTACAGATTACAGAATACATGTCCCAAAATGTATTCTGTAACGTATTCCGTTACGTTACTCAATGAGAGTAACGTATTCTGAATACTTTGGATTACTTAATATATTATCATGCTTTTTACAACTACGTGAATGTGATTTATTACTGTTACTGAAGGTCCGCGGCTCCGAACCGTAGTAAAGGGACCTCTGGCTAATACGGCGGTTCCGTGTCGGGCTTGTAGCCGAAAAATAGCTTTACTTTGTTGTGTGGGTCAACTTTGCTTGCGAGAGACAGAGAGGCGTTGAAAGGCTGCTCCAACGGAACTTATTGTTTCGGAGGAAAACACGAACACAGCGTACAGTCGAGTCTTAATAGCGTACTTACAACTGGGCTCGTCAGGCACTCTTCTTGGCTGCAGTGGTTATTATTATATTTACATGCTTCCAGCTCCCGTTTTTGCTCAATGACAACTCGTACTTTTCCACTCACCTTTTTCTCCCTCCTCACGCTCACAGACACATAACGAGTATGGCAGTCCATTCTCCCTGCAGCACGGACTACACTGCCCATGATGCTACATTCTTTAGAGCATTCTGTAGCATTCTGCCTATTAGCTTAGCACAACAACAACAACAAAAAGGCGCTCTCTCACCCAGGAAAAACGCAGAGAGAGCGTCACCCTGTAACCATGGCAACCGTAACGCTGCCACCTGGAACAACAGAACGTAGCTGTCAAACAAAACCCAAACAGTCCTGACCCGCCACAATATGAAACAGGAAAGTACCGCCGTGTAATCCATTTATTTCAACAAAGTAACTGTATTCTAAATACCACCTTTTTAAACGGTAACTGTAACGGAATACAGTTACTCATATTTTGTATTTTAAATACGTAACGGCGGTACATGTATTCCGTTACTCCCCAACACTGAAAATGAGGGTTACAGTGGTCTACACTGACATTAAACTCTATGTTGTCTTTATACTAGACCAGGGGTGGGCAATCTCAGTCCACGAGGGCCGGTGTCCCTGCAGGTTTTAGATCTCACCTTGGGTCAACACACCTGAATCACATGATTAGTTCGTTACCAGGCCTCTGGAGAACTGAAGACATGTTGAGGAGCTAATTTAGCCATTTAAATCAGCTGTGTTGGTTCGAGGAAACATCTAAAACCTGCAGGGACACCGGCCCTCGTGGACTGAGATTGCCCACCCCTGTACTAGACTGTATACAATTGGTATAAAGGTGGAATTCAGTTAATTGATTTAACCATTATCATTTTAAATGCAAATTATTCTCCTAAACTTGATGTAAACCAACACTGACCACAGGCACCACAGCCACTGCGCACCGATCCAGTGCAGTGCTTTACAATAAGGTCACCACAGTGCGACAAGCAAACCTTTTCATCCCATACAAACTACCAAGTATTTTCATGCGACATTGCATAACACAAAGTTAATACACCATTTTTTCCCCAGGAATATCCAAACAATTGATTGAAATTATATCACATGTAAGCTTTTGTCACTGAGCATTTTTACCTTTAAATCTAACCTTTATTCTTCCTCTCAAGTCCTGTTTTTTCTCACACTTTTGTCCATCTCTTAGTGAATTTATCTGACACTCTTTTCTCTTCCTGTGAAATACAGCATCTGGACCTTTAGCTAGCAAGACACTGGGTAACAAACTGCACATAGTTTGTCTGTTTGCTGATCTTTGTTGAGCTGATAGAAATGTTGAATTTGAAATACCTGCCACTTAAAAAACAAAACAAAAAGACAAACATTTTTAAAAGAGTTTAAAATTTATATTTGAAAATTGGCTCATTGAAAACAGCATTCGTAACCACAATACAGACTTTCACCACTGAATCAAATTTTCTGAGTGAGATCAGTTAATATTTTGCATCAGAATGATTAACGCATTTATTCTTGAAGTAAGAGGAGGAGAAGTAGGTTTTCACGTAGTTGGAGTGAGAATAGAAGAAAAAACATATACGCTCAGGTTTGCAGGCAGTTTAAATGACGGTTTGAAATTACACAAACACACACACCTTGCAATATAAAGCACCTTGAGGTGATTACACTATATAAACAAAACTGAATTTAATTTACTTTTGTACCCGGACTCTGGGGTACAAAGAGCCAACCCAGTGCTACATGTCAAGGAGCATGGTTTACACTTAGGCCAAAAATACCTGCCATAAAAATGCAAGTCACCCCTTTACCAACAAATTGTCAAATTAAATAAAATCAAAATTAAGTAAAATTATATAGAATTTAGAATTTTTTATGTACTCTAAGATTTTTTGTTATTGTCTTTTTAGTTTTTATGGTTCTGTCACGGGAATCCGGGGGCTAATGCGAAAACTAGGACCAAAAAGCATACGGGAGACAACGATAAGGTTTCAACTAATTTATTGACTTAAACACGGGAATGAATGGCAAAACAAAGGAGGGATTTATGGGATGAAGGCAAAAGAGGCAGAATTGGCAGGTGGAGCGCAAACAGCTCTGAGGGAACTGGATGGCTAGGTGAGCTCCTAGAGTGGTGAGTGAGTAGGTTGACGCCAACCCTGTTTTTCCATTGATCGACAAAAGACGGTGGCAGGAAGACAGGTAGGTGGAAGTGGCAAATGATGCAAACCAGAGTGGTGAACTGTGTGGCGATAGAACGTGTGCCTTGCCGTGGAGATCAACATCCAGAGGTTCCTGAGATGCATGCTAGCGGAATGATGGGGAGACGTGGCAAGTGCAGTTAGCTGAATAACTGGCAAAAAAGAGCTGAGGATGCTGATCTTAAATAACCTCTGTGGATTACTTGAGGATCAGGAACAGGTGAGCTGAGCAGGTGGCATGACGAGGGCTCTGCCCCAGGGCGGATACTGGGGGGGAACACAGGGAGGGCATAGGAAAAACACTGGAGCTCACCTGGACCATCATAGGTTTGGCTACAAATATAATTTCCACATTGAGATCCATTATACATTGCATATGATGATTTGCAAGGAAATTTTGGGATTAACATAACTATTGGCATGTTTCTTAAGAAATTAAATATGTCACATCTTTAATAGGTTCTTATTTATTAATGTCTACATAATACCACACCTCAAGTGCTTTCTGACCTCAAGGCCCCTTAAAAGTTCAGGCTCTGCTCTGCACCCTGTAGCCTTTACTGTGAAAATGAAATGGGGGTTTCTTGTTTTGTTTTGGGACCTTTTAGGTGCCTCTAAATTCTGCAGTCATGAGTAATCTGTCTATGATTTGGGGTTTAAATAAATTATATTACTCGTCATGATGCAAGTTTCTGCCATGTCCCATTTATACTTTGTTGTTTCCTTCTCATTACGTCATGTTTCAGATCATCAAACACATTTAAATATTAGACAAAACTAAAACAAGTAAACACAAAATGCAGTTTATTTTGTGTTTACTTGTATTAGGTGTTTATTATTAAGAGGAAAAAAATCCAAACCTAACACATATGGGCCAACACAAGACCAGTTGCAGACTCACTGATGGTCCTGTGCTGGCCCATGTGTGGATTACCTCTGGCAAACCTGATCTGAGCCACCAAAGGGCTGTCATTCTTTGCGGTATGTGGGTATGTGTAAGTTTTGTGTAGCCAAGGGCCAGTTGCAGACACACTGCTGGCCCAGAACAGTTTCAGCTCTGGCCCCCGAACAGTTTCAGCTCTGGCCCCAGATGCCCCAGACATTACATTTAATTGATTAATGTGTACCTTAATCAAGCCATGTAATAACAACATGTGCCGGAACGCAGTAGTGCAAAAGTAACATGACAAAACTCTGTTTGCACAGTGAATGGACTGATTCTTATATAGTGCTTTTCTACTCTCCCAGATTACTCAAAATGCTCTATACAACATAGGGGTCTTCTGAATCCCTCTTTGTTTGGTCCCTCACCCAGGACCAATTTGCCATGGGAGACCCTACCAGGGGGCAAAACCCCCCCTGACAACATAGCCCCTGGGATCCCTGGGATCCCTGGGACACACAAACCCCTCCACCACGATAAGGTAGCGATTCACGGAGAGTCCAAGTGGAGGAGTTCAAGTATCTCGGGGTCTTGTTCGCGGGTGATGGGAGAATGGAGCCGGAGATCGACAGATGGATTGGTGCTGCGGCCGCAGTGATGCTCTCAGAGAGAGCTGAGTGCAAAAGCGAAGCTCTCAATATACCGGTCGATCTACGTCCCTACCCTCAACTATGACCACGAGCTGTGGGTAGTGACCGAAAGAACGAGATCGCGGATACAAGCGACGGAAATGAGCTTCCTCCGAACGGTGGCTGGCCTCTCCCTTAGAGACAGGGTGAGAAGTTCAGCCATCCGGGAGGGGCTCAGAGTAGAGCCGCTGCTCCTCCACATTGAAAGGAGCCAGCTGAGGTGGTTCGGGCATCTGACAAGGATGCCTCCTGGGCGACTCCTGGGCGAGGTGTTCCGGGCATGTCCCACCAGGAGGAGGCCCCGGGGCAGACCCAGGACACGCTGGAGAGATTATATCTCTCGGCTGGCCTGGGAACGCCTTGGTGTGCCCCCGGATAAGCTAGAGGAGGTGGCTGGGAAGAGGTCTGGGCTTCTCTGCTTAGGCTGCTGCCCCCGCGACCCGGCCCTGGATAAAGCGGCGAAGATGGATAGATGGATGCTCTATACAACATTCATACCACATTCACACACTTTCTCTCAACTAAGTGCTTCCCAACTACATTTAGACTCTTGACATGCAGACTGAAAGAGCCAGGAATCCTGCATTTGAAACGTTGGCTACCATAGCAGTATATTATTGCTACATGGAATTGTGGTCTTCTAACTAAAATAGGAAAATAGGAACATAAATAGTGCCATCATTGCTAGACCTGGCCCAAATCTGGTTGACATACACCCTGCCATGACACCAGGCAGTCAGAAGTGCCAGCTTGATGCCGGATCCGGGCCAGACCTGTTTTCTATGAGCCTGGGCCACATAAACCAAACCATAATCGGGTCAGATGTGCCATGCCCTCACATAAACAGTGCTATTAACACCAGTTAGCTGGCCCATATCTGGATGACATACCACGTACCATGCCAGAGGTCAGCCAGCAGTGCCGGCTTGACACCAGATCCGGGCCAGACCTGTCTGCTGTTTGGGAAGTGGCCTAGACATGACTTTGACCAGGCCACTTCCCAAGAGGGGGCAATGCCCAAGAGGGGGCAATACCCCCTTAAAAGTCTCTGGTAGAGAAATGTTTGTTCATGTGAGCCTGTCTGCTGCATAGAGCCATCTAGTGGACCAGCTTTCAACTCTGCACTCAACAGTTTCCTCATTTCATATACTGATGTAATCACAGCGATTTTAGTAAAGCTTATTCACTTTCTACCCCAGCTTCCAGCAGCTCACAAAGATAAAGTTAATGCTCTGTGATAGGTCCTAGCCCCCTGTTGTCATACTATATTACAAAAAAGAAAAAGGAATTTGCTGACCATCGCCCATGAGACGTCCATAAGAAATAACTTGGATATGGATGAATCTGTAACGGTAGCAGGAGACTGTTGTTGTAGAGTGGATTGAGGAGAAAGGAGAGTGGAGTTCAGTTCCTTGCAAAACAAACAATCTTAAAACAAGACAAAATCTGTTTTGTTACACAAATTAATTTGAGAATTGTAGGGAAAGACATGGTGAATGTTTTTTAAAAATTACTATGCCAACCCTTTTTAGTTTTGTAAATATTGGCTATATTGAGAGATCTTATTTTATTCTTACTTTATTTTGCAAATTTATTTGAGAATTAGGTCATCCAATTAGGATAAAGCTTATGCTGTTGTTTGTAAATATCTGGATGGATATTTCATTTTATTTTTTTTATTCTATTTTTCAGTTTTGTTTTCAAGATTTGGTGAATTTACTGTTTTTTTAAATAACTTTTTTAAATATTGCAAATAGTGGGAAGTGTTACTGTTGGGTTTGAATATATTTGGTATCAACCATAAAATTTTAAATAATTGTTATAATCTGATGAGGAATATTTGATGTTATTTTTTAAATGGTAAATGGACTTATATAGCAGTTTTCTACTCTTTCGGAGTACTCAAAGCTCTTACTACAACATGCCACATTCACCCATTAACACAAGCACTTTCTTCTAGGATTTTAAGTGCTTACTAACATTCACACATATCCAGAGACTGGGTGAGTGGGAAAACTCATTATATGGGCAGGAAAAAACTGAATGAAATGTGAAATAGGCTTCAGACTAGAGCTGGGCGATATATCGAGTATTTTAAAATATCGATATATTTTCATACGAGATATAAGATGTGACAATATCGTTTATATCGATATAGTATATGTTACGTTATAATTATACTTGTGGAGCCGCAAGTTTGCCTCTCTTTCGTCCATTTTTGTCTCTACGCTGCGTTACTCGGCCTCGCCTCTCCTTCACTGAACACAACTCCCCCTCCCCCATAGCTTCACCTGCAGGCAACGACAAGATGAACACAGCAAATCTCCGTTAACGAGTTACCGCGGATCGCCCCGTGCGTGGGGCTGGACGGCGTCAACGTGTTAGCGAGCTAACCGCGCTAACGACATGCAGCCCACAGGGGCTGCATGACCTAAAATCCTTTCATTTTCTCAAAAATTGACAGTGCACCTTATGTATGAATTCTGGTTGTGCTTACTGACCGCGAACCGTTTTTATGTGGTACACGGCGCTCAGCAATCTGTCAAAAAATGTTTTAGTACGACTTTGGTAAGCTACGGAGCCGCACCGCTTGATGGATTGTCGGAGCATTACGGCTACCGTAGTGCAGCCTCGCGGAGTGATACGTACTGTGCTTCAACGTAATATTACCGTATCGTGTGTGTATAAGAACCATAAATGGCACCTGTTAAGAGACATGGTTACAAAGAGGATTTCAAACTCAAGGCTGTCAGTCACGCAGTAGAACTTGGGAATAGAGCAGCTGTGAAATCTGTCTCTTTGTTATTATGCTCATCGTCTTTTAGTTTACATTTTGACTGCACAATTGTGAGCTTTTTGTTATGCACAAAAACAACATTGTTTTATTTTATTTATGGAGCATTATTATTTAATAAATGCTGATAATTTATTTTTGAGTAATTTCTTCATGTACATCTGCGCTGTATGTTAATAAAAGTGCCTGTGTGACATCTGGGACACAGCTTTGTCTTTTTGTTCTTACCTTATGGCTTAAAAAAAAAAATCGAGATATATATCGTATATCGCCATCCAGCTAAAAAATATCGAGATATGAATTTTGGGTCATATCGCCCAGCTCTACTTCAGACCATACCGACACGCTTCCTCTTAGCATATTCACAACTATAGAAAGCTTTGCTTATACATTTTAAATGAATATCCAGCCGTTTCTGAGATATAGCTGAGTTATTGAGCAGAGAGAGCGTATCCAGTCTTAGCTTGGCAACCCCCTCTTGGTCAACAGGGTACTGTATTGTTTTCCCGGATAGAATTTGTTCTACAAACTGACCATTTTCTATTAATTAGAATCTTTGTTTATTCAAATACAATACACCATGACCATTATAGCCATCTTGCATACAGTGACACCACAGGATGTTAAATTCTGCTGTTTTGGACTTTCCAGCACCTGACATTTTTTCTGACCAGAGCTGTGTACAAAAAAAAAAAGTTATTGAACTTCACTCGATGCAATATCACACCGTACAGGTTCATTTAGTTAAATGGTTTATTTGCAAGACACACGAACAGAAAACATTAAAAGTTACAAATGTGTTGTGCATGAAACAGGAATTAAAATGTGGTGATAGAGCCAGTTGCAGATGTGTCACAAATTAATCTGATTGTCTCCTATGGCACTTGGCCACAGGTGGTGCTAGTAGACTCCTTTTGAGCGCACACAAAGTAAACTGCACGCTTTAGTTGTGAAGCGATAATGCTGACATCACATTGGAGTAATAAAATGTGGGGGGAATGATAACTAAGACAAGGTTCTCCAGATCGTTAACTCATTTTCGTGGTCGTCTATTGCATGTGAATATCACCAAATTCTTGCACGTTGTGATGGACTACCAGGTGGCTCCACTCATACCCAGTGTGAGGGGAAGTAAGAGGGTTAGGTTTTGGCACTGTTGGTCAAGAGCAATAAGAATAACGGGCTGTGTTTAAATTAGCCTCACAAATGTCACAGATGAAATATTCAGTGTTTATTTCCCGGCTAGTCGATAGCGGCATCTGAAAAGCAAGTCTAATACACATCTGTTTGACCTTGACCAGTTAATTTGTGACACTAGTTAATCTGGAACGAATCTGTTTACAGGTAATACTATTTAAATGGATAGCATCTAGAGTATAATAAAATAGCAAGTGTCAATAAGCACTCAAAAATGTTATTGGTGTTGTGTTGAGTAATACAGTGAGTGCTGTTATAACAGCTCTGAGATGTATTTGTAGATATTATTACATGTTTTAACGTCTTTGTGGTGCTAGCCTATAGTGTAAATGTATATTGACGTGAAGAAATATAATGAAATTTGGCCCTTGAAGTTATTTTTTTTGTTAGGGAGGATTTGTCTGTTGTTGAGTGCAATTTTAAAATAAGTTCTTTAAAAAGCAAAAACGTATATAATATGAAGGCAATATGAGCAGAGAGTACAAACATTTTGAGGGACTGGCTGTGTTAGTTCAGTGAGAGAGTCAAAAATGTATCAGTACACTCATGTCTACATCTATATTTTGTTCAATATGAACAAAATTTTAACACAAGTGCTATCACATGTCTGGACAGAAAGAGAGTACCAATGTGTTTATTTGGTAGATAAATGAAAGGCTTCAGTTAGTTAACAGTGAGGGGGAAAAAAACGCGTTCACGTTTGCAGGGTTTTTTTGTTATACAATATTTGAAATTAAAAAATAAAATTAAAAAAAACTACACTTTTCGAAATATTTGTGGGTGTTTTCTTGTTTGTTTGTTTTTTGTACAACTTGAACACTAAAGTAGCCCTCACATGAGATGACAGTCCCATCAGTGGGTTTGAGACCCCTGCATTAGAATGACAAGTTGAAAAAAAAAATGCTGCTGTAATCTGAAGCATTAAATACTCCAAATTTAGCTGTGGATGCTACAATTTCAACTTCACTTTCAAGGTTCTCCATTTGCCATCTCAGTTGATCAACTTTTTTTTTCAATGCAAGCTTTTCCTTTAATGCAGCTGCATGAGCAATAACTGCAACCATTACTGCCTTGGAGCACTGCAGACCTTGTGGAGGGCCTATTGCTTTTGCCTGATCCTTTACACCCCACATTACAAACACTCTTGTTCATTTTCAAGACCACTTTTATTTGTTTGAACAACACCTTTACTTTTCAGTCAATCACTAAGCATTTTTATCTTGAACCACATTTCTTGTCTGTCAGACTCATCCTTTGGCAAATAAGTCATCAACGCTTCATGTTGGGTTTTAGGATCATCAACAAATTATTATATTTTTCAAGTGTAACTTTTACCTCTTTAACAAAAGAAATTTCATTCATCAAGCCTTCTGGAATTTAATCTTTCTTTCATTTTGCAAATCAGCAGTTTTTTCCATGAGTTTTTTCTCAGTCATTAAAACAGTAGGCACTAGATTAGAAGATCCAGCCTTGGGTTCAGTATCAGACACAGGCAAAGGTTCTGGATCAGAATCGCAGTCTTTTTCTATGGTTTTTAAACAATCAGACCTTTGTTAATCTGTTTACCTTCAAGATTAAGAGTCACTCAGTCGGTAGCCAATGCATTGCTCTTTTGCATGCTAAGGTATGTGTGCACACTTTAAACATGAATGGCCATTCCCTGGTTTTGTAGCAATATACACACCTTTGCACTGGCCGTCATATGCACTGATGTCCAGTTGACCTTCATGACATGTAGCTCCAACAGCCCTGGTGCGCAGCAGGTAGAGGACAACAGTAACAGCATCACAATTCAGCACAGTCTCTTTTGTTCCAAAACTCTTCAAAGAGGCAGTTTTTGGCTTATGTAGGACCAGACTTCGCCAATGAAAGATCAACCACCACAGATGATGAAATGACAGTTGTTGTGGCACATGCAAAATAAGTATCCATTAACCATTTCTTTGAAATAAAATGATGTATCATTTATTCTTCTAATTTTGACAATGTCCATAAAACAGTTGCCTCTATTTCAATTTTTCATATGCCAAGAGGATCCAATACAACCTTACATGATAATACACGGTCAAAAAACTGTTTGCCTCTGTTCCATCTCATCACATTTGACCACCATTGAACCTGGATTAAATGGGTGTGGAGTCAGTTGCAAGTAGCGTTACTACTCCCTCTTGTGCTGACAAGTTGCAATAGCACTATAAACATAAAATGGCTCTGACAACGTGACTCTTCTGGTCTTTAATTATCTTCTTCTGGTAACTGGAAACAGTCATGCTCTACCTTCTTAGAAACAGGCACCCCATTGTCTACCACATTAAACGGTGGATTGGTTCTTGTATAGGGCTTTTCTAATCTATGCAACTTGCCTCATTCACACCAGCCCTTATTTCTGTTTTTTTCTACACAGTTTTTTTCTATCTAACATTCACACATTCATGCTCCAACCAATGCATGGGTTAGTATCTTGCCCAACCAACCAGCAACCTTCCGATTAGCAGATGACCTATGCTAATTTCTGAGCTACAGATACCTCTTGACATTAGTCCAAAATCGCCCACAGGTGTTCCGTTGGGACAAGATCTGGTGACTGTGATGGCTAAAGCATATAAGTTGCATAATTTACAACTCAACTATTCTCAGTGAGCTCTTCCTCTCTAGAAATTGTCACAAAAATGTCACCCAACCACATAGTGATCGGGATGAAATGTGGACTTGTCACTGGCCAAGCAGGAGTAACTGATCAACATCTGGCGCATCTAATCATACAGACAGATGGCAGGATTTGATTAAAATGAAGCAATGGGCTTTGATTGTTGATGGGGAAACTGAGGGGTGGTCAACTGAGATTCAGTTTTGGGAGGCGTAATCTGAGTCCCACCTCATTTTGGGGTTTTCAAAGAGTCGTTTTTACTGTGTGTAATGTAGGAATGGGAATCAAGAACCAGTTCTTGTAGAGAACCAGTTCCTAGTAGTCCAATTTCTTGGAATAGTTAATCTGCTTGTCTATCAATTCAGCTTATTGGTTCCACTTGCACTTGCGCTACAGTCCGTTGATTTAATTTTGTGTGTTCAGGAGGAAGATGGTGGTGCAGTCTGCAGCGTGAATATGGACATTGTTTTTAGGATGGGATCGCAGTTAAGTGGAAACTGCATCCAGGACAGAAACAACAGCATTATGCTACAAACACAACTTATGCATATGCTAATGCTAGGCTAGCCAAGAACCCAGAGTAATTTTAAAGCTGAATAAACCCCAGCCCAGCAGCCAGACCCTGAATTTCAACAGTTAACAAACGGATGATCAGCCAGGCCAGAGTCTCTGTTTCTACCAGTTTGTGTTTCTACAGTAGAATCACTGTGGCGATCGCTTTAAAGTATCTTTGTGCTGGTTTTAATCTTTCATTTGTGCTGCTGGTTTTGTGGTCATACCTAAATAGTAAGACAAAGATCATATGTGTGTCGTCGTTAGTATTGGGATTTGTGTGGGTGTGTGGGACCGCAGCCTAAGATTTATACTATTAAGTGGTTATTATGAGAGTGTGTTTAAAGACATTTTACAGAGTAAAACAATAGTAATTGAACGAGTAGTATAATGAACTTTCTCCTGTGACTAATTAAGTAATATCCTCCATTACTTTTAATCACAGTTTTCTGTTTAATCTGTTAATACTTTTTTTGAGTAACGACCCCAACACTGATCACAAGAAAGAGCGAAAATACCTCCAACATGAACAAACATTTTACCACAGAGCATGCAATGAATTTGCATGAATGCAATTTCTTTGTTGTACTGCTTAGAGATAGTGGTGACTCTCAAAGTGGAGCCAGTGAGAACCCAATGAGAATCTACAAGGAATTGAATTGATAAGTGATATTGATTCTCATCAATTCCCATCCCGAGTGCAGTGTCATTAAATTCCATGTAGTTGGTTTGTAGTGTATAGATCCCTTTTTAGAGTGGTGTGTATTTTAAACTGTATAACTGGCATGGACATATTTGTCATTTCCCGGGAACTATAGCCCCCTCTCAGTCTCTGTTAGAAGTGGTGCAGACAGTCCTCAAGTCATGCACGGCTCAGCTGGCTGGAGCATCTTCAACCTTTCCCTCTCTCTGTCTGTCTGCAGTGCCAACCTGCTTCAAAACGGCCACCATGTACCCAAATCCTCCACCATCTCATCAATGAATGACTGGCAACCGGTAGCCCTGACCCCCATCGTGAGCAAATCTTTTGAGAGGCTGGTCAGGGACTTCATCTGCTCTGCACTACCCAACTCACTGGACTCTCTACAATTTGCATACCGCCACAACAGGTTCACTGATGATGCCCTGACACTACATACTGCCCTCTCGTACATGGAGAAAAGATACACGTATGTGAGAATGCTGTTTGTAGATTACAGCTCAATATTCAATACCATCGTTCCCTTGAAGCTAGACAGAAAACTGCAGGATGTAGGACTGAGCAGCTCTCTCTGCAGCTGGATCCCTAACTTCCTGTCTGACAGATGCCAAGTGGTCAGACTGGGCAGCATCACCTCATCCCCCATCATAATGAGCACTAGTGCTCCACAGGGGTGTGTACTGAGCCCTCTCCTGTACTCACTATACACCTACAACTGCACCGCCACAAGCAACTCCAACATCATTGTGAAGTTTGCGGACGACACAACAGTGGTGGGTCTTATCACCAAAGGGTCTTATCACCGGCTTACAGGGAGGAGGTCAGCGCCCTAACAGACTGGTGCCAAGAGAACCATCCTACTCTCAACATCACAAAGACAAAGGAGTTGATAGTAGACCTCTGGAGATTTAGAGAAGCACACACCCCCATCACCATCAACGACGCTGCTGTGGAGAGAGTGAGCAGCTTCTGTTTCCTAGGTGTACATCTGGCAGAGGATCTCACATGGTCTGTTCACACAAACAAAACAGTGAAGAAGGCGCAGCAGGCCTCTTCTGTCTCAGGAGACTGAAGAGATTCAGCATGAGCCCCCACATCGTCAGGACCTTCTACCACTGTGCCATTGAGAGCATCCTCACTGGATGCAGCACCACCTGGTATGGCAGCAGCCTATAACCGCAAAGCTCTCCAGAGAGTGGTGCGGTGTTCTGAATGGATAACTGGAGGTGAGCTTCCCTCCCTTCATGAGGTCTACAAGAAGTGGTGCCTGAGGAAAGCGGGAAGGATCATTAAAGACTCCAGTCACCCCAGCCATAAACTGTTCAAACTACTTCCGTCAGGCAGAAGGTACTGCAGTATCCGGTCCCAAACCAGCAGACTGAGGGACATCTTTTTCCATCAGGTCAACAGACGGCTGAACACTTCATAAACACCTCACTTTCACTTACCAGACATTTATGCACTCCATATTGTACATATATGCCATTCCTTTTGCACAATAGGTTTCTTGGATTTTGCACACCACTGTTGCTTATGAAGCTTGCACACAAGAATTTCACTCACATGTGCTGCAGTAATGTGATGTGACAATAAAAGTGATTTGATTTGATTTGATTTGAGAAGTCCTCATTTTAAAGTCTGGGTTGTAAAATAGGGTTTCTGATCTTAACTTGTGTGACAGTGTCTCATTTTTGGTTTTCTGACATGTCACAACTTTGTTTATTACAATAATAACCCCTGTCTCTGTGTGTGTGTGTGTGCGTGTGTGTGCGTGTGTGTGTGTGTGTGCGTGTGCGCGCGCGCGTGTGCATGTGTGTGTTTGGAAGGTTAAAGGTTGAGGGGTTTTCTCTCTCTAATTTGTCCCCTTACTGTAACATCAGTCATCCTTTATTATCTTTGCCACACACACACAACGTATCTAAATGTTTTCTCTACATTTCCACAAAATGAAGAATAAAACACCACAGAGCAGTGCGCTTCCTCTTATGAATACTACAGAAACTCAGTGTGACGATATTAACGATATTTTGCATTGTTTATGAGTAATTTTATCCATATTAATCTTGAGGACTTTGCACAGTCTCTAAACGCTACAATATAACAACGATTCTAATTGGCGAAGACAACCCGTCAATCAAAAACGGTGTCCATTCACGTACGGAATTGCATGACGGGGTGGCTCTTTTCGGTCCGTACAGAATTCTGTAAAACTGTTGATAGTTTCTCGGCTAAAGCTGTTAAAGAAGAATCATGCAGCTGACTAGCTGTGTCATGTGGTGCTTTTGACAGGTACGTATCTTTAACCCCGCTGGTATATATCAATAGAACATTTTTGAATCAGTTATCACGCACAAACGCCCAGGAAGCTTATAACAAGTAGGCACTCGGACGATATTGATTGGAACAGCGGTAAGTACGTAGTTATCGGTGTTTTTACGTGCAACCGCAGCTTTTCGGTGACCTTTGACACCCAGGCTGAGCTCAAAGATATAAAGTTAAGTGAAAGATGGTGTTGGCGAGTACAGGCCAGTCTGTGAATGAGCACTTCGGAAACCGGGGGAGGGGAGGGAATAGATGAGATATGAATTTTCTCCCACCTCGAGGAAAACGAAAGTGATTTCTGTTACATTGAGTGACTGAAAAAGTGTGTGTTTTTCCCAGATTGAACGCATAACGGTGTTATTATGGTGGGTTGAAGCAGTTTAATGTGTCGCCTTCGCCGACAGTAGCATTCATCATCTGGTTAAGTCCTGCGTTTCTGTACCACAATAAAGTTATAGAGAATAACAAGGTCGACATCCGGTTTGTGTTATGAAATAAAAGCTTTCAATTGACGGTAGTGTTTTATATTTTTATAACATAAAATTGCTGTTCGCAAGACAAGGGGAGGATAGTGTTTAAATTATTATTTTAGAGAAAGATGGGTGTTGTTAAGTCCTAGGGCAAAATGGAAAGTTTTTGTTTATTAATGGGTCACAAGTAAAACTGAAGAAGTTAATAATTCCTATGACAAGAACGTATTTGGCAATATATACTCTGTGTGTGTGTGTGTATAAATTAAAAGCTAATTAGTGGGGCCTTGTGCTCACTTGTGGGGCTTGTTACTCCCTAATGCGCTGTTAAATGTCATTTACATACATTTTTCCCCAATCAAGCTAATGTTGTTGCAGAATTGTTGCAGTGTAAAAAAAAATGACTGAGAACAGTGTATTTTATACACTGTGGCAGATTCATCTTCATCACTCATACAGCATTTCCATAATTAATTCAAACTAATTATTTTATATGAACTATTACAACATTATCCCAGACTTTTGGCAGATTCTTGCAGAAAATTTTTACAACCCTGGTCCTTGATCTGTGCGCATCCTGTCCAGAAGAGCATGGATCACACGTCAAAGCTGGAAGTCTTAGATAATCTAAATAAATATGAAATGTTTTCGAGACTTTGTCAAGTACCTGGAGTGAAGATTTATATATTTTTGCTGAAATATGTGAAGTTTTATTTTAATGGTAAATAACACCACTTCCTGTTTCTGTTGGTGTTCTTTGAATCGACTTGACCTCGCTTGCTTTCGTACAGCCAGTGCAGAACTGTTATGATGTGTCAATAAGTTAAAAAGGTGGACGGCGCCAGTGATGAGAGCCCCCTTCGGTACTTGAGCAGGATACCGGAGGTATGTTCAGACGTTAAGGGAGTGGTCATGACAGAGAACGTGTGGTTCTATGTTTTTTACGTGAAAAAGCAGTCGCTGTTTTGTCAGCCTCTCAGTCACTCACACCGAAAATTGTTCTAATCGCTGTTTGGACATGATGTCCGCCTGCTGGCTTGTCCTTTTCATGTTTTTCCCTCGTCCACATCTCATTGCTTACCATTGTTAGAAAGCATACAGTGTTGTCACGGTTAGGGTGCTGCCAGATATTTCCTCAGTTCTGTTTCAAATCGCCGTGTAAAATAAATGGCAACTGTTTCACGGTGAGGTGGTATGCCCCCGCCGCCTCCTCCTCCTATCCGCATCAAATACATGGCCACAGACCTGCGTTGTATGTAAAGGAACAGTTGAAACAGCACAAATACGTGAAATCCAGTTTGTGTCGGTGTCTTTGGTAACAGCTGCTCGATACCTTTTTACAGTATTGGAAACTATTGCACATTAAAAGCGTACCTCGTCTAGTTAGCACAGCTAGCAAGCTAACTAGCTACTTTTATTCCTAGTAACAGTGTGAGGAAATAGAACTACTGCTGTGCAAAACACTGACCACAGATGCATGTGCCCTGTCAAAAAATTCCCACTTTAATTAACCAGAGAGATTGTTTTCCTTCTTGGTGTGGGAGGCATTTTCGGCGACATTGTCGGGGAGTTTGACAGGAGTGAAATATCCCCACTACTGTACCGTACTTGGGTTTTTTCCTCCTCTAAACCAAAGCAAGATGGACTCGCATTTTGCTTGTCTGTCTTGTCAAGGCTTACGTCGACATTTTGCACGCAGATTTTAAAACAAATGTGTGCTTAGTGGTAGAAGCGTGTTAAATGGACGAACGGGTCGTTTATTCACGCAGCTCGCATATTTTGTGGCGTTCACGAGGCTCGACACAGTACATCGGTACCCTCAACACAGATAGTCCGATCAGGCATCTGCAGATTTACCTGAGACCACTGCGTAGCAAAATAGTCACTGCAACTGTGCCTCCTTAATTCGGGGCAGTTAGATGAAATGAACCCGGTGGTCAAAGGGTTTTGGCCTACATGTCTTGTTCTGGCTACAAGGGCGAATTCATTGAAATGAGACAATGCCCCTCGATATTTTGACGCCGGTGGTGTCTCGTGCTATGCAATGTTTACTCACTAATGCGCTGTTAAAGTTGTTTTGCATACATTTTTTCACTCAATCAAGCTCATGGTGTTGCGGAATCATTGCAGAGATGGAAGTGTAAAACATCACTGAGAGCGGTGTCTTGTGTTTTATAGGTCATCGTCATTGCATGACAAAGGCTGTGACAGATTCATCTTCATCACTCATACAGCATTTCTATAATTTTCTTCAGTAAGTATTCCTGTTTTCCACACAACATTCATAAAAGCAACTGCTGGCATCTAGTCTAACTGTGGTTCACAGTCATTATATCATTCATTCATTGAATGGTAATTTAATTTGCCCTATGTTTGATACACATCCAGAAGTGCAAACATGTGGAAAAATTAAACATCAGCAAGTGAAAATAAACAGAGAGGATAAATTTATAATGTTCAGTAATTCGCCTGGTTTGTGTGTAAAACATTAAAATGTAGTAAGAGAACTACCGCTGAGCACAGGGGTGCCATTTTATTAAAACGACAATTTCGCTTGGTAGCTCTTCATAATAGTCTACAACTAAGGGTGCACTTCCCCTTGAATGAAATAGAACTTCCGAATTAGAATTTGTACCAGAGATTATGATGTCATTATATTTATTTACAAATACCAGCAGTGCACTAGAATAAGAGGGTGACATTGAAATTGTTACATGAAAAAAATAATTAAACTGTCATTTTTAATTTTTTAAGAGAAATTGGTCCCAAGGAGGTACAGTACATATAAAAAGTGTACACATTCCTGTTTAAATGTAACCTATAACCTGCTCAGTTGAATTGAAAAACAAATCTGTTTAAAATTTTTTTTTAAATGTTTAAAAATGGTTACATAACTTTGCACACCCTTAAACTGATATGTTGTATTCGCATCATTCAGTCTTATTGGTAAGAGTCTATCAGCATGGCAAATCTCGAGTTGGCAATATTTGCCCACTCTTCCTTGCAAATATGCTCCAAATCTTTGGGATTGTGAGGTCATCTCTTATGTCTTCAGGTTGCCCCACAGACTCTGGGTACTGGTGGACCATTTCAAAACTTTATTTTTTTCTGGTGAAATCATTCTTTTGTTGTTTTTGCATTCGTGGGATCCTTGAGTTTTGTTGTCTTTAAAGTTGAAAGTCTTCTTCATTGTCATCTTCCTAGCAGACATCAAAAACATTGGATCCAAAAGCGACTGGTGTTTGTAACTGTACATAATTGACTAAAGCTGCATTTCCAACTGAAGAAAAGCAACCCCAAACCATGACCCTGCCACCATGTGTATGGTGGTCTTTTGGTTATGGATAGTATTGTCTGTGCCAAGCGTACAACCAGTTCAACCATGGTCTTATCATACTATTACACATTTTACTATATGCTTTTGGGAGACTTTGAGTATTTTTTTGCAAATTGTAGCCTGGCTTAGATGTTTTGTTTTGTTTTTTTTTTTTTTTTGTTTTGTTTTGTTTTTTTTAGAAAAGGCTACCATCTTGCAAACCTACCCCATAGTCCAGACATATGGAGAATACAGGAAATTTCTGTCACATGTAGTACACAACTAGCACTTCCCAGTACTGTAGCTGCAACTCCTTCAGTGTTGTTGTAGTTCTTTTAGCAGCCTCTATGATGAGTTTTCGTCTTGTTGTTTCATCAGTTTTGGGGATGTCCAGTTCTTTGCAATATTACTGTTTTTCCATATTTTTTCCACTTTTAACTTTGACTGTCTTCACTGTGTTCCATGATATATGCAATGTTGTGGATTTTCCTTTGGCATTTTAGCCTTTTTTGGATAGAGACAGTGTAGAAAGACAGGAAAGCAGGGAAGACATGCAACAAAGGGCTGCAGGTTGGTCTCAGGCCGCTACTTTCTGGCCAGGTGCCACCTGGATGTCTGCTCACCCACTGAGCTAAACTGGCACCATGAACATTTTTCTGAATCGTTCACGTTACTGATACCTTCAACAAATTTCCCACGTGTGGGACTAATAAAGGTTATCTTATCTTAAGATCCCTTTAGATCTCTTTGATGCTTTGTGAATTCCCTGTGAACCATGGCCTTTTCCTGTATCAAACAACTGAGTAAATGTCAGAAAAAATCTTACTAGAACAGCTGAACTTTATTTGTGGTGAATCAGGCTGTCTTTAGTTGATGGCATGTGTGTACGCAAGAAGACTGATTGCTGTGGTTAAATCAAAAGGTGCGTCAACAAAGTGTTGTTTTAAGGATACGCACACTTTTGCAACCAGCTCATTGTATGTTTTTCATTTTATATTTTTTCCCTAAAAGATGTGTATGTTTTTTCCAGTTGAAATGTACAGGTTATAGGTCATATTAAATATGGAAAAAGTTTTAAAATTATTTATTAGGGTCTCTATTATTATATCACATGGTACTGCACCAAAACTAGAAGATTTACAAATGAAAATACATTTGTAAAATCCATTCTTTTTCATTTCTCTTGTTCCTTATAGTTTAGGTGGGTCTCTTGTAGATAAACTATATGTGCTTTTTCTTTCCTCATTTTTCTTAAAATTTTACTACTTTTTATCTGGTTCAACAGACCATTTACACTAAATGAAATAACTTCTATCCTGCCACTATCCATGCTACGACTGTTTGATTCTTCTTTAGGCAGTAGACCCCAGTATAAACAGTCCACTCCAGGAACCTAAATATGTGAACATTAAATAAATATTACAGCTGTCCAGAACATCAGCCATACAGTGAACCCTTAATTTTAATTGAACAACAAGAAAAAGAAATGTGCTGTGGGGTCTCTATTATGACCCTATGAAGACCCAGATTCATAATATGGAAATCTTTACTAATATATGTAACATGCTTTTCGATCTGGACATATCACAGTGCTAAACTCACTATCAGTCCCCTTTATCATTGGACTCTCAGTGTTCAGCCGTCATTCCTGCTCTTGGCGTCTAAATACTTGGATAACAGTAAAGGTTTGATTTTTACAGTATTTCTTAGATGAAAGAAACAAGACTAGATGAGCTCAGTCATGTGTGACTCATCTCACTGATACAAATATATAGTTTTATTATTACTTTTATTACTTGCAAGAAAGGTAATGTGTTTGTCAGGAAGCTTAGCGCTTACCATTATCATTCATAAAAATAAATTTACAGAAGAAGACAACATTTTTGGATAGTGGATCAGCCTCAAGTACTGGAGAGACTGATGGAAAAACAGGAGCAGCAAAGGTTAGGCCTGAACCCCCCTTAGTTAGGTCATTGACAAGACTGGTTACGGATACCAACTATGGAATGGAGCAATTATCAGGCACCTTCTTTACATGGATGACATCAAGCTGTATGCCAAGAGTGAATGAAACATCAGTACACTGATCCAAACCACCAGGATCTACAGCAACGACACTGGAATATCAAAGCTGTATACCAAGAGTGACTGAGACACCGTTTCAGTGTTTCATATCATTAAGATCTACAGCAATGACACTGACATTGGAATACCATTCGAAATGGAGAAGTTTAGTTGGATGGTAACAAAGAGAGGAAAAGTAGTCAGAACTGAGGGGGTTGCAGAAAGGGAAGATTATAGAAATTCATGTCAGCTACAAGTACCTTGTAGCCCCACAGGCAAATGGACATTATGGAGAGGCTGCTAGCCACAACCACTAAATAGACTGAAAGACAACACAGAGGCAGTAATAGTGGCAGCACAGGAACAGCTTCTAAGCACAAGATACATAGATGTTGCTACACCAGACCTCAGATACCAGTAGGGTTCAAGATGCTAGCAGAGAGGGCATACATGGAATGCCATAACCAATTAGGTGGCATAGTATACAGGAACATCTGTGCCAGTTAGCTAAGGAACACAAGAAGCTTAAAAAAGCCAAGGGCTAAAAGAGAAGTTAAGAGATGTGTGGGATGAAGGCAACAGTGGGGCCTAGTGGTAATTTGAGCACTTGGGACAGGGACACCTTAGACTGGGCGAGTAGCTCCAGTTTATCCAAGGAACAACATCTGAGATCTCTGTACAGAAGAGTAACATTGAAGGAACAGCGAAGATACTGCACAGTGCTCTCTAGCTCTCAGGTCTCTAGTAGAGGCAGGATTCACAGGGCAAGTGGGGAATGAAATTTACTTGTACCTCCAGGTGAAATAATTTCGGTGTACCAAACACACAGAGGTGTATAAAATCAAGCATCTAGGCATGCAGACTGCTTTTACAAACATTTGTGAAAGAATGTTTCGCTCTCAGGAACTCAGTGAATTTCAGTGTGGTACTGTGATAGTATGCCACCTGTGTAACAAGTCCAGTTGTGAAATTTCCTTGCTATTAAATATTACACAGTCAACTGTTAGTGCTATAAAGAGGCTGCGATTGGGTACAACAGAAACTCAGCCGTGAAGTGGTAGACCGTGTAAAATCAGAGAGCGAGGTCAGCGGTTGCTGAGGCCAGTGTTGGGTAAGTTACTTTAAAAAAGTAATTAATTACTAATTACTTAATCAATATTTATTTAAAATACTTATCTAATTACTGTGTCTGAAAAGTAACTTAATTACTCAATAAGTAATTTAACTACATACTTCTTAAAATCCCTATAAACTCTTTAAATAATAAATACATTAAAAAAAAACCATACGAGTCAACATGAAATAGTTTAACCTTTTAGCTTTCTGAATCATCTTTATTACATTCTATAAATAAACATTCTATAATAAATTTTTTAGTAAGAAATGTAACTTCCTTTAGGTAAGAAACACAATTCCTGAATAACAAAGATGTTTTTCTGCAACATATTTGAATAACAAAAAAGCTTAACTTAAGAAATGTTAAACATGACATGTTTCAAGTTGTAGACATGAAACTTACTTTCAAAGCAATGAGTACCATATTCATACATAATGTATGTAATCATGTCATGTGTTTCAACAAAGTGAAGTTAACTCTGACCTTTGGTTAACAAACAGAATTCCTCTGAAACTTCCTCAAACCAATGAGCACCATATTTTATGCATACTGGGGCGATCGTGGCTCAAGAGTTGGCAGTTCGTCTTGTAATTGGAAGGTTGCCGGTTCGAGCCCCGGCGCGGACAGTCTCGGTCGTTGTGTCCTTGGGCAAGACACTTCACCTACTGCCTACTGGTGTTGGCCAGAGGGGCCGATGGCGCGAAAGGCAGCCTTGCTTCTGTCAGTCTCCCCCAGGGCAGCTGTGGCTACAACTGTAGCTTGCCTCCACCAGTGTGTGAATGTGAGAGTGAATGAATAGTGGAATTGTAAAGCGCTTTGAGGGTCTCGAAAAGCGCTATATAAATGCAATCCATCATTATTATACTGTATGCACTCATATGTTTTCCAAAAACCTTTTTGTACTACTTAGCTATCTTGTTTTTGAAAAAGTTGTTGTATCTCATTAATGTAAGTCTCTCAAAGCGTTCACTTGACAGTCTGTTCCTTCTGGGTGTAAGCACAAGATTGCCGAGGCTAAAAAGCCTTTCGACTGGTACGCTTGATGGTGTGGCTCTGTTGTACCTCAGTGAAATGGCCTTAATGCTGGGAAACTGGCTAAGAACACCCAGCTCAGACGCAGCAGATTTCAGATATTCCATCACCTCTGTTTCAGCAGAGTAGGTACAGTCGTCCTCCTCAAATGAAAAAAAATCATCAGTGGAGTCAGCAGGGTTCTTGTGATCTTGAGCATGTTGTTGGTCGTCAAGAGACAACCCACTGCACTCTGTAGTAAGCATTGCCCTAACCATGTCTTTTTTCTCTTCTTCTCTGATCCAGCGTAACTTAAATTTAGGTAAAGTGACTGCAGCCAGGAGAGCTTCTTTATTGTCCATCATTTAGGAAAAGTGCACCTCGATCGCCTATGAGACAAAAATACATCAGACACTTCTTCAGACACTTCACATAAGAGCATGATAAATAAAACAAAAATGTATTTTAGGGTAAGGCTTAAATTTAGCAATTTGTATCATATATATATATATATGTATATATATATATATGTATATATATATATATATATATATATATATATATATATATATATATATATATATGTGTGTGTGTGTGTATATATATATATATATATATATATGTATGTGTATATATGTATGTATATTACATTACCTTAACAATGACATCAGGGACAGATGCTGTCAGCTTAAGCTCGTCCCGCAGTGCCAGTGTCCTGGACATTAGAATCTCCAGAGTTGGAGGAAGGATTCCAAAATAGCAGTTCTGTTCTCCTTGCAATGTGTCTAGCGCAACAGTGAGTGGCTTCAACACGATACAATACTCCTTTAGGAACAGATACTCCCGATCAGTGAAGCATTTGATTCCAAACTGAGTACAGACAGTATTTAAGTCAGCAAGGGGAATGTCAGTGATCCTGGACAGGGCGTCGTGAAATGAATTCCATCGTGTTGAAACAGGCACTATGAGTTTTTTCTTGAAAAAATTATCTACTAACTCTGAAGCAACAGAAGAATGGTTTGCTTTTGTCCACATTGCAGAACACTTTGAAGTTGCACTTCTGTAGATGAATTTTGCCTCATTTGCTTGAAGCCATTTCTCAACATCATGAAAAATTAAGTTCAGTGTGTGTGATGCACACCTTAAGTGTGGAGGGAGAGAAAACTGTCCTTCAGATTCTGTGGAGAGGGTCTGCTCAACATCAGTAAATGTCACCTCTTCATCTTCTTCGGATTCCTCATCAGAGTCTGATTTTTGGAGCATTCTAAAAGCTTTGATAAAATTGGACCCGTTGTCTGTCACGGTGGCTGTCACTTTAGAGTTCAGTCCATAAGCCGAATGTACTTGCTCGATTTCATTGCCGATTACATCATATGTGTGTCTACCTCGAACTCTTTTACATGCTAGCGCTGCATGTCCTCGTACAAAAGTAAAAGGATCAATCCAATATGCCGTCATTCCGAGAAACTTTTGTTATGACTGGTCCAAATGTCAGCAGTCGTGGAAATATATTCCAAACTCTCGAATGTCCCTTTAAGCTCCATTTCCACGTCAGCATAACACTTATCTAAGTAAGTAGAAAACGTTTTTTGATCGGGTGGTGCTGCTTTTTTGCCACACACAGGTATTTTGTTTAATATGCACCTAAAAGACGGAGACTCTACAGTACGCAGCGGTAGCATCTCTTCCACGATGTAGCCTGCAATCATTTTTTCAGCTCACCTTCAGACACTTTCTGTGCTGCTGAAGTAAAATCAGTGGATGATGATCAGTGGAGGATGAACAAGGATCACTCAGAAGGGTTGTCTGTGCTGCCGTGTCAGGTGCTTCAGTAGATTACTCGTGCTATTGACAGCGGCCGATAGTTTTTTCTCCCCAGGACATAGCTTACATATTACTGTAATGTTCTTGTCTGCTTGTTTCAGAAAAGTGAAGTGACAGGAATATTTCCATTTCATAAAACAGCCACTCGCTTCAGCCAAGTCCGACATCTTCCACTTCAGGATACAACTATGCAGTAAACTGGCGCGAAATGACGTGCACCTGCACTACATCGATGTTATAGCGGCAGAGTTTACTTTTACCTTTAGAAGATAAATTAATTAAATTAAATAATGATATTCAGCGAGTTCAATTATTTTACAATTTAACACAAGTACATTGCAAGTAACTGTAATTAAAATACCTAAAAATGAACAGTAATCAGTTACTCTGCTTTTTCAGTGGAAAAGTAATTTAATTACAGTACCCAACACTGGCTGAGGCACATACACATAGGTTGACAACATTCTGCATAGTCATTCACTACAGACCTCCAAACTTCATATGACCTTCAGCTCAAGAACAGTGCATAGAGATCTTCATGAAATGGTTTTCTATGGCTTAGCAGCTTAACATCCCCAAGCACAGCGCAAAGCATTGGATGCAGCAGTGTGAAGCATAGCCAAAAAACAAAGAAATAAGAAAGGGGGCAAATACTATTTCTTGGCACTGCATGTCCGGGGACACCAGCTTTAAGTAAACCTTTGTCCTACTTGTTCACAGTATCTTATTATTATAACACTCCAGTAAAATCTATTTTGTCAGCAAGTATCACAGATTCCATGCTTGATGCTTTCACTGTGTGTTTTGTACAAACTTATAGTGCCCATTCTGATGTGTTTTTTCTTTTCTTTTGCTTTAGGTGCAGTAGTACAATGAAGGGTGGAGGAAGGAGCAAGGAGCCACCTGTTGCAGGGGAGGTCACTGGCAAACGCCCCAAGCGCAAATGCCTACAGTGGCACCCACTTCTCTCCAAAAAGGCTCTTGATTTCTCTGAGGAGGAGGAGGAAGAAGATGAAGAGGAGCTGGTAAAGGTTAGTGGGTTTCCACTACAGGTTGTTCGTGTAATACCTTCTGCCCAACTGAATAACTAATATTTCAGATTATGACAAATAAATCAGACAGAAACTATGGTACAACATTGAATCAAAGGAATTTATTAAATTTTTATTAGCAGGCAGGGCTGTGCAACCAGACACGGCATTCACAGTGTGAAGTCACAACAGAGGAAGTGGAGGAGGACACAAATGAACAGCGGGCACGCCGGCCAATGAATGCCTTTCTGCTCTTTTGTAAACGCCACCGCTCCCTGGTGCGGCAAGAACATCCTCGCTTGGACAATCGCGGGGCCACCAAAATCCTGGCTGACTGGTGGGCTGTCCTGGAACCCAAAGAGAAACAGAAATACACTGACATGGCCAAGGAGGTGAGGCTACTTTATGACTCTTTGAAGTTCATGATATTTCCATGTTTTGTTCAGCAAGGTCACCTATACAAAGTGGTGCCACTTCTGAATAAAAATACAATAATGAAAACTAATTTCTGAATTTTAAGACTCATTCCTGTGGTACTCTATCCTAGGCCAGTAGTACTTAAAGAAGTGCTTGTAAAAAATAAAGGTGTTTTTTTTCCCCCATCCTTTTTGCTTGTCAGTTTATAATGTGAAATAGAAATACTTTGTTAAAGTATAAAAATGATCAATTAAATAAAAATTTAATTGCTTATAGGGTTTGCTTATAACCAAATTCATTCTGTATGTTCTTCCAGTACAAGGATGCCTTTATGAAGGCAAACCCAGGCTACAAGTGGTGTCCCACCACCAGCAAACCAGTTAAGAGCACTTCCTGTCAGCCAGTCAGCAATCCCCGCAAAAAAGTTTGGTCCTTTCCTTGCAACTCATCCAAGGACTCCACTGCCAAAAAAGTGCCCAAAACGGAAAGTATGCCACAGTTGAACTTTGCCATGGCAGGTGTGTATTATTAAACATTATTTATTATACTGTAACATAATAAAATATTGGCCTGTTTTGTAAATTAATGCTATTCCTCACTAGATCCTACAAAGATGGGGGGCCTGAGCATGTTGCTGCTAGCTGGGGAACATGCCCTCACAAACAGAGAGGTAGGTCACTCGATAAGCCACAGATACTGTTAGGTCCATAACTTGTTGGACAGCGACATACTTTTTGCAGTTTTGCCTCTGTCCACCACCACAGTGGATTTTAAATCAAACAATCAATGTAAGTGCAGACTTTTCAATTCAAGAAATTGTGCGAGTGTTTTGCCTTGACTCTTCAGAAAACAGCCAGTTTATAATTAGTCTCCCATTTTCAGAGACTTGAAATTACTTGGGCAAACTAGCATAATTTTAAATATAAGGATTGTTTTTAATCCTTTGTAGTCAACGAAGCCCAGAATCCATGGATATCACCAAATGCTGTACTTCAACCCTTGAGATGTCCTTCCAGGCCTTTACTACAGTCGCCTACATTTCCTGCCTGCTTGTGGTTCTTTCTGCCTTCAGCACGTGGAAAAACATGCTCTAATCTAATTACTTGACTGACTTGGAGATTGAAAAATATTCAATTTTTTTCCTTAAGAAACCCTTGGGTTACTTTTGTAGTGTGCTTTGGGTCATTATTCATTTGCCTTTGCACTGTCCGATCCGTTTTTGGAAGACAGCAGAGAGTTGCCCTTAGGAATTCATCCTGCTTCTTCTTTCAGCAATCACATAATCAAGAAGTACTAGTGACGTGATTTTACACCAGGGGTGGGGAGCTCCAGGCCTCAAGGACCGGTGTCCTGTAGGTTTTAGATGTCACCCTGGATCAACATGCCTGAATCAAACGATTAGTTCATTACCAGGCCTCTGGAGAACTTCAAGACATGTTGAGGAGGTAATTTAGCCATTTAAATCAACTGTGTTGGATCAAGGACACGTCTAAAACCTGCAGGACACAGGCCCTTACGGCCTGGAGTCCCCCCCACCCATGTTTTACAGCCATACATGCACGTACCATAACTATTGCCACCACCATATTTGACAAATGATTTGGTATGTTGTGGTTTGGATCATGAGCTGGTTCTCTTTCTCTGTAGCCTTCCTGTTCTTGGCAATAACCAGTGGTTTGCCCCACTGTATTTATATTCATCACGGCGTCTCTTGGTTGTAGATTTTGACAATGATCACTCATTAAATGTTCTTGATTTGGCTAGATGTTATGAAGCTTTTTGGGGGTTTTTTGTTTTGCTTTTGTTTCTGTTTTTTTTAACCAAGGAAAGAATTCTGCAATCATCCACTTTGTTTTCCGTAGTCTTTCAGACCTTGTTGTGTTGCTGACAGTGCTTTCATTCTTTTTAAGTATGTACCAGATTGTTGATTTTGGATACTCCTTAAGTTTTTTTGCTCTCTCTTTTTCACTGTCTATTTTGCTTTTTCAAGCTAATGATGGCCTCCTTTACTTGCACTGACATATATTTGCGGTTCATATTTAAAAGTAGGGTAAAAAGCTCTAGAATATAAATTTAGCAGCCTAAATCAACTTCAAATATTATATCTGCTTCATTTGTCATAAAATAACAAGGGAACAGCCCTCACTTGGCTATGAAACTGCTTGCCAGACAGTTGTCCAATTATTTCCAAGCTTCTGAGAATATGGGACTATTAAAAAATGACTAGAATTCGTAAACGGTTGATGCAAACTTTTTTAAAAGTTTAAAACTGAATTAGAACTGGAAATCTGCACTTCATCACATTTTCATTGTTTGGTTTAAATTTCACTGTGTGATGTACAGCAAAACAACAAATAATGTCTTTCTCCAACAAATTATTGCCTTAATGCTGTGCTCCATTTACCAAAAGTCAAATGTCATAGCTGGCAGTGATGTCACTTCCAAGTTAAATGTGTTCCATTAGGAAAAACAATAAAAGAGGATATCTTTGCTTTAAGCAAGGTAGAGACATTCATTTATCATTAGCAATAAAGCCCAAAGCCAGCCCAAAAACACTGCTTCAGCATTTTCATGGATAGGGTTGTCACAAATACACAACAGTAGTCATACAGATTTAAAAACGTTTCACAGTTTTACGACTGATAATGTGAAGTGAGTGATGATGGGGGCTTTTCTTCCTTTCTTCCTTTTCTTTAAGTCAAATCTGAATTGAGGGGGCTTTGCACTCCGAAATGGAAGCTGAGATTTCTGACTTCCCACTTGAAATGTGAAGCAGTATAATTTTAGGTGCACTGTGGTAATGCACAAGTTCTCCAGTAGATGGCCTTCAATACTAATATTTTTTTTTATTACCCCAAAGCCATAAAAGGCTGATGAGGTGTTGTTGTCACCCAGCATTGACACCTGGGATGTCAGTACAACAAGTCGAGTACGAGGAATGGTATGATTTTCAAATTGATACCATGTATATCCGATTGAAAATCATACCATTCCTTGTTGTATTGACAACCTAGGTGTCCATGCTGGGTGTGTGTGTGTATATTTGAAAGCACCTGACCCAGTCAGTGAAGGAAACCATTTACTGAATTTAATTTAAATATCTAGTTAATATTATTTGCTTTGCTGATTTATATTACTAATAGAAAAGGAAGTCAACAAATAGTAATGTACATACTAATATAGATTAAGTTGCATAGCAGTTTATACATTAGTCAAAAAATAAAACTTACTTTACCAACTCGGGTACTGGCATATTAGTGTTGCTCACATATGATTGCGTCATTAATTAGTTTTAAATTTATCTGATTAAAACTACAACTGTCTCGGGTTTGAGTTTTCGAAAAGTCATTTAATGCTGATGTTTTATTTAGTTTTATGTGTTTTTTACCCTCTTTATTTGGTGCACAGATGTTTTCTGGGACAATACCAAACAGAGTGCCTGACATTTCTGAAAACAGGGTCCAGTCAGCCCTTTCACCAGTGGCTGAGGTAGGCTGAAATTTTAGTTCATGAAAGAGGTACCTATCATCATAACTAAGTCATTAGATGTGGGAGGAGTTACTCCAAAACACAAGAAAGTGGTCTGCATGGCCTAGAACTCAAAACCAGCCAGCAATACCACTGATTAATCACACGACTGAAAAATTTTAGGTCATCATTTTTCCAGAGGTTACGATAATGTGAAAAAAATGAAAACATGTAGCACTTTTATTTTGCAGTGCTTCTTGTGTCATGGTAGGAGTCCTGACAGTGCTGGCACATGTCAATTCATCAAACGCATTTGGCTTTTTAAGAAATTGCCCCCAGTATTTACATAATTAATTACTTGTAATTAATTCCAAAAAACAAATGTACGTTTTTTTATTGCCCTAGACTCAAAGTCTGGACACAGATTACATGCTTTGGTCTCATGTTTATGCTTGAAAACCCTTCAATGTAGCTGAATTAACCTCCAAAGACCCGAACTCTTTCATGGCATGCCTTTTTCATTTCTCTTTTCTATTTGGACTTTATACTGTTGATAGAACACTATAAAGTCACAATTGAATAATGATGTGCAAAACTCTTTATTTGGTGGCTGAACACAGCTGAATTTTTCCTGAGTATAAAAACAAAATGAGAAACAACAATTGTGCCCCTTTGAGCAATATGGCTCATTTGAAAGCCATTTGAAAGAGCAAAATGTAGTATTGTGGTCTAGACAACCCAAAATGTGATGTGCCCATATGTGGGCACCAGGCCCTAGGACGTTAAAACAATTCTGCAAAGAAGAGTAAACCAAACTGGTGATAACTGGCATTCTCACCAGCAATGCTAGTTATTGCGAATGCTCTAGGTTTACTGTCAACACAGTTGTATTTGTTATTCGTAGTTGTTGTTGCTGAATAATAATGGTATCAGCAGAAAGCTGAACTGTGTGATCACACTTGTTACTGTGTGTTCACAGTCATCGCTGTCTGCAGCACCTGAAGGAAAGTTATGCAGACAGTCTGCTCTCTTCCAGCTTGCCGAGGTAAGAATTTTCATAGTATAATTGAGCAACCAAACTGGACTTCATTTGAAAATTGAAATACAGATGCAGCCAATTTCAATTGCCGTTCCCAGCTGACTGACAGAAAACTCTCAGTCAGTTCCTATCCAGTTATCAATTGCTAGGAATCTCTCCTTCTCCTGTGGTGTTTCTGCTTCTCAATAGGAACACCTCTTTTATTCATTTGCTGTGTTACCAAGAGGTGGCAGTTTCTTCACAAAAACTTTGACTTGTAAAGCTTTAAACTGTCTTGATAGCTTTCATGCTAAAATATTTCGACCTGTTGAAATATAAAGACTTATTCAAAATTACATTTACTAATATAAAATAGATGACTAGAATTTTTTTAAGACATTAAGACTTATTAAGAGTAAACGATGCACTGCAAAACAACAAAACCATTCACAGTAAATATCCTTCCATCCATTTCAATCTAATCAATAATTAGATAACATTTAATAGAAAGTTAAATAAAGAAAAAATATTTTTGCACACAAATATCCTTGTGCTATAGATCCAAAAGCAAATGTGGTTTGTGTTTTTGACTGGTAGAATTTAATTTTTCATTTATTGTTTCCTATGTTGTACTTTTTATAAGTGTGATCTACATATCCATCCATTTTCATATTATTTCCCTCTGTGTGTGTGTGTGTGTGTATGTATATATGTATATATATATATATATATATATATATATATATATATATATATATATATATATATATACATACATACATACATACATACATACACACATATATATATATATATATATACATACATACATACACATATATATATATATATATATATATATATATACATGTGTTAGGGGTGCAACGATACACAAAATTCACGGTTCGGTTCGATACTTTGGTGTCACGGTTCGATATTTTTTCAATACAAAAAAATGTTCATGCTTTTTTAATTTGTCATTTATTAAAATTATAAATATATATTTTAACTCAAAAGTACAGTTTTTAAATTTAATGTTGCTGAAACAACAAAATAATTAAAAAATAAAATAAATCTATCTGATCGAGAAATCACTCATCTTTGGAAAAGAGAGTTTGTTACAGAGAAATGGCTCTTTCCAAAATAAAAGCTATACTATAGGCTTCTTCTGGGCTATATTCTCAGCAGCATATTAAACATATAATATAAGATAAGATAACCTTTATTAGTCCCGCACGTGGGAAATTTGTTTTGTTACAGCAGGAAGTGGACAGTGCAAAAGTTATGAAGCAAAAATTAGGATATAATAAGAATAAATACAGTACACAACTGTACAGAATAGAATGAAATAAAATACTATATACAGTAGAATAAAATAGAATAAAATATACAATAGGATAAAAATAGAATACAAATGCTTTATACAACTGAGTAAAAATACAACGGTCCCCGTAAAGCTGGGCATACACTGTGCAATTTTTTTCAGTCGCGTTATTCAGCTTCTGCTCAAACTGTACGATTGACTCGCAGGGGTTAGAAGTTCGTAGGTCATGATGCAGGGTCTCACACTATACGGCCCGATGCTCTGATGCGACCCGAGTGCTTACACTGTGCGTCCATAAAAATGAAGGTTATAACAGAAAATATGTCGCTCACTCTCCCTCTCTGTCTTTCACTCACACAGACACGCACACCACCACCATCAACTTTGCTAAATTGCTAATGAAAAACATTGACCAGTCAGCTGTGATTGAGCAGCAATGTAAATCCAACTATTTTCACGGTTGTTGTGGTTGAGATGATTTTGTGAGGGCACATGGAAAAGGCTGGGATGAGCTTTCAAAAGTTCTAAAAGTGCCTCCATTGCTTGTGTCCAGATCACACGCTGCACTGCCGTGCTACTCCGTCTTTTTCACCGACGTTTATGTGTTTGCGCGTGCGCAGTGTGAGCAGCTGCGGTGACACCCTCACGACCAAGCGATTGATGATCGGGAGCTGGTCGTGAGGTGTTAATCGCTTCTCATTACCCCACGTATACTACACAATGCACGACGCACGATGAAGGCCAAAATCGGGCCGATCACCAAAACGGTCGCACGACTGAAAAATCGGCTCAAAATGGGCCAAAAATCGCACAGTGTATGCCCAGCTTAAGGGACCGTTGTATTTTATAAGGTCCCCATAAGGAGAATCATGTGCTAACAGCTGTCTAAATGACTCTGGTAAAGTTTGTAGCATGCGTGCTTGTTGTTTTTGTCTGCTTCCACTTGTCTTTGCACTAGGATGATGTCGGCGTAAATGTGCAGTCATATTCGTTGTGTTCCCACTAGTGCTGTCAGCGTTAATCTCGTTAAAATGACGTTAATGCCATAACGCCGCAAATCTCCGTTAACGAGTTACCGCGGATCGCCCCGTGTGTGGGGCTGGACGGTGTCAACACGTTAACGAGCTAACTGTGCTAATGCACTAGTTCCCACCAATGTAATTGAGCATTGCGTGGCACATCCGACATACTGTTTTATTTTTGTCCATGACGCGCTTACCATCAGGGTCATACTTCACATGAAAACCAAAATAGTTCCAAACGCCAGATCTGAATGAGGGTGGGGGAGGCTCAATTTCGGGTAGCGTTGAGGCAGTTGCCATGTTGCAACGAGCTCAGCTTCTGTCTCGCTAGCTTGCGCTGCGCTCAGTGGATCTGCGCTCGACAGTGCAGCCTAGGCGGAGTAGTCGAACGCAGATCCGCTGAGCTCTCAACACAGACAGCATCGTCAGAAGAAAAGTTGATAAAATAAATTAAAAAATTTGTATTGTTCGATACATATGCGTACCGAACCGAAAGCAGTGTATTGAACGGTTCAATACCGATACGAGTATTGTTGCACCCCTAATATATATATATATATATATATATATATGTATATATATATATATATATGTATGTATATATTAGGGGTGCAACGATACTCGTATCGATATTGAACCGTTCGATACAGTGCTTTCGGTTCGGTACGCATGTGTATCGATCAATACAAGATTTTTAATTTATTTTATCAACTTTTCTTCTGACGATGCTGTCTGTGTTGAGAGCTCAGTGGATCTGCGTTCGACTACTCCGCCTAGGCTGCACTGTCGAGCGCAGATCCACTGAGCGCAGCGCAAGCTAGCAAGACAGAAGCTTAGCTCGTTGCAACATGGTAAATTGAACCTCCCCCTCCCTCATTCAGATCTGGCCTTTGGAACTATTTTGGTCTTCATGTGAAGTATGACCCTGAAGGTAAGCGCATCATGGACAAAAGTACAACAGTATGTCGGATGTGCCACGCAGTGTTCAATTACATGGGTGGGAACTACTGCGTTAGTGCAGTTTGCTCGTTAACGTGTTGACGCTGTCCAGCCCCACGCACGGGGCGATCCGCGGTAGCTCGTTAACGGAGATTTGCCGTGTTGTGGCGTTAATGTCATTTCAGATTAACGCTGACAGCACTAGTGGGAACACAATGAATATGACTGCACATTTACACCGACATCATCCTAGTGCAAAGACAAGTGGAAGCAGACAAAAACAACAAGCACGCATGCTACAAACTTTACCCGTGTCATTTAGACAGCCGTTAGCACATGATTCTCCTTATGGGGACCTGATATGTTTAATATGCTGCTGAGAGTATACCCCAGAAGAAGCGTATAGTATAGCTTTTATTTTGGAAAGAGCCATTTCTCTGTAATAAACTCTCTTTTCCAAAGATGAGGGATTTCTCCATCAGATATTTATTTTTTTATTACTTTGTCATTTCAGCAACATTAAATTTAAAAACTGTACTTTTGAGTTAAAATATATATTTATAATTTTAATAAATGACAAATTAAAAAGGCATGAACATTTTTTTGTATCGAAAAAATATCGAACCGTGACACCAAAGTATTGAACCGAACCGAACCGTGAATTTTGTGTATCGTTGCACCCCTAGTATATATATATATATATATATATATATATATATATATATATATATATATATATATATACAGTACTACATATATCAGTACTACATGGAAGCTCCTCTCGGGCATCATATCGGCTAAGATGAACAGGCACATGGGTCAATACATGAGCGGGGCACAGAAAGGGATTGGCAAGAATACCAGAGGCGCAAAACACCAGCTACATATATATATGTGTGTGTATATAGCTTTTCCTTTGCAACTCTCAGAAAATAGTCAGCACATGCCTCAGCTTCAGTTTTACTCACTGTTAGTGCAAATGACTGTAGAGTCCAGTCGTTATCAATAAAATGCGCTGTGAAGCCCAAGTAGTTGTTCACTGAAGTCCAGTGATCTCCTGTGAGAGCGACGTTCCCTACTTGCACAAGCTTGCTGGACCGCTGAGCCCTCTGGTCCCCATACAAAGTGTGCAGTCTTGACACAATGGTTCCTCTCAAGGGTAGATTGTATTAACGATAGCTATAGGTAAAATGGCAAATTTTACTTTTACAAAGTTTACAAATCCACAAGATCAACTATACAAAGGCAAATATTTCATTATGAACTCTATCTAAAAACTCTAGTCCGATGTAACAGAATTAGATACAGCATATAAATCAACTAATCAAATATGGTGTGATTAAGCTGCAATGACTTAGTTCTAGCTATGGTATACACTTTATTGACTCAACAATTATTTAGTGTTTGAAGTATATTTTAATGCATAATATCTGCACTTTCACTTCTGTTAAAGTTTATTTTTACAGAACGTACATATACTGTTATATTGATACTTTAATATATGATTTAGGATATGTACTTCTTCAATGCACACCTCCGGCAGAGCTTCAACAGCATTCCGAGGGAGACTGAGGACATTGAGTCCGAATGGACCATGTTCAGCACCTCCATTGCCGCGGCCGCAAGGTAGTTGTTGCCTGTCGTGGTGGTAACCCCCGAACCAAATGGTGGACACCTGAGGTGAGGGGAGCCACCAAGCTGAAGAAGGAGTCCTACCGGGCTTGGTTAGTCTGTGGGACTCCGGGGGCAGCTGATAGGTACCGACAGACCAAGTGGAATGTGGTGCGGGCGGTAGCAGAAGCAAAAACTCGGGTGTGGGAGGGGTTCGGAGAGGCCGTGGAAATAGACTTTCGGACTGCCTCGAAGAGATTCTGGCAAAACGTCAGGCGACTCAGGAGGGGAAAGCGGTGTTCTACCTGCACTGTGTATAGTGTGGGTGGAGTGCTGCTGACTTCGACTGAGAAAATTGTCAGGCGGTGGAAGGAATACTTCAAAGACCTCCTCAATCCCACTGGCACGTCTTCCGTGGTGGAAGCAGAGTCTGGGGACGAAGGGGATGACCCGCCAATCTTACTGGGGGCGAGGTCTCTGAGGCAGTTAAACAACTCCTTGGTGGCAGAGCCCCTGGGGTATACGAGGTCCGCCCTGAGTTCCTGAAGGCTCTGGATGTTGTAGGGCTGTCTTGGTTGACACGTTTCTGCAATGTTGTGTGGGGATCAGGGGCAGTACCCCTGGACTGGTAGACCGGGGTGGTGGTCCCCATCTTTAAGAAAGGGGACCGGAGGGTGTGTTCCAACTATCACACTTCTCAGCCTCCCTGGGAAAGTCTATGCCAGGGTGCTGGAGAGGAGAGTTCGTCCGTTAGTCGAACCTCGGATACAGGAGGAACAATCCGGTTTTCATCCTGGCCATGGAACACTGGACTAGCTCTTTATCCTCTCGAGGATACTCGAGGGCGCATGGGAGTTTGCCCAACCAGTCTACATGTGTTTTGTGGACCAGGAGAAGGCATTCGACCGTGTCCCTCGGGGGGTCCTGTAGGGGATGCTCTAGGATTATGGGGTGTCTGGCCCATTGCTATGGGCCATTCGATCCTTATACGACCGTTGCAAGAGCTTGGTCCGCATAGCCGGCAATAAGTCGAACTCGTTCCTGGTGGGTGATGGGCTCCGCCAGGGCTGCCCTTTGTCACCGATTCTGTTCATAATTTTTAAGGACAGAATTTCTAGGCGTAGCCAAGTGGCGGAAGGCTTTCACTTTGGTGGTCTCAGGATCTCATCTCTGCTTTTCGCAGATGATGTGGTCCTGTTGGCTTCATCAGGTGATGGCCTCCAGCTCGCCTTGGAACAGTTCGCAGCCGAGTGTGAAGCAGTGGGAATGAGAATCAGCACCTCCAAATCTGAGGCCATCAGCCGGAAAAGGGTGGAGTGCCCATTCCGGGTAAGGGACAAGACCCTGCCCCAAGTGGACAAGTTTAAGTATCTCAGGGTCTTGTTCACGAGTGATGGGAGAAGGGAGCAGGAGATCGACAGACGGGATTGGTGCAGCGGCTGCAGTGATGCGGACGCTATACCGGTCCGTTGTGGTGAAGAGTGAGCTGAGCGTAAAAGCGAAGCTCTCAATTCAGTGGTTCCCAATTGCGGTTTATTTCACACCTCAAACATTTAGTAAACAATTAAGCAAATACAAGTAAACTGCAATAAATTACAGGTAGTAATAAAATACACTACTAACTCTTTTACGCTACGTCTACACCTACAGGGTATTTTTGAAAACGCAGCTGTTTCTATGCGTTTGGGCCTTTCGTCCACACGTAAACGGCGTTTCGACTCACCAAACACGGAGATTTTTTTCAAAACTCCTTTTTTGCGTTTACGTGTGGACGAGGAATACAGAAAGTGGTCACGTAACATCAAAGGTATGTGCCTTTTTTCACATCACGCTGTGTGCCACGTTATTGTTTACATGAGATGAATTGCAAATAGAGACAAAATACTGTTACTGTTAATCTTACTATCTTCAGTTTTTACACGCTTACATATACACACGCAGTTACTTTCCCTCCATTTAGAAAGGCAGAGGCGTCATGGTGTAATTATTTTACGTGTAGTTGTTTTTTTCCTGTGTAATAATATTCAACATTGCTATCAATACATTATTCAAAAAATGCCTCTCTGTGCAAAATGGGTTCAAAAACATAAACAACTGTGGGATACTGTTTGTTCGTGATTTGGACAGGGGGAATTAATCGTGGCAGGATCAGCCTGATATTATTTGTATCTAGGGATGGGTACCGGTGTCCGGTGCCATGATGGCACCGGTTCTGACATAAACGGTAGTAACCAGACCGAAAAGCAGCGCACATTTCGGTGCTTTATTTCGGTGCTTTTTTTTTTTTTTCCTGAGCCAATTCTAGCCAATCATTTTACGTTTCCAAGGATAGTAGGCGGGTCCAGGTAGGTACGTTCTTTTAGAGCAGAGCTACAGATTAAAAATGCCCAAGGCCAAGCGGTCAAAAGTCTGGCTGTACTTCGCAGCAAAAGATGCAAACTCGGCTGCCTGCAACAAGTGCTTTAAGGTGATACTGTGATACTGTCAAAGGAGGTAACACCTCGAATCCGATGAAACACCTGGCGGCGCATAGCGTTTTTTTTAAAGCCGAGAAATGCACCGTATTTGATAGCTTGCTGCGAGACCTCACACCGAGCACATCTACTGGGGGTGTGGTGCCTGTTATCGGACCTGGAGTTAGCAACATCCCCCAAAAACTCGAAGAGTAGAGTCCTGGCCCCTAGCCCTGCCAGTGCAGCAGAAATGATGACGGATGATGATGGCAGCAGCAGCCGTTCTTCTTTGTGTGAGTAGCTTAATGTTGTTCGTGTGTAATTTACGTTGAGTAGGCTAACCACGTTATTAAATTAATGCCTGTAAGGTGAACTAGCAAACACCGTCGTAGTTACATGCGGCTGTCTTCTTGTTTGATGGCAGATACGCCCTTCACCCTGGCCAAAAAGGCTAAAATGACCAAAGAAAAAGTGGAAAACAGTTGCATGAGAGGTTTTTGGACAAAGTTTGTGTTTTTTCCATTGATTAAGCACTGCTTCCAGCCAAGAGTGATACCATATATGCCCTATAGCTGCAGAAAAGGCTAACATTGTTATCTTTTTACAAAAAACAGCTAAACATGAAAGGTTTTTGGACCAATTTTGTGTTCTCCATTCTTTAAGCACCGGTTTGAGCACCGTTTAAGCACCGGCACCGTTTCAAAAGTACCGGTTTGGCACCGGTATCGGATAAAACCTAAACGATACCCATCCCTATTTGTATCCCACTGTAACTTTACTGTATAAAGAGCAAAATTTCAGGAGTAGTTATTCATTATAAGAAGTGTTTGTGAACTAAAAATCAAGAATGTGGGATACTGTTTGTCTGTGATTTGGAGAGCCCAGCGCATGCTCCCGACGCAGGGAAAACCAATTCTGCAGGGGAGACCTACCTTGGCACTTGTGCAGGTGAAGCCAAAGGGAATATATGCTTCACCATATTTTCTAGTCTTTGGCTTGGAAGGAAGTTGGTTTGGAAACATATTTGGCAATGCTTCATATCCTGCTTTGCGTTTGTGTGGAAGCCCCGTCAAAAACCTGTCCATTACGCTAGCAGTGTCCAAACGTTTTTTTTTTTCTTCTCTCTTTTCATACCGCGCACCCCCCACTAGGGGGCTGGCCCCACACTTTGGGAACCTCTGTCTCAATTTACCGGTCGATCTACGCCCCTACCCTCACCTATGGTCACGAGCTGTGGGTAAGGACCGAAAGAATGAGATCGCGAATACAAGCGGCGGAAATGGATTTCCTCCGAAGGGTGGCTTGCCTCTCCCTTAGAGATAGGGTGAGAAGTTCGGCCATTTGGGAGGGGCTCAGAGTAGAGCCGCTGCTCCTCCGCATCGAAAGGAGCCAGTTGAGGTGGTTCGAGCATCTGACAAGGATGCCCCCTGGGCGCCTCCTGGGTGAGGTTTTCCGGGCATGTCCCACCGGGAGGAGGCCCCGGGGCAGACCCAGGACACGCTGGAGAGATTATATCTCTTGGCTGGCCTGGGAATGCCTTGGTGTTCCCCCGGATAAGCTGGAGGAGGTGGCTGGGGAGAGGGAGGTCTAGGCTTCTCTGCTTGGGCTGCTCCCCCCACGACCCGGCCCCAGATAAGCGGCGAAAGTGGATGGATGGACTTCTTCTGCAACTGTAAAAAGTTGATAATCAGCATTTATCAGTGCATTTGTTCACTGTTTATTGAAACAGTTAAGTTAGTAAACATTTTACTAATATCTACAAAAGTACTTACCAGAAACTGCTCTTGAATATTGTTTTTGCTAGTCTCTTTATGAACACTATTAGGATTTTTATATAAAGAAATATGTAAACTTAGCAAACTAAAATGAAAAGAATTTAAAGAAAATTGTACAAATATTTGATCAGTGACAACAGACAACAGATAGACAAGACCCTTTATATTTATACAAAATAATAGCAAAAACCTGAACCATTTGATTAAAAACAACAAATGAGACAGCCTGTCACATATTCCTCTCCTTTCCACTACACAGACTCAAGCTTACTCAGAGAACTTGTGATATTATCTAGACGAACTATTACAGTCTGAACCCACAGTGAGTTGACTTCACAACTGTGCTTCACTGATTGGCTATCTGGCAGCAACATAAGCACATTTTATATTTACTGACATTTTATAAAATGAAGTTTATTCAGCTGACTAAGAAACACATTTTCCTTTTTCTTGGAAATGATGTGTGCTCTTTGTGATGATTTTCTTTTTTTATCGTAAAAGGTATGCGACTGAGGTCTAGAGCTTTCAGAACTTGTCTTTGATTGATTTCTTTAGCACTTTAGCAATCAAGTGACAGTTGTTAGTATTTCCGCTGCTTCCCAGCAAACAATAAATGGTGATAATTCATTTGTCAAAACTTATTTCCCGAATTATAAATACATAATGGTTTAAAAGAATGCCTATGTTGCTGCCATGGGGCAACTCGATTTAATGCAGTAACCTGAACTGTCCATCAAAGTGATTGACACATTAGGAGTTCACATTAGGAGCCTCGCTTTCTTTGGGCTTTGCCTCCAAGCAGTCAAAAGTCAGTTGATTTGAGCAAGCAGTATTTCTCTCCGAGCTCAAAGAGCAAACCACAAGAGCGTGAAACTATAGCAGCACATGCACATGGCTGCTGAATTCTACCTGCACAGGCTGTTGAATTTATGCACGTTTTGCAATGAATACCTCGTCCATGAAATGGACACAGAAGACAACACAGCATCCGTACTGCTACCATCAGCATTTTACTGCAGATGTCAAGACATCTTAGTTTTCTTAACAAAAAGAGGCGACTTTCCCCTTTTTGTATAGTTCGTCTGTGCTCAGGGACCAGTCTAAGTTGTTATCTAGGTGTAAACCTAATATTTTGTTACTGCCTCTACATCCACCCCATTAACATGCTGGGGAGGGGGCCTGAAACTTGGTAAATCTACTATTATTTACATTTCCTTTGTCTTAGAGATGTTCAGTATGAGGTAGTTTTAGTGACTGAATGCTGAATTAAGAAGAAAAATTATTTGAGGGCCTTTATTTTGAAATAAAAAATCAGACCGATATGATACTAACTGAATACCACAGTGAGCATGTATACTGTTAAAGTGATATTATTATGTAGAAGCTCCATTTCCTTTTAGTAACATTCAAAACTGACCTGACTTGATGGCAGAAATCCTCAAGATGTTTCACAATGCACTATATCTGAACAACCACTAAAACAAAAAGAACAAAATAGTTTGGGAAATACAAAGAAGAAGACTGTTTTTATAACATATAATAATTAGTTATTTACAGTTAAACTTAGATTTGAGTTTTTTATATGGAAACTTTTAGAGTTCAATAATATTTCTAATCTTTTATGTTAAGAAACATTAATGAGCAATAACTGCAGACTGTCACTGTCTGCCTTTTGGCTCAACTTGAACAACTTTCAGTTTATATTTGCTACAAACATAAAAACAAAACTACACTGACAAACATGTATCTTCTTTTAGCTTTTCTCCTGTTACTATAATGATCATGGCATATATACATATACCTCTTTATACCATCTCACCCCCTTAATGGGTGTGCCAATCATTGCCATACATACAGCATTAATTAACATCTATATGGTTTTTTTTTATGGTAAATGGGCTGGTTTTTACATGCTGCTGTTCTACTTTACTTGAGCACTGAAAGCACTTTAAACAACATGTCACATTCACACAAACACAATTTTTTCTTTGCTTAAGTGCTTTCTGTCTAGCATTCAAACACATTCACTCTCAGATGGATACATTGGAGAGCAATTTGGGGTTCGGTCTCTTGCCCAAGGATACTTTGGTATGCAGGCTGGGGCAGCCAGGGATTGAACCACCAACCTTCCAACCAGCTGTATTGTAAATGCTAGTTCTTCTGATTTTCATATTCATCATCCATCTGCAAACGCAATGTTATGTCCTCAGTTTGCATTTGTTACATGTGTCACTTTAAATGTACTTTGCCAGTACATAACATAACAGTCACCAAAATTTGTATCTGCAACAGAATTTGATCCAGTCACCACTAAATACGAAATGAAGAACTTGCAAAAGCACCACTGGCCTGTATACACAAATAATTGTTTTAAAGACAGGTTGGGCATTATGATTCCATGACAATTATAGAAGACCTTAATACATTTAAATGCATGATAGCATGCAGTAAATAAAATGACTACATCACTGATGGGGAATTTTGTTACTGTCATAAACCAGGCAAAGACACGGTACTGTCATTTTAAAGGGCTGTATCTTTAAATGTTAGACTACATCGATAGGCATGAGGAAATGATAATATTTGAGAGGGAAAAACTGCTATTGGTGGTGTTTGAGTGAACTGTTGCCAGTCTTTGTCTTTGATTTAAGCTTTTCTGTTCCAAATAGATGTGTTTAGCATCTGAAGCTGGAAAAATGGACACAGTTGCATCTCAGCCAGAGGACAGCTCCTCCACAGACCCTCTCCAACAAACTGCTATCAAGCCAGAGGTCAAGGAGGAGAGAGCAGACACTGACCTCTCCCCTGCCTCTCCTCACAAAGCAGCGCTTTTACCTTCGCTCTACTCTCTCACGTCTACCTCCACTAATGCCATTCTCCCACAATTCAGCAGCCAAAATGCACTTGTCAAAAAAAAAGGTAAGAAAAGAGACGTGGCCAAGTCAAATGATAATGATGAGAGCCGGTGTTCATCAAAGAAAGTTATAAAGAAGGCTAACCCTTCAGAAAGCCTGGACAGTGTATTCAGTACAATCGAGTCAGTGGCTAAAGGGGCCTGTTTGGACACAGAGGAAAAGTCCAAGAAGAAGGATGACAATTGTCTTAGTGGTGGGTTGCCCAAAAAGAAGAGTAAGCCGAAAATCAAGAGCTTTGTCAAAGATGAAGAGGAAATGGATGACAGCAGTGGGCAGAGTGGACAGCACAGCTCCCCTGAGGTAGAAATGAAAGAAAAGTTGTCTGATATTGGCTCCAGGACAGAAGCTGCAAACGTGGAAAGCACTGATTTCCAAGGACAGACAATAGAACCCCATAAGTCCTCTTGCAATCATTCACTTGTTAATCTTGAAGAGCACGACAAAGGAAAGGAAAGGTCAAGCGATGCAACTTGTGAGTCTAACACTGAAAATCGTGGGTCCAGGAAATCAGAGCGAACCTGTAAAGGCGCCTTATATAAAACTCTGGTCTCTGAGGGAATGCTGACTTCACTGAGAGCCAATATTGACCGAGGTATCTATTTTGATTCAAGAACGATGTGACTGATACACGTAAGGGGCAGAATTTAATTCGTGTTTTGCAAATATCTGCAGGTAAAAGAGGTATTTTCCGTACGTCTGATCATGATGCTAACTGGAGTGATGACAGCTGGACAGTTTCACAGATAGGACCTAATTGTCCCAAGAAGCTCAAGAAGTCCAAGTCCAAAGACGAGTCTTCTCAGGGGTGAGTTGTCTTTTCTTACAGTCATTCTGAGGAATAGGAGCATGTAACTAATCCTTCATTTTCAACCCAAGTATTATTCTCACTCTTGTGGCCTGTAGTAACTTGAAAATATAATTATATATAGATATATTTGTAATATTGGTCCCAGATAAAAAGAGAGGTCAATTGAGTCAAAGTTTGAAATAAACTTTGGGGGGGGGGGGTAATAATTTTGCCTGTATTTATACATCATATTAGCACTATTCCACTTTTGTGTGCATGTGTTTAGACTTCCTTTGGTGAATAATTATAAGGGTTTAGAATATATATGTAATACTGACACACCTGTAATAGAATTCCTGTCTGGAATGCTTTTAGAGTGCTAATACATAAATGTTATTTTTAGCTAATAAATTACACATATATAATAGTCAAGTATGTCGAGGGCCATAATGAACCACAAAAATGGAAACCACACTCAACAGTTCATTGCACCTAAATTTTGTTGTGCAAGTAGTTGTAATGCCCATTCTTTCCCTGTGTCCAGTTTATTGTTCTGTGCTGGTGTATGAAGAATTTACAAGATCACTGACATTTGGCTTTTTTTTAAGCTTGTTAAGCTACCCTTTGTAAATCTCTGAAATTTACTTGTCAGCCTAGGTAAACTGGAGGAGGAGTTTGAGAAGAAGTTTAACAGCCTGCCACAGTATAGCCCGATGACCTTTGATAAAAAGGGCACTGCTGTTGCAAAAAAAAAGAAGTCCGACAGCACCACCATCCAAAGAGATGAGTCTAAGACCGGAAAAGGTAGGAACAAAGTTTGAGGTCCAGTCTACACTAGAATAAATGATGTGATATACATATGAGTGACAAATTAAAGTAACACTCAAACCCTCGGCCCCTGAAGATTTGGTAGATTTTGTTTGGGGGGGTTTGTGTTCCCTTTGACTGAAGATTGAATGGTTGCTGGATGTGGTCTCTTGAGGATCACGATATCCCAGTGTATAGGGCACAACAGTTCACAACATTTCATTGGGTGATTAGATGAGGATTATTTGAATGGTATTCTATGACCTTCAAAGTCATTGGACCGTACCCTAACTGAAGATTTGGCCCAGTTGTTAGACAGCAATTTCCACTGCCGGCATCAAAACATCTAACTATAAATATATTTTCGATCAATGTTTTAGACACCTATGGACGTTAAGGCACTAAAGCTTGATGTTGAGTTTTTTTTATTAATTGGTCACCCATTTCTACACCCTCACTTATCATCCATAATCCACTCTATACCTGTTTATACAGTCCTGTCCAGGTACTAAGGACCAGTTCTCATTATGTATAAAAAAATAGAAACAAACCAAAGAAACTTTTGGACTCCATAACATTGAATTTCCATGATCTTCCTTTCTTTACCTATCTCTTTTTTTGTTGTTTTTGTTGTTTGTTTGTTTTTTTGTTTGTTTTTTTTGCTATATCAGGGCCATCTCAGAAAAAGACTACATTCCACAAGATTGTTAGGACGAGATTGCACAAACACAAAAAGGAGAAACCAGGTGCAGTGGAAAAAGGTGAAATAGATTGTTGATTTTTGCGCTTTATATAGCAGGTCCATGAACCATTACAATTTTCAAATTAAAACTGAAACACAGGGGATGAAAATGTTCAAAAGTTACCTGTTTTTGTGATTTTTAAGTTATTAAACAACACTGTAACTAAAGGACACAGGGGATATCTATGAAATACTCTGCAGAGAATTATTTGTAAACAGTATGCTTTTGTTTGGTCACAATGAATGATAAAATTGTAATCGTTAAGTCATTGTTAAGAGGACTCAAATGTCTGTGCCGGTGATTTTCAGGGTTTTTTTTATGTCTGTGCAATGGTCAAATGACTGAAACCATTGTGGTGATTGTGCTCCACAGCAGTGGGACAGACTGATTCCACACTGGATATAGGTTCGGAAGTCAAATTATGTGCTCCCGTTCCCATAATGTGCCCAGATGTCCAGGGCACTGCTAGCATGGAGATACTAGTTGGTAGCCAGAAACGAAAGGCAAGGAAGACCAAGATCACACACTTGGTGCGCACAGCACATGGCAGTGTGTCTCCAAGTGAGGGTGAGTAATGTCAATATCCATTTTCTTTTTGCAGTTTAGCTCAATGTATCAATATACATGAAAAAAATATGTGTCATTTTGAAAGTGGCAGGTCCAACTTGATAGTCCAGAATTTGTCCTATGCTGATATTATATTTTAATTTATTTAATTAGTAAGATACTCAGTCCACCCAGACTGATATATTAAGGAAACTGGAACTAAAAGCTTATTAGCTTGTAGCAGCCTGTACCTACATTGTCTGATAATTCTTGTATACAGTATCTTGGCATTAAACTGTAAATTGAAAATGGCAGCAATGTATTTCTCAAAGTCTCCGCAACTCTGAAAGTGTCCGTGTGGTCAACAACTGACACACATCATGCCGCTATCGTGTGTCCCAATCAGAGATAGTCAGGGGCGGGACCTCTAAAATTGGCCGTGGTCCTGTAGTTGTCCCGTAGTCCTTTGTGTGTACATTTGAAAGTGCAGGTGGAAGAGGGAGGTGAGTAGCTTGAATAAAGCGATATCAATTCATTAAATCCTGAATCAACTTTTAAATATAAATGTATTTTGCCAGAAACGCCAGAATCTCAGGTTAAAGCTCTCAAAACTATTTCAACAACCACCAAACAGCAAATGAGAGCAGGTAAACGGATTCTGCACAAAGACGTAAACACAGAGCGCCGACCCGACGCATCAGAATCAGCTTTCTCTTTCTCGGCTTTCTCACCCGACGGCACCTACACGGACACACCTCTCTTCAACCAAAATTCACTGAACCAGCAGCAAAAGAAGATCTAAACTATGCTTCACATTTGATAAATATTGTCATTACTTCCCTCTTACTTTTGCTGTTTTGCTTCCACCACGATAAAATCACACTTCATACACAGCTCTCTCTCTCTCTGTGTACTTCAAGAACAGTTTTCCCATCTCAAATCTCTGTTTTTCGGCATTATTTATTCGCTTATTACCCACCAGTCTACCGTTGTTTACCTCTGATAAAGTCTCACATGTATCAGTACTGATAAATGATCAGAATTATAAACAGCCTTTTTGTGTTGTTCTTGTCAGTAAATGGTAAATCGACCAATTCTTTTTTTCTAAAGGTTGATTCTGTTCATCTGGAAGTAGCGTTTTCAAATTCTGAAGATTTACTTAACTGGCTGATTGAGAATGCATCAAGATATAGTGCTTTTCTACTCAGTCTGAGCACTCAACTTGTGCAGTCACCCAAACTCTTTTTCTAAGCTGTTTCTACATGCTACCTGTGTAACAATCACACAGTCTTGTTGTGGCAGAGCTGAAATGCAGTGGAAATAGAATATTTAGTCATATGTTTAGTTTTATGGTAAAGAGGGACCACTGCATTTATGCAAACTGGCATAATAAAAACTGAATCCACAGACTTTGTGAAAACCAATAATTTTATTCTTAAATTTACCACTTTATTAGATAAACCTGCTCAACTTCTTGTTAATGCAAATATTTGAACAGCCAATCAAATGGCAGCAGTTTAAGCATGCAGAGATGGTTGAAGTTCAAACCTAACATCAGAATGAGGAAGAAAGCTAGTCTGAGTAATACTCAACTATTTCAGAAACAGATCTACTGGGATTTTCCTGCACAACAGTTTCCAGATTTTCAATAAAATCCAGTTTGTCTAGGCAAAAATGCCTTGTTTGTGCCAGAGGTCAGAGGGGAATGGCAGGTGAGTGTCTAAAATGTATCCAGCAGTTTGTATCTCACGTTTTGTATCGGCCACAATTTCATTGTACATGTACAAAAGGAATAAAGGGCTATTTTATTCTGTTCTACTCTGCTTAAAGCATTCTTCAGATAAAAGAATTAGCGAAAATATTCACGCACTCGTACTCTGACGGATGCATCAGGGGGAACTCGAGGTTCTCGCCCAAGGATACTCTTACACACAAACATAAGGAGCTGGGATTCAATCTACCAAAATTCCAGTCGGTAGATGACCCATTCTGCCACCTGAGTCACAGCATCCCCAAACATAAGTGTTTGAATATAGCTCCTTCCTTCTTAGTACACCCTTTGCTGTGATATGTGATGCTACATGTGCTGTAGATAGTGAAAGAACTGAGTGAGAGCACATTTGACCAAATTAATTTCTATGTACCACAAGAATCAGCTAATATTTACTTATATGATCCAACCATTTCTACTTGTTGGTGGCACGGTACACTCTGGTATCTCATGTCATGACGGTTTTTGGTAAAATTATTTGGAAACTTAATATGTGAGCAGAAACTATTAATGACATGTTCTGAAAAATATTCAGTTATGTTCCTGAGAATTGTACATTTGTGCTTTGTTACTACAGAAGACAAAATGAGGGACCTGAACCAGGACCAGGATAAGAAGCCATTACCACAACAGAATTTATGCAATGAAATGGGGTGCTATAGTCACAGAGGAGAGGAGGCAGAAAGAAGCACCATATCACAAGAGCTGCCTGCCTTGTTCAGCTTGGCTGCCCTCGCTGAGGTTGCAGCCATGGAAAATATTCACAGGTAGAGACCGGTTACCGTATGCATGGACTTGGCTTGTGATTGTTATTCTTTTGCTAACACTTAAGGATTGTAATATGCCAGAGATTAGTTAGGTTTTATTTATTGGGTCATTTTAATTAAGGTAGGCGATTTCTTTTTTTTTTTTTTTTTGGGGGGGGGGGGGGGGGTATTCCTCACTCAAATGTTATAAATTTGACCATTTAAAAAAATAGATAGCACTGCTAGCACCCTTACATGCAGCTGTCTAGAATTTAGATATCTCATAAGAACCATTCAGTTCAGTTCAGCTTTATTTATACGATGCATGCATATGACTCATTGCAGCTCAGTATTTTTATTTTCATTTCTACTCTCTGATTCAGCTTTATAAGATAAGATAAGATAAGATAACCTTTATTAGTCCCACACGTGGGAAATTTGTTTTGTCACAGCAGGAAGTGGACAGTGCAAAAGTTATGAAGCAAAAATTAGAATAAAATAAAATAAGAATAAATACAGTACACAACTGTACAGAATAGAATAAAATAAAATACTATATACAGTAGGATAAAATAGAATAAAATATACAATAAGATAAAAATAGAATACAAATGTATTATATATTATATATATTATATATTATATCAAATGACTCTTTATTTCTGTTATTCAGCACTGCAGTAACCAAGCTTGGACAGTTATAGCATTTTTAATACTCTTTCTTTTTATTGTATATTGTGTTATTTTGGTTTTATGACTGATTTGTTTTCTGTCAAGAATGAAGACATGAAAAAAGGAAAGAAAAAAAATGCTATTCATATGTCATATAGTCTTTTAGACTATTGTGGAAACGCAGAGAACTTGAAAGAATTTCCAAGAACTTTGCATTAAAAGACAATGGGCCTAGTGCTTGAAAGCAAAACCTTTAAACTAGTTTGAAAAATGAAGCATATTCTTCAGTCTCTCTTACCGTCTTGTTTCAGAGGTCAGCGAGGCTTGGCTGAGAGTCAGAATAACGAACTTTCCCAGACTCCAGTTCTCATCTCCTGCGCTGATCAGTGAAACTCTTCTGCTGTTCTGAGAAGCCACAACACAAAGGTTTGCATTGGATCTCAACTTTCCTCTGTGGTAGCCCCACACTGAAAGAAGACTTGATCGAGAAGCTTTGGACATATTCCACCTTCCGCTTTGTGGTAAATTTCCTCGAAGGAGAAGGAGACCTTCTCCTCCTCCTCCTCCTCTTCCTCCACCTCCTCGTTATCTCAGTGTTTCCCCTTAAACCTTCCTTTGGTTTGGGGGAAAGATGCCTTTCTTAAGTCCATACATCCCCACCCCCACTCCCAGATATGCTATTAGGGCCTTTGAAAGTATCAAGCTATCAACCAGTGCATGGCTTCTCTTATAGAGATGGATGTCATGGGTTTATTGTACATGTTTATCAAACAGAGGCCATTTTAAAGTTAAGGCATTTTAGATGGAAAGAAAAAAGAAACTGCATTTGTTTTAGAGACAAATCAGCTTTCTCTCATCTTTTATACCTCACACATACACCTGCTGAAGAGTTCCCTCCACCTCTGTTACAATACCTCTGCATTTAAATAGCTCTTAATCCCTTTTAGCTTCAACCCAAAATGGCTTAAACCAGGGTAACCAACCACGATTGGTAGACCATCACTAACTTAGTCTTACGGTGTGCTCAAACACTGAAGAAATCTTGGTTGAGGTTTGGATATGTGTTAAAATTGTGCTGCTTTACTACAAAGGTATGTGGTAACCGCAAATAAATGTGTTATAGCCTGAATCTGAAAAGTAGACCTGTGCATCACTTGCATGTAAACAAGGAGCCCTGTCTAATTTCTAGCAGTAGAATCACAGTGTGGCTGTGAGGCTTGTGGGGAAAAAAAACATTTTTGTGATGGGGAGATTGAGGAAAAGTGCTTAAACTATAGTCTTAACCCTCCCACCTACACCCTCTTTGCCACCAGAAAGCCCTCAAGCAGCTTCTTGCTCAGTGCAAACATTTCTGAAAAGTGAATGCAGTTTTTGTCAATACTTGATCTTATTGCAGTTTGCGTAGCAGTTAGAAAGGTTAATTTATGTGCAAGTCTTACTTCATGAAAGAGGTGTTTTGCTTGTTTATACCATAAAAATAGACTAATCATAAGTTTAAGTTTAAATTGCTCATGTAACGGGGTAATAAAATGCATCATCTCCACCAGAGGCAGTGTCCTTACTTGAGTCAGTAGTATCTTTAACACCCTCAGGACCTGGCTAAAACCAGCCACCACCATTTCAACATAGATGAGAGGAGTCTCAGTGGAATATATATATATGTATGTATATATATACATATATATACATATATATATATATATATATATATATATATATATATATATATATATATATATATATATATATATATGTACCACGAGGAGCCTTTTGTTCCTCTTTGGAGACCAATACTTAGATTCAGTCACATTTAATAACTTTTATAGCTTTTAGCTTTCTATTTGATCGTTCTTTTTTGGGTGTGTGTTTATGATATTCTTTCAACTAGGTCCCTTAACAACTTGTTGAGTTGAAGTTTACTGGATTAGGACTGTTGTTAAAAAAAAATTAAGCTCACAGATGACAAATGTGTCTCTACTGTGATAAGCAGAGAGGCACCAAAAATGCGCTGTCTTCAAATAATGAGCTGTCTTTCAGTGCTTTCAGACACTTAATGACAGGAGACAGAAATATTGTAATATTGGATCTCAGAGAAGTCATTTTTTTCTAAATCAAATACATTATTTCAGAGTCATTCATATCTTATATAGGCCTTACAATGCAAATATTCCTGTACATGCAACAAGTCTTTAATTCATCTAAGAACTTGTTTTATTTAAAAAAAAAAAAAGAGTCAAAGTTAAAGGAACCCCAAAATGCTTTATGATAATCCTAAGAATGGATGTGTGTAGTTTTTTTCTGATATAAAAGAAAGTTACATTTCTGTCACTTGGTACAATGGTAAACTGTATAGTTCTTCCACTGGTGGAAATCAGTGTAGTTCTTTGTAAAGACAAAGAAGTTGTCTTCCCCCAGACCACACAGAGAAAAAAAAGAGAGACAGATACTAGCTTGTAGCAAGTGAGTATGTTGACATTTGCCAAAGAAGGGAAAGGTATATTCAGCCACAAATCCTGCTCTTTTTGGGGTGGGGGGGGTGGGGGGGGGGTGGGGGGGGTGCTCTAGATTGTTTCTTTTTGTTTGTTTTTTGTTTTTTAGGTATTTAAATATTCAGGTAACATTATCAGCACAATTCATCCTGTGTGGGATACAGAGTTGGAATTAAGTGCAACAAAAAGGCACCACTAAATGCCTGTATATATTCAGTATTTGCACCTTATGACCCGAGGCAAAATGGTCATGGGCTTGGAAGCATATATAAATTTTACCCACTCTGTGGAAATTATGCATTTTAATGATATATGTATACAGTGTCATGGAAAAGTATTTGCCACCTTGCTAATTTCTTTGTTTCTTTGCCTATTTGTGAAACATAAAGGTTTGAGAGCATTAAACAAAACGAATATTAGACAAAGATCCAAGTATCACCCTTGGTGGCAAGAACTCATGCACTGTACTCAGTCATCTCCGATAACTGGTGATTTTTTTCATAGTGCTGTGGAGGAATGTTGTTACATTCTTCTTTGAGGAATTGATTTAAATCTGCCACATTGGAGGGTTTTAAGAATGAAAAAGCTTTGACTAGGCCACACCAAACCCCTCACAGGTGGACTTTCTAGTGTGGTCTCTGGTAAGTCCAAATTCTCCTTCAGGATTTTCTAGTAGAGAGCAGAATTAATAGTTTAAACAATCATGCGAAATCATTCGGGTCCCAGACCTCACACTACCATCATACTGTTTAACTGTTGGTATGATGTACATTTTATGAAATGCTATTTTGGTTTTATGTTAAATGTTATGAAATGTATCATTTCCAAAAGAGTTCAACTTTTCCCTCGTCAGTCCATAGAGTATTTTTACCAAAATTCTTGGATCATCAAATTGGAGTTTTTTTGTTTATTTGTTTTTTGACAGCAGTGGCTTTGACTTTGGGTCTCTTCCATAGATATCCCTTATTGTTGAATCATGAACACTGCTTCATAACTGAGGCAAGTGAGCCTTGCAGTTCTTTACAAGTTGTTCAGTGTACTCTTGGAGTAATTTTGGTAGGCTGGCCACTCCTGAAAAAGAATCCCACTGTTCCAGGTTTTCTCCATTTGTGGTTGATGGCACTCGTTGTGGTTCGCTGGAGTCTCAAAGCCATAGAAATCCTTTCCAGTCTGATAGATGTCATCTTTTTCTTTAAGTTATGGGATGATGTCCTTTCATTTAGCCTACTTTTCTTTGTCAGACAGGTTCTGTTTAAGTAATGTCTTAATTCAGCAGGTCTGGCAGGAGTGTGGATAGTGAAAGTGAACTCGGGTTTCTAAAAATGTGGTTAATCACAATTTATTATTTAACATGTTGGGGCAAATACTTTTTCAAGGCACTATGTGTGTGTGTCAGTAACAAAACCACACATCTACAATACAGCCATAATTTTGTCATTTTCCCTCACTTTTTCTACCTAGAAAATGCTTCTATAATGTTGAATTCCTATATTAATGACCTAAATGATTATAATACCCTTTTGTGTTAGCACTGTCTTCTTGAATGTAATCATTTTGTACCTGTATTTTTCTAATTCAGTCTTGATTGTACTGTATTGTATGCTATGATGGTATACTGTTTCTAAGGTACATAGTTGTTACAACCAACAGTTCTCATGACAGAAAAGCTGCTGCACCTTATAGTCACTGGAAATGTGGGGCAGTTTTAAGTCCAAAGGACTGTCATGTCACCATCCATAAGACTGATAAAAGAAAGATTTGTGCATATTGAGTGATTGGAAAATCTCTTTCCCCGGTTTGTTACTTTTTTCCTTTGCAGTAAAAGTAAAAGTCTGTTCCTAAGAGTTCAACTGGGACATTTCTGCAATCACAACAATGAAATGCTTGAGTCCCAGTTTATTTATTACTGCTCCTTTTTATAGTTTTAGTCAAATAAAAAACAAACAAACAGTGAAATATAGAAATGAATATGCATCTGTTTATACATGCACATGTATAAGGTTATTTACCCTTTACTGGATGTAGATCATGACTTTTTTGTGATGAAGAGATTGTCGGTATCTTTCCTCCAATAGGGTTGTATATCATGTGCTTACTCTAATTTATGTTACTGTAATCATTATGAAACGTCTGTTTTTGATTGTTAAAGCCCAGTTGTTACATGCAGCCTTGCCTTACTGGAACCCCTGCTTAGTGTGGGATCCCTTAGCCACCCGACCTTCCATACCCCACATCGTCCTAAACTATGTCATGACACTGTTTGCTGATGCAACTGTTATTCCTTTGACACTTTCTTCTGACGCAACTTTTGCTTCTTGAACACCTATTAAAATAACATCTACTACATCTGTGTGGAATAAGTGTTTTTATATAAATTTTTCCATTGCCTTATTATTATTATTTATAATGAACAGCTAGTGCCCTGTTTTGTGTGTGTGTGTGTGTGTGTGTGTGTGTGTATACACACAAACACAAATAAATATACCAAAAGAAATAGTTGATAACTGTACATGGACCACAGCACAACCACCATACTAACATTGTTGTTTAAAACAGATCTGACCTCTAAAGGTGTCCTGTGGAATCTGCCAATACGGCGAGAGCAGCAGGTTCTTTAAGTCATGCAAGTTGAGAGGAGGGGACTCCATTGATCAGACTTGGGATTTGGGAGGATTATCCATTTGAAAGAGGCCACTGCCACGAAGGGGTGTACATGGTCTGCAGTAATGTTCAGGTATGTGCTATGTCTAGAAATGACATCCACGTGAAGTCCAGGACCCAGGGTTTCTCAGGAGAATTTTGCCCAGAGTGTCACACTATCCTTGCCAACTTGCTTTCTTTCCCTCCTGCTGCCATGGATAGCTGTGGATCAGTCCCCATCTTCTCTGGTCTGCATGCCAAATATCCTTGGGCAAGATACTAATCCCATGCATGTCAATGTTAGATAAAAAGCACTTACATAGCAGAGCATAGAAAAAAGTGCTTGTGCGAATGGGTGAACGAACCAAGTTGTGTAAAGCGCTTTCAGTGCTCAGAGTAGAAAGGCGCTATATAAGAACCAGTCCATTTACCATCTCTTCCACAGATAAATGCTGCACATGCATCTGTCTGTCCTCATCACGTAAAAGAAACCGTGATTCACCAAATCAGACTACCTTCTTCCAGCGCTCCAAGGCCAAGTTTTGATGCTCACGTGCAAAGGGACTCTGACTGACCTGTGACTTTGCAATCCCATACAAAGCAAGCTGTGGTGCACTGTGTGTTTGGACTCTTTTATATGAAAACCTTTTCTGCTATTTCTGTTACAATAGCTCTTTTTTTATATTGTACCACATGGGCCAGCCTTTGTTCCCTGCGCCAATCAATGAGCATTGGGCGCCCATGTCCCTGTCACCGGTTTACTGGTAGCCCTTCCTTGGACCGCTTTTGGTTGGTACTCACCACTGCAAGATATTTTTTAAAACACAAGTTTAATTTGGTCTTGCATTCTTTTAGTTTCTTCTCCACATTCAATGGCTGATTTTGTTTTAGGTCCTTTGTAAGATATCAAATATTCTATTTGTAATTAAACAAGAATATGTCAAATATCTCTTTGTTGTGTATCATGTACAAAAAGAATTCACTTTTTTAATAGGACTGGAATTCAATTTCCAATATTTTTGGAAGATTACATTGGCCTCCAGCAACACTGTGAGGAATGCTGGAGTTGTTTTTGACCAGGATATGTCCTTCAATGCACATATTACACAAATATGCAGGACTGCTTTCTTCCAGTTCCACAATATCTCCAAAATTAGAAATATTCTGTCTCAAAGTAATGCTAAAAACTAGTTCATGGATTTATTACTTCTGGGACTTCTGTAATTCATTATTATCAGTCAGATTATCAGATTATTACCTGTCCTAAAACTCCCTGATCCAAAATGTTGCAGTAAGAATCCCTGGCATTGGCACTTGCATGCTCACTCAGCCCCATTTATCTCAAAGACCTTATAGTACCCTATCAACCCAATAGAGCACTTCACTCTTCAGATTACCGGCTTACTTGGTAAATGGGCTGATTCTTATATAGCACTTTTCTACTATCCTAGAGTATGCTAACTGCTTGTGACTTTACTTATTCATTTAAAAGTAGAATGGGAAGCAAAGCTTTCAGGCCCCTCTTCTGTGGAGCCAGCTTCCAATTTAGATTCAGGAGACAGACACTATCTCTACTTTTAAGATTAGGCTTAGTGGCGCAAAGGTCAGCACTTTGTGAAATAGTCCATCTGTCACAAACAACCTTGCCAAAGTCACTTAAACCACTTTTCTTCCTCATTCTGAGGTTCGATTTGAACTTAAACAGGTTTTTTCAACATTCCTAAATACACTAAGGTACTGTGACTTGATTGGTTGATTAGATATTTTTGTAGGATCTGCTAAACAGGTGTACCTAACAAAGCCCCAGTAACCTCCCTCTCACCTTCATCTGTACCATATATAACTGTAAACTGTATAACCGCTGCTATATAAACAAATACACACATTTTTTCTCTGCAGGCCTGCCTCATGCCTGCTATAGCCAAGAAATGGTGAACCAGCGATTTGGTCATGTGACTCACGTGTCACATGACAACACCCCAGTCTGCAAATACTAACAAAATGGCAGCGTTCTTACAGTGGAGAAAATTTGTCTTCTTTGATAAGGATACGGTGAAGGACCCAGATGACAATGGGAAAAACTTTCTTCTCCCAAAAGGGATCTCGGCTTCTGACTCCGGTCGGGGTCATATCGTTCTCGGAGATATCCTTAAATGGCAACAGTTAGCTACATTAGCTGATGTGATGCTAGCTTGCTGATAACTGACGCTAAATAATCCAGAATTCGTGAAAGTAAAATTTAAATTCAGGTAATGTAGAGCATATCTTCGAGATAAGTAACTATTGTCTTTGCAGGGTATTGAAGCAGTAGGTTGTAGGCGGCGACAGAGTTAGGCTGGCTTCGTTTTCTGCGCCATATCAATCTACATGCAAATGTATACGTTATCGTTGAAGTTGAGGCTCGACTGCTTGTCTGAGACTCCACGAACCCTCGTGGACTTCTTTCCGCCCTAAGCTACATTTTACGTATTTCCCACTTAATCTTTAGCTTTACTGGGAACTTGTAGTTAGTCATCGTGTTTATTCCAGCAAGAAAAAGTAAGGGAAAAGCCGCGCAAAGTTCGTAAAAAAAATAGTATACAACAGAACGGGTTGACAGGCACACCAGCACGTTAGATGCTAATCGAGCTTATTATAACCGCCTTGCACGGGTATCCGATGGAGACCCACAGGGCTTTAGAAAATGATTAATACTGGCCTAGTATCCTCCTATATCCATTGTATCTACATAAATAATAATATTGCATTTTTTAATATGCACCTTTTAAGACACACCTTGGAATGAAAATGTGTTTTAAGACTGGCTTTTAAGATGAATAGATGTTAAATAAATGTTGGGAATGTGGTGCGGGAGACAGCTCCAAAGATTAGGGGCCACTCAGCTGAGATGTTCAGAAAATCATGAAGCTGCAAGACTGTGGAAAAAGTTCAATTAAGAAGCAGAATCTTACAATTGATTCACTATTTTACATGATGCCAGTTGAATGACAGGAGTACACATGGTCTCTGAAAGTGTTTCTGGTAATGACATGAGCACCTACATTTTGGAAAGTTTAAGGCAATAGAGGTGTCTGTGGTCAGCCAGAGAGGATGGATTTACTGTAACCAGAGCATAAACAAGAGCTGTAAGGGATGGGCTTAGCCAACTACATAAATGTAAATCTCCAGACGGTCTGATATCATTTTAACCTGGAAGGGAGGAAAGATTAGAGAATTTCAGCTAGGGCAGTGCGATATGACCAAAATCTCATATCCCGATATAAGACATCTATCTTCCTGATAATGATATAAATCACAAAAATGTAACATTTTCTGTAAATTCTGTGAATCTCGGGCAGCTCGACTTGCGTGAAGTGTTTCCAGCTGGGCGTTGTTTACCTGGAGGCCAGTGCATGAAACGATACATTTTTAGACAGAAGTTGTAACGGCTGCCATTTTTTGTGTAAGTATTTATTACACAGCGTGCTGCGGGGGAAAGCCTGTTCTAACGTTTGAGTATAAGGTTAATTTTTTAGCACCTGACGGCTCTTTTTTGCTTCTCATCTGTAAATACTCGGCATATTCTTTCACGTGATTCAGTTTATTTTGAAAAGTCTCAACAGGATCTTGAGCTTTATTGTGAAAGGTTTATGTGGAAAATAAACAAGCGGACACGGTTTTACCGTCTTGTTGCTAACGACAACGCATAAAAACAGGCGCTTGTCCGTCCATAGTGTGGTTATATTAAATATAAGAGAAAGAGAGAACTTTAAGAAATTAATATAGCCACTACAGTGACCATCAAAACGATGAAAACATATTGCCGTAAACAGTTTATTTTGCGACACGAAACAAACGATAGCAAAATGAAACGATAGATGTTTTTATATCGTCATCCGATATATATCGTTATATCGAACAGCCCTAATTTCAGTACACGTAGAGATTTTTGGTTTCTACTAGAAGAACATCTGTTTTAGTGAGAGAAAAAGTTGAGACAGCGGAACTCGATTGAATGGCCAAACAGAGCTGGGTGTCATTGGCATAGAAATGAAATTGTAGCCCGATTGAGTAAAAATCTGACCAAAAGATAAATAATAAAATGGAGATCTAAGAAAGAGCCCTGGGAAACACCACTGACAACTGGAGCAGCACAAGTATGGTTAAAATCACAAATGATCTTATGTTTCTGTGGCTGAAAACGAGACTGCAATTGTTTAAACAGGTTAAACATTGTTTAGTAAGGTGAAAGTAAGTTTTTCTTTTGAAAGAAAAGGTAGTTAAGGTGAAAGGGTCTGCACCAGGTTTCTCAAGTGTTGGAATTATCACAATTGTTTTAAGAGCGGAACAGTTAAATTAGACAAGAGTGAATAACGTCAGGAGAGGGGATAAACAGGACTTCCACTTGAGTTGAAGTGGGTTAAGATGACAGGCAGAAGGCCTAGATTTATTAATAAATTCAGATATTTCCTCATCAGTCACAAGTATGAAACTACAAAGGAAAGGAGTAGGACACTTTCACAATATAACTTGGAACCAGGTCTTGATGAATAATATTAAAATAAAATATACTGTGCATATAGTATGTAAGCATGTACATTTATGTAAGTATATTGAAAAGAGAAAAGGATGGGGTATTTTTTTTTTTTAATTAATTTTGCAGCAATTTTATAAACAGCTTTTTTGTATTTTAGAAATCGTTTTGTAAATATAATTATCCTTAACCTTTGTAGTGTTACATATGGAAGGTAAGATCTGGCTTTTGATGCGCTCCTTGCAGCTGATGTCTTTTCAGGCCTACAAGTTGCGAGTTACACATCTCTACCAGCTTAAGCAACACAGCATCCTTGTGTCAGTGGGTCAGGATGAACATGGAATAAACCCTGTAGTAAGCCTGATGTTTCCCAGAGAAGACTCATTTTCAAAACACACATACAGAAACCACTGCTAAACTGAATAATTCTTATTTCTTAGGTAAAGGTCTGGAACCTGGACAAGAGGGACAGTGGAAATCCTCTCTGCACTAGGATTTTTCCTGCAATTCCAGGCAACAAACCAACTGAAGTTTCTTGCCTCAGTGTGCACGAAAACCTGAACTTTATGGCAATTGGTAAGACTCGAAGAAAGGTTCTTTTGGTCTACTGACCCAGTCGTCATTCTGAAAGGTTATAGCAGATTTTGTGTTTCCTGGCAGGCTTCACAGATGGCAGTGTGGTTTTGACCAAAGGTGACATCACCAGAGATCGTCACAGTAAAACTCTGACTCTGCATGAGGGAGCTAGCCCTGTCACTGGCCTCGCCTTCCGCCAAGTAGCAAAAGTTACCCATCTGTTTGTTGCCACCCTGGAGAAAGTCTACGTAAGTCACCATGTGCTATCCAGAAATGAGGACCATCCTGTGCAATATCTCTGAAATGTCAATTAATGAAAGTGACCTAACAGCCGCTACATTCCTTCAAAGTTGAACACTTTGGCATTTGCTTTTCAGGGCTCTAGACTAACTTTTAGCCACGGTTGCACTGGTGCGCCTAACAAAAAAAGTTAGGCGCACCAGCACAAAAGTTAAGTCACACCCAAATTTTTCAACTGCATCGCTTAACACCGCAGTTTTACATGTTCACTTTTTTGTGGGGAAAATTGCTGTCCATACAGACAATATTCATTTGTAAATGATTAACTAACAATCTTGTCAGCACAACGTTCTTTATTTGGAGCACAGTTCTACAAGAAAGATAAGTTACTGAAAAAGTGCTTGTGCTTAAAGTGGTTTGGCACTCTTTGGTAGTATTGTAGACAATGTTAAACTTAATCATCATCTCTGCCTCCTCTGATGACCTGTTTGCTGATTTGATTCAATTTTTCCTCAGACATACAGAAATATTATAATTCTGATCATCTATCAGTACTGACACTGTGAGACTTCATCAGGGGTGTGAGCATCACAGCAGATGCTTTTGTGTCAAAGTAACTGAGGATAAAACAGAAAAACATGAAGCAGAGTTTCCTGGCCTGGCTTTTTATAGCATATAACCTTAAAAATATTCTGCAATTTTGTATCATTTTAAAAGTATAGTTTCTTCAGTATTGAACAGCAGAAATTAGGCTCTCTTGTCCGAGGCTCATTTGAGTTATAAAAAAAATATATATAGACAGCGGCCAACAGCGCTGTAAACAACGGTATGAATAATGCCGTTTTGCTTTGTGGTGGAAGCAAAATAGCAGAAGTCAGAGCGAATTAATGAAGACATTTATCAAATGTGAAGCGTAGTTTGGATCTTCTTTTGCTGCTGGTTCAGTGAATTTTGGTTGGAGAGAGACAAAACCTGCAGCTCAGAATCTAGCGCAAAAAAGACGTAAACACAAAGGGCGAACCCACCGACGCATCAGAATCAGTGAGCTGTCGGCTTTCAGCCCCAACGGCGTGTCCGTGTACTTGCCGTCGGGTGAGAAAGCTGAATAAGAGAAAGCTGATTCTGATGCGCCGGGTCCGCGCTCTGTGTTTACGTCTTTGTGTGGAATCCGTTTACCTGCTCTCATTTGCTGTTTGGTGGTTGTTGAAATAGTTTTGTGATCTTTAACCTCAGATTCTGGCGTTTCTGGCAAAATACATTTATATTTAAAAGTTGATTCAGGATTTAATGAATCGATATCGCTTTATTCAAGCTACTCACCTCTCTCTATCCACCTGCACTTTCGAACGTACACACGAAGGACTACAGAAATATCTGGACCACGGCCAATCAGAGAGGTCCCGCCCCTGACTATCTCTGATTGGTTTAGACCACGATAGGGGCATAATGTGTGTATGTTGTTGACCACACGGAGACTCGAACAGCTGTTGGTTGCACCGGTGTGACCTAGGATGCTTTTTTAGTCGCACCATTGAAAAATTTGGTCACATTTGCAACCAAATTGGTAGCACTCTAGAGCCCTGCTTTTATGTAAGATTTAAAAGTGAAGGTTTACATTTACTAATATAGAAAAAGTACAGGACCCACAGTTAAAAAAACAAAAAAAACAGTCTGCTGAGCAAATCCTCCTCGCCATCCGGAGGTCCAGATTAAAGGATTGGGCCTTTGCAATTTGTGTTCTGAAACTGTGGACGAACTACCCCTTCAGATCAGGAACTCTCCCACATCAGCTGCTTTCAAAACCCATTTGAAAACTCATTTTTATTCTCTGCTTTCAAATCAGAATGAGTTCAGACTACTTTTATTTGTGTTGTTTTTTACTCGTGCGTTCTCATTTTATCTTATACTGTTATTTTGTTCTATGATTTATGCTGTTAGAATATATTACATGTACAGCAGCGGTCCCTGACCCCCGGGCCAGTCATTTGGTACCGGGCCGCGAGAGTTGAGGCTCGGGTGTGAAATTTATGGTTTTCAGGGATTTTATTGGTTTTTTAATAGTTTTTATCGTTAACTTGGTTTCCCTGGGTCTTTTCCCGTGTGTTATGAATAAATCTTTTTTTTGGGGGGGGGGTACTGGTTTTATTTTGTTGCATTTGTCCGCGAGACCTTAAAGGGCAGTTCGTGAAAATATTGTCGGACATAAACCGGTCCGTGGTGCAAAAAAGGTTGGGGACCGCTGATGTACAGCACTTTGGTCACCAACTGTTGTTTTTAAATGTCCTGCAGAAATGACTAGAGTTGAATTGACTGTCAACACTGTTACATTCACTTTAGTAATCTAGATATGCTCGTCTGATCCAGACAAATTTGTTTTGTGCTTATTTAACCAAAGAATGTTCGCCAATATGCATTAGGTTGCTAAGAAAGTTTAATCTTTCACTTTTGTGCCAAAGATTAAATATGGTTTTTGTGATACTATGCAATATCTATAGCACTTAGCCATCTTAAGAAGTTGATTCAATTCACCTGTATATAGGATGGAGAAAAGAGGAGGTAGAAGAAAAATTTCATCCAAGTGATGTCTTCAGAGTTATTAAAAGAACAATCAAAATCAGCACTACTGCATAGCTTTCAGCCACAAGATCAGTTTCATGATCATTAATATGTCAGTTGTCATGACCTTAAGTCATGAATACTATTTGCATATAGTTGGGGGATCACGGTATTGTAAGATGGTGAAAGATGTACCCTTTGTCCCCCTCAGTGATTCAGAGATTGTTGTTTGTTGCCCATTGATTAATTTCTTGGATTATTGAGCGTGTATCAAGACACATACCCATCTATTATTGAGTGCCAGATTGTGCAGAGTCTGTATTGTCTTTTCAGTGGTTTACTGATGCAGCTTTGTTCCCACTGGGGATTTAATTGGTCAGTGATCTTGATGTTCTGTCATTACAAAGGCTGACAATCATCATGTGGAGCCAAAAAGAACACATGCAGTAAACGTGGTGTTGATGTTGTCTAAATGTTTTTATTGTTCATAAGAGTTGAGATTATTTGAAGTATTGGACATTTAAGTGATATTACACAAAGGTGTGCTCATTTCGGTTTTATATTGGATTACCTTGTTTATTCTATAGGTTTTAAAGAGAATGTTCTCATAGTTTGAAGGTGAGCATACAGTCTTTCAGCTGTAGAGTGTTATTTGAAGTACTCTTTGTCATCTTTATTTGTTTAGTGTTACACCCTGTCCATCAAGGAGTATCCAAAAGTGGAGCTGGATACACATGGCTGTGCACTGCGCTGCTCATCCCTGGCAGATCCATCCCAGGATTCTCAGTTCATTGTAGCTGGTGAAGAATGTGTGTACCTGTATCAGCCTGATGAACGAGGGCCCTGTTTTGCTTTTGATGGACACAAGCTATTGGCCCACTGGCACCGTGGATATCTGTTTTTACTCATAAGGGATGTAAAGTCACCCAACAAGTAAGAACAGGACTGAAAGAATGAGGTGACAGTAATATTCGCGGAGTATTTCATCTGAAAGAAGAGAATATTGAATTTTAATATTCCGTTATTCAAAGCCATCTTTAAATCACAAATCTTAATTCAATAATCCATATTCATCAGGTGACTTACAAAAATACATGTCCTATGAGACTAATGATTCTATTCATTTTTAATTCAGGACATGCTTCAGTAGTGGGGAGAGCTCGCCATCAGACAAACAGCTGCTAACTATCTATGACCTGGACAACAAATTCATTGCCTACAGTGCCTCTTTTGATGATGTCATTGACGTGGTAGCAGAGTGGGGTTCCTTCTACATTCTGACTAGAGATGGAAAAATGTTTGTTCTCCAGGAGAAAGACACACAGACCAAACTGGAGGTCAGTTCAGTGTCTGTAACTGCTGATTGAGGACTTGTTTAAAAGCAGTGATGAACAGTGAATTGAATCATCTATAAATCTAGTTATTCAGGTAGAATAACTTTTACCTGAATGTTTGTCTTTAAAGATGCTGTTTAAGAAGAATCTGTTTGTGATGGCCATAAACCTGGCTAAGAGTCAGCACCTGGACAGTGATGGGGTATCAGATATCTTCAGACAATATGGTGATCACCTGTACCTCAAGGGGGACCACGACGGTGCCATTCAGCAGTATATTCGGTAATTGCATTTGCCAGGACTGGAACTTACTGGATGAGAATGAGTTTTGCCATTATTCAAAGGCTCAATTTATTGAAAAGAGTGCAAAGATAGCAAGTGCTGAAATTGAGAAATTTTATTATTGAATGATGATATTATTATTTCTTAATTTTCAAGTGTTTTAATCACTAAACATATTTAGTGATATATACATTACAGATCAAATGAGCCATTAATAAAATCCCTCTTAAAAATACATTTTCCCACACAGCACCATTGGGAAGCTGGAGCCATCATATGTCATCAGGAAATTTCTAGATGCACAGAGGATCCACAATCTGACAGCCTATCTGCAAGCCCTGCACAGGCAGTCACTGGCCAATGCAGATCACACTACACTGCTGCTCAACTGTTATACCAAGCTCAAGGACAGTTCCAAGCTGGAAGAGTTCATTAAGGTGACTGACTGGTGAACGTGAGCACTGATGTGTTGGGCTTTTGATGATTAAGACTGCTATTTAATTCGGACTGTCATTAAAACCCAGATTGGCAAGAGTCAATAATGGTTGGTATATCATAAATGTGTTGTCTTCCCACACTACTTAAACAGAGCAGTGAAAATGAAGTACACTTTGATGTTGAAATCGCCATCAAGGTTCTCCGGCAGGCTGGCTACCACAGCCACGCTGTCTTCTTGGCTGAGAAACATATGCACCACGAGTGGTACCTAAAGATCCAGCTGGAGGACTTGAAGGTACAAATGTTCAAACCTTTCTTTAGAGATAGATGTTCATCACTTCTCTGGGCTACTAGGAATTGTCCTGTTCTTTTTTTCTTAACCCTCCCAAGGCAGGCGTTGCCGATTTGCAACAGTTGAAAACTAACAACCTGATTACCCCACATACATATTTTATGAGTTTTTTTTACTCAGAAGTACCACTGCAGGACTTGGTTGTGCATTAGCAACAAAAACTTAATTTGAGCCTGAGAGGGTTAACCTTAAAAAGCCATCCAATGCAATGCAAAGGAACTAACGTTTTCCTTTGGCAAACATTGCAACTAAGAGTCTTTCAGTTCTGGTCTGGAAGATTTTGGTCTGTTTTTCGTTCAACGTTTTCTGTTTCTATGACGTTCCTAGACTGTCTTGACTTGCATTCACTGTTTTTGTGCTCTTAGATTTGAGATGTTCTTCAGGTAAGGCATATCTTGGATTTGTGTTACGATCACTGTGATATTTGCTTTCAGAATTCTTCCATTCCACTACAGGACTTCTTTGCAAAATGGATTTACTGACGCTGAATTTTTGTTATGAGTGGCTCCCACAAATTGGTTTGCTATGTTCATAGCCATAGTATTATATTCTCTAAGCAGTGCTACACAACTGCTTAGAGCAGCTCATGGCTGATTATTATTGATATAAGGTGGTGATTAGTCAAAATAATTTTTAAAGCTAATTAAGACCTTTTAACATTGTAAAAGTTATTTGTGAACTTGTGCACAGTCCTGTCCTTTTTGCCCCTCCACTGTAAAAGGTTAATCAGAATCAGAGAGACTTTATTTATCTGAAAGGGGGAATTAAGATAAGGGCAATTAATGAGGGGTAGTGTCCTCACCCAACCTTGGGCGGGCAGTGTGGACACCCGAAGGAGGCAACGTAGTATTATCAAATTCATTTCATAGGTGCATCTACTATTAAAAGCTCAAACAAGTTGGAATTTTAGTAACTTTAGTGTCTGTAAGGTCAGATGTCAAGTTTTCTGAAAATCTTGTGAATGCAATTACTCAAGAAGAAAGTCAGCTAGAATTTTGGAATTTATACCACATCAAAAATAAAATATAAATTACTTAATATGTTAAATACTAACTCTCTTTCTAATGGAGAGTGGATATTTGGCAGAGAGTGGCAGCTGGATAGTGTAGTGGTAAGACTACACGTTTTTGGAGCGGGAGTTGCAAGTTCGATTCCCACCCAGTATCCAGTAAGGCTAGACCCCTCTTGCTAACTAAAAAAAAAAGCCCTGGAATGGCATGGCTACGTCTGCAGCCTGTCCGCAGTACGGACACAAGAACATTTCAGTACACATTGTACTCTGTATGATACTGTATGTGACAAATAATAAAAAGCTTGTTGTTGTTATTTTCCCACAGAATTATCAAGAAGGGCTGCGCTACATTGGGCGTCTGCCTTTTGAACAAGCTGAAAGCAACATGAAGCGTTATGGCAAGACACTGATGCACCATGTCCCTGAAGGTACCACGCTCCTCCTGAAGGGCTTATGCACTAATTACCAACCCAGTGGAGACGCTGCTGAAAAAGACAGCCTGGACAGGAGTGTGGTCAATAAGGTCTCTGAGCAATACTGTTATTCTCCTAGATAATCATTAATATTGATCATAAATTTGAAGTGTTTATCAGAAATATTCTCCTCACCTACTGTTTGTATTTTAGGCAAACTCGGAGGAATTCATCCCGATTTTTGCCAATAACCCTCGGGAGCTCAAAGCCTTCCTGGAGCACATGATTGAGGTGGACCCCCGTTCTCCCCAGGGTGTGTATGACACACTACTGGAACTACGGTTGCAAGACTGGGCACATGAACAAGATCCTGAGGTCAGTGCATAACATTTAGACAGTTATACAAGCTGCCATGAAGATTTTAAAAATCGAGTGTGATTGTCATTTCAGGAAATTTTTTTTCATTTACTTGTTTATTTATTTTAAACAAGGAAGAAATCCTTATAATAAACTTTTTTTATATGGATAAAAGCGTTTCAATAAATATTTAGACAAAACAAACCTATATGGAATATTATAAAAACTTGTGGATTGGCAAAATGATTGAAAATGTGATCCATTCTTAAAAATGTACCAAAAGAAACGGAAACAGATTCTCATGAATGGAAATATAGAGGGTTTGTAGCAAGACGCAAAGGACTGGTTACGCTCACAGTTCTTGTATAGTGCTTTTCTACTCTGCCTGAGGACTCAAAGTGCTTTATACAACCTCATTCACACCAGCACATTTTTCTATTCTGAAGTGCTTTCTATCTAACTGATCTAACTAATTGATGCATCGGAAACCGAACCACCAACAGATTAGTGGATGACATGCTCTACCTCCTAAGCCATCCCAAAAATAAATCTTTAGACAGAATAACTTCTACCAAAATGATGCAAAGACAAAATTCTAGCGTGGGATCCCCCCCCCCCCCCCAAAAAAAAAAAAAAAAAAAAATCATGATCATAAGTAGTGCTGGGCGATATGGAAAAAATGTTTATCACGATATGAATTATTTTATATCACGATAACGATATATATCACGATATACCACCTGACCTGTGGTCATCTGGAAAGTATGCAGTCTGTAAACAGCGAGTGGAGAGGGTGCAGTCTTTGATTTGAGTTACCGTAAAGCATGTCGCAAATCCAGGTGCACGTAAAGCAGCACCATGTCGCAAAACCACAAGACGGAGTTTCTTTGCGAAAAATATCATTTTTTTTATACTTTATTTTCTCTTGCATAAAGTTAAGGGTATGTATAGTGAGAAGACAACACTAATATATTTGCCACAGGCTATTAAACCCTTTAAGACCTACCATAGAACCAAGTCCGCCAGAGCTTATCTTTACATTTTACATGCTGTAGTGCCATTTGTGGGAGCATTTCAAGTTGCTATACATCAATACAACCGTTATAGCCCAAATTTTAATAATATGTATGCATTAAGTCCATAGTAACTACATAAATTGCAAAAAGGTGCAATAAACTACAAAAAAATTGAAAATCGTTTTTGTTTTGTTTTTTTAGATATATTTCTAGTTAGAGAAATTTAAGAGGCTTATCCCTCAAAACTGTAAATACAAAAAGTTGCACAAAATAGTTTCCAACCACGAGAAATTTATTTTGAGTGTGTTCATAGTTTTATGTTTGAGATACACTAATTTTTATATACTACAGGAAAAATGAAAATAAATAAATGCAAATTTGCAAAAACACAGCATGTGCATCAAAATAAACTATTTCCAACAGTGTAATTTGACTTCCAAGCATCCCAGAAACTATACAGAAAAGCATAAAGTCAAACATGACTTTTAAAAACACCAACATAGGCTTTGAAAGTAAAAAAACTACATTATCCGCGAAAATGACGTCACTTCCGGTTTTGGACAGGTAATGGCGGACATGCGATAGTTCGCGCTGACGTCTATTCCAATGTAGGAAGTGCTATGAACAGCTGATCGGATCGGCAAAGCGTGTTTCTGGAATATTATGTTTTTGTTGCTGCAAGTCTGGAGTATTATGTTTTTGTTGCTGGAAGCGCTTTTTATGCAATTTTTGCAAAGCTATATGTGGAAGGAAACCATGACCTAGGACAAGCTAATGGAATAAGATGTAAGTACAACTCCTACGGTTTCATATGCAAAAAAAATAAATAAAAATTATTGCGCTAGCTTATGTGGTTCCAGTTCTACAGGGATTTAAAAATAGTTAGGCAAAACGGAGTGTGCCTGCTCCGACCGGTTGTAAAGGGTTAATGATATATTTTATGTAATAATTTATAAAATTAGGGTTAGAAACGATAGAAACGATAGAAGACAAATGGCACGATAGACACTTTTCTATCGTCCACACGATATATATCGTCATATCGCCCAGCACTAATCATAAGCGTGCCACATCTTCTGTTAAACATGGTGGGAGCAATGTTACGACATTGAAGACGACGAAGCATAAAAACCCTTAAAATAAACCAATATAATATGAAAACAACAAAAGATGTTCGTAAATTACCAAAATATGACCAAAAATAACGTTGGAAATACTGATAAACTACGAATGAAAGGTGTGGTGCAATTGCCATGTATTCTGAATGATGCATGTTGTTCGAAAATTGACACCAAACACGTCAATGACAAAACAATTAGTTGTCTGGCCATCAACCCATCAACATCCCTCTCACCAGCCACCTCTTCCATCTTATCCAGGGAAACATGAGGTGTTCCCATGCCAGTCAAGAGTTGTAATCTCTACAGGCTGTCCTAGGTGTCCTCCGGGGTCTCCTCCTGGTAGGATGTGACAGCCTTAGCTGGCTCCTTTCGATGTTGAACAGGAGTAGTTATACAGCGGTCCCTCGCTATAACGTGGTTCACCTTTTGCAGCCTCGCTGTTTTACTGATTTTTTTTTTTTTTTGTGTGTGCAATTTTGCATGCTTTTTTTTTTTTTTTTTAACAGCACATTGTGTTCTGTGTCCTGATTGGCTGTAGACCAGGGGTCACCAACCTTTTTGAAAGTTAGAGCTGCTTCTTGGGTACTGATTAATGTGAAGGGCTACCAGTTTGACACACACTTCTGAAATAACAAATTTCCTCAATTTAACTTTAATTATATGTTATCATTAATAATTAATGATATTCATCTATGTAAAGACACTGATTATGTTAAATATTTTTCACCATAATTATAAAGAATGCAAGTAGGAAACAAGGTGGGAAACAGATAAATATCAATATGCAACACTTTATTTCTATCAATCGCTGCAAGTATTTACATTTTGAAGTGATCACTTCTACAACATTTTCACTTACCACTAACACATTTTAACAAATCATGCACTGTTACATACATTATTTTTGTATGTATGTAACATACAAAAATCAACTTTCACATTTTACAGAACTTTTCACCAAATTTGCAGCATTTTAAAGCAAATTATCATATGTTACACTTAACAAACACATTTGTTTTTCAATAATTAAATTCAACTTTGACATGACACTGTAATATTGCCACTGAGAACATCTAATATGGCTTTCTTTGTCTGTTAGTGGGAAACCTAAAGCATGCTGTTCACCAGTGTGTTGTAATCTGGGGTATAACTTGACACTGCAACTCTGAGTGAGTCTTGCAGATGTGCATCAGAGAGGCGTGTTCTGTGTTTGTTCTTGATGAAGTTCATGTCAGAAAAAGCTGATTCACAAAGATAGGTTGAACCAAACAGGCTGGCAACTTTCGTAGCTGATGTGCATACACCACTGTACTTTTCTGTGTCAACAAGGCACCAAAAGTTTGGTGTACCCTGATAGGCTTTGAGGTGGAGGTCATTTTGCAATGTTACAATTTCGATTTCCACCTGTCCAGCATCCAAGCTGAACACTGAACTTAGTTGCTCAGCAATGCATGTTGTGTCCACATTCATGAAAGGATTGGAAATGAATGACACGCATGGCTCAAGCTGATCAAGCTCACAAAACCTATTCTCAAACTCTTGACCAAGTCAGTTTATGACTTGAGTGTACTTTTCTGCAACTTTGTCAAAAGTCTCAGATGCAGAAGCATTGTCTTTCAGCACCATCTGCACAGAGGGAAAGTGCAGCACCTTTTCCCTCTGTAAATGCACAGAGAAGATGCTCATCTGGGCTTTAAATCCATTTAAAGCACTAATCATGTCAGCAACAGTCTTACCTTTGCTTTGCAGCTCACAGTTCAAATGGTTCAGTTTCCCAGTAATGTCCGTTAAAAACGCAATGTCAAGTGTCCACTCAGTGTCCTCCAGCAGAGATGTGTCTTCCCCTTTGGATTGCATGAACTCTTTGATTTCACCCAAAAGTGACAAAAAAACGAAGCAAAATCCGTCCCCTGCTGAGCCATCGGATTTCCGTGTGTAGTAGCAGGTCACCATATTCAGCTGACAGCTCCTCCAATAGCACCTTGAATGTTCTGTGCTGTTTAGCTCTGGAGCGGATGCTGTTTATGATTTTCACGATGGGAGTCATGACGTGCTCGAAGCCGATCACCTTCGCACAGAACGCCTGCTGGTGAATGATGCAGTGGTAATGCATGACGTTTGGGAACTCTGTGTCACCTTTACAGTGAGCGATGAATCCTGCATGTCGGCTGATCATAGGAGCTCCGTCGGTAGTCACTGATATCAGCTTTTCCAGCGGTACCTTTTTCTTTGCAAAAAACTCCTTCACCGCGTTATAGATGTCAACTCCCCTTGTAGTTGTCTTTAGCGGCAGTAGTGTCAGAAGTTCCTCTTTTGTGGAGAAACCATCAAATACCATCCGGATAAAGACCATCAGCTGTGCTGTACTGCTGCTGTCCACGGACTCGTCACACTGGATGCTAAACCACCTGCACTTTGCCAGATCCTGATCCAACTGATCGGCCAAGTTCCCAGACATAGCCGACACTCTTCTAACAATTGTAGTTGCCCCCAGCTGGACATCGGAGAGAGCGGAGATTACATAGTTTCCATATTTCTCGTCTTTAAGCACAGTTTTTGCAATTATCATCATTGCTTCTTTGAAAACCTTCCCGTCTAAAAATGCCTTCTTTTTCTTAATCATGAAATGTGTAGCTCTAAATGAGGCTTTGGTTGCTTTTTGGGAGTTTTTCACTGGTCTCGTGAAAAAAGACTGTTGTTTGCTCAAACCTGCCTTTAACTCGCGGGCCTTTTCCGCTCGCAGTGTGCTGCCCTTTGGGTAGTTAGCATGGTAGCTTGTGTGACACGTTCGGAAATGTCTCTCCACGTTGTGCCGCTTTGCCGTTGCCACAGTCGCGCCGCAAATGAGACACGCATGAATCTTTCACAGTGGTAAAAAAGAACTCTTCCTCCCATTCACTGTGAAAATGATATGTTTTCTTTCTTTTTTCTGCCATGTTTTCGTCATCTCCTCACCTTTGCTGGTCTTCACGGCAACTGTTTCCGTGGAGACCAGCTAGCGCTGATCTAATATTTAATAATAAATATTTTTTATATATAATATCTCTAGCAAATTGACACCAATGCAATTGTGATTTTTAAAAAAATAGCAACAAAAAATAAAAAATTGATGCAGCTTACTAGTAAGTTGTTATGGTGAGCTATTTTTAGAACAGGCCCGCGGTCGACTCCTGTGGTCCTCGCGGGTGACCTGGTGCCCGCGGGCACCATGTTGGTGACCCCTGCTGTAGACCATTGTCAATCAATCTTGTGCCATATCTCCTGCACAGTACAGAATGTGTTCAGCTTGTCAAATTTACATAAATCTTTGATCGCTAGCAGTGTGACTATGAAGTGCTGTACTGTATGTTTGTAAGTTTTCTCCCCAACAAACACAACAATGTTGACAAAACGTTTTGCACCGTCAAAGGCACCTGCGGGTTAGACTAACAGATTCATGGCGTTTCTCAAAAATGATGCTCCATCTTCATCTGGTCGCAGATGGCTGCATAACAGTTAGGATACATCATTTTACCAGAATTGTGCATCAATAAAAAAAAATTAACAATTAGATTAAATGACTAGTACATCTAGTAACAACAACGACAATTAGTCATCTAGTCAACTAGTCGCACACTTCTCTAGTTTATACATCACTATTAAATTTAATAACTCTTAACTTTAATAACTCTTCAATTGAATTCAAATGAAGTGTTCAAGGCTATGCTCTCTGCATAGATTCAGTCAAATGCTGCGAAACGAATGGGTTAGCACTTCATGGTGCAAAAGGATAATGACCTAAAGCGTTATACAAAAGCTACCCAAGTGTTTGGTCACCTGATCTCAATCCAACAAAGCATTTTTTTTAGTTACTGAGGAAAAAACTAAAGGCAGCAACTGAACTGTTAACTGCAAAACACTTGAATCAATTTTATACATATTACATTTAAAATAATGTTATTTTGTTCAGAAAATGAGGAAGTGACTAAAACACTTTTAACTCATAAACATTTCACGCAAAACTTTTGTTAAACCACTTGAATTAAAGCAGATAATCTGCAGATCTGAATGTTTGATTAAAAGTTCATTATAGTAGTGTTTAACAAAAACAAACATATTACATTTCAGTGCATCGAGGCAACTGCTGTGTGCATTTGACGTTATTCTAATAAAACTCAATATTTATTGAATATGTAATATTCTGCTTCTCATTCTGTTTTTCTGTTTGGCAGAGAAAAAAGGTCCTGCAGGGGGAAGCTGTGTTGCTACTGAGGAGTGACAACACTGTGTTTGACAAGGCCCTTGTCCTCTGCCAGATGCACAACTTCAAAGAAGGCATCCTCTACCTGTATGAGAAAGGCAAACTGTAAGTGAGCAAACAGTCTGAATACTTATCAAGCACCACCTCACAACATCTCATTGTTCACTGTTTTAGTGTGATAGGTAAAACCGAATGAAAGCTGTAAGATGTGTCAGTATCAGCAGAAGCCAGTTTAGTTCAGTAAATAAAGTCATTGTGTCACTGTTTGTGGTTGAATATTAATGATGCAAATGCACTCATTATGAGTTAATTTGTGTTTTAAACATAACCCTAACATGTTATTGAATCTAACACAGTAGTAATATGTAATAATGATCATTTCTAAATCTGGGTCTGGATTCAGATATAGTGTAGGTATAGTGCATGATGCAATCTTTTCACCAGAGCCACCTAACTGTGGGGAATTTTAGCCACGAATCACTTAAAAAGACATTCAGCTTTCATCAATATATCTCGTCTAACGAGGTGTAACAAAACATTGGATCATTGTTACACATCACTGAAGGATGCTTTATCAATAAAGGATGCTTTATTATACATCCTCAGCTTATGTGTACGTCAGCAAAAGATGCTTATGGGTCACTCCTGTTACCTACCTACCTTCACTACATGTTGTACTGTGTATGATTGTGTATGTGACAAATAAAGGTTGTTTGTTTGTTAGTGATCCTGCCTGTGTAAATTTACTGCTTATTTATAAAACCGATGTAATTTACTTGTTCCAGTCTCTTGTGAAAACATGATAATTCCTTTCAAGCTTTTAAGTCCAACCCCATACTTGGATCTTCTCTTTGGGGTAATGGTTTGGATAATTATCTGTAAGAAACTGAAACTCATTCCATCAAATTGATAAATGGTCTGACTTGTGAGTTACAGCTGTACCAGCATGGCTGCATACCAGACAGTTAGAGCGATTAGCTGATTTAACTTGACTTTTTCCTTTGTATAATGTCCTTCCAGATAAAGTTTTAAAATTGCACAAAAGTGCCCCAGCATGCATCAAATCATAGCTAGGATGTCCTACACAATGTGGTAAGGATTGTTTGTTGTACTGACTTGCACTGTGTTTCCAGATGACATTGTGATCTGTCATGAGAGGAATGAGTCATCTCTCATTTCTTTTTATTTTTCTAGAAAAAATTGAAGTACATTGGTCCCTCGTTTAATGCGGGACTTACGTTCCCTAAAATAACCTGCGATCGGTGAAATCCGCAAAGTAGTCAACTTTATTTTTTACAATTATTACAGGTGTTTTAAGGCTGTAAAACCCCTCACTACACACTTTATACACTTTTCTCCGACAGGCACGAACATTTTCACACACAGTATAGGACTTCAGAGTCACACTGCTAGCGATCAAAGATTTCTGTAAGTTTGACAAGCTGAACACATTCTGTACTGTGCAGGAGACACAGCATGGAGGAGATCGATTGACAATGGTCTACAGCCGATCAGGATGCAGAACACGATGCACTGAAAAAAAAAAAAAAAATTGCACACACAAAAAAAATCAGCGATAGGTGAACGGCGTTATAGCATGGGACCACTGTATTTGCAGTGATTAACCTTAAGTCAATATTTGGCAAGAGTACTTTTGTTCTTTACAACACAGCCTGAACTGTCTTAGGCAGACTTGTCACTTCTTTAAGTAGCCTTCAGGAATAGTTCTTGAGACCTCTTGAAAAATTGTCTGTACATACCGATGATGATTTGAACCAAAAAAAGAAAACCACAAAGGAATTCATCATAAAAAATGTCCTATAAATATATAAGACTCGCAGGCACTGATTTTGAGTCCAGCTCTTGTGCAGTTTGGCATACTTCAGCCTTTCCATTTCCCTTCCTTAAAAATGACTTCCTGGTGATGGTGAGGAGGATGGCTCTAAACAGAAGCCCTGTTGATTTCACAATCAATTGTTTTTGCCCAAATTATGGTTATTGATGATTCTGTTTTGACACATATGAAGCTACAGACACCAACAACCACTGTGAAACAATATAGCATCTATAACTGCACCAAAGAGTAAAACAGTGAAATGTGAATTATTAAATATTAGGTCTCTCTCTTCTCTGTTAGTACATGACTTAATAATTGATCAACAAATCGATTTATTCTACCTTACAGAAACCTGGTTACAACAGCATGTTAGCTTAAATGAATCAACACCCCCAAGCCATTCTAACTATCAGGGGACTGGCAACAATCTTCCCCTCCAGCTATTAATAAACCAAAGACCCAGACAGTTTTAATTAATTTGAAAGCCTGATGCTTAATCTTGTCAACCCCCCCAAAAAACAGTTTTATTTGCTATCTGTCATCTACCTAGCCTTTACTCAGTTTCTACCTAATTTCTCAGACTTATCTGACTTAGTGCTCGGCTCAGATCAAATAATTATTGTGGGTGATTTTAACATCCATGCAGATACTAAAAATCACAGCCTTAATGTAGCTTTTAATCTTTTATTAAACTGAATTGGCTTCTCTCATAATGTTAAAAATAAAAACAAAAAACAAACACATAGCACTTTAATCAGACTCTAGATCTGAATATTTAACAATATTCCCCAAAAACCCTCGTTTGTCTGATCATTTCCTAATAACATTAAAATTTACAATAATGGATTACTCAGCAGCGGAGAGTACTTTTCATTACAATACACGTCTTTCTGAAAGTGCTGTGTTGCTTATATAAACTCACACTTTAAAGCAGAAATGTTGTCTCACTCATTTGTAAGATGTTCATGTAGCCTAGAAAAATAGTTTGTTGCTCTATTTAAAAAGAAAAAAAAGCCCTGCGTAAAGCTAGAACATCTTACTATTTATCACTAACTGGAGACGTTTGTATGCAGGTACCAGCAGATTATGCACTACCACATGCAGAATGAGGAGTATGGAAAAGTAGTGGAGGCCTGCAAACGTTATGGGGACCAAGAGTGTTGCCTTTGGGAGCAGGCGCTGGGATACTTTGCCAGAAAGGAAGAAGACTGCAAAACTTATATCAGTGAGGTCCTACATCACATTGATCAAAACAACCTGATGCCTCCATTACTTGGTAAGTACATTTTTATCTTCATGCATTGGTTGTTTAGAGTGTGATCCACACGTTACAGTATAGGTTCAGGTAAAGATCATGTCAGTTGAATGTAATTTTAAAGGTGTTTGCACTGCATCATATTTTATTTCTTTTGTTGCTGTAGTGGTGCAAACATTAGCCCACAACTCGACAGCCACTCTCTCCGTCATCAAAGACTACCTCATCAACAAATTGCTTAGAGAGAACCAACAGATTGAGGATGATGAACGGAAAATCCGACAGTATCGCGATGAAACGGCTCACCTTCGCTCAGAAATCCAGGAGCTCAAAACAAGGTTGGTCACATAAAGGATGGGATTTTCTGTAAACGTAACTCTTTCATAGCTAATACATCAAGTCCATGCCTATGAGTATTTGGAAAGTAACAATTATTTTTAACCCTGCTAAGAGGGTTTATGTGATTTGCTTGGTGTGTATTTGTCTGACTCTTTTTCAGCTTAGGGGGAGCTACACAGTCTCAGACTGCTCTTTGTTCATGATGTGTTCATGTGTTCAGCTGATGCTGGGAAGAAAAGTGTCCATAAATATCAAAAACTTCATCAGATAGGAATTTTGCAGATCTCACATTCAGGTCATTTTCTGGGACATTTCCAAATGACTTGGAGTTGATACATTTCTCAGATATTTGCTCCATTCTGACTGCTTCCACTGTGAACTTTACTAAATTGTGTAAAAATCCAACTGTAGCTCTGACAAACTGACCTGATGTTCGTGTAATGGTGAGGAGAGTCGTGTCTGCTGCTATAAGGTCCTAAGCATCTGAGGGAGAATACTGAGAGAGAACAACCTGAACTGTGGTGTCATGGTCGCCAAGCCAATCTGTGTCTATGTGCATAAAGATTAATTTCGCATCACTCATCACAATCTGCAACTTTGTCATTTACCAGAGAGAAGAAAAAAATGAGGTTGAAATAATACAGTTTTGACACACTAGAAAAAAAATTGGCCCACATTGCAGAGACACACATTCAAGCAGACCTAATTGGACAGCTCTTTGAAGAGATTTAAAAAATGGCAGCCATGAAAATGTACAAATGTGCATGAGACAGTGGCCTGTAATATCATGTCTGCTTTTATGGACTGGTTTATACAACTTTTAAAAATGCCGTCCCTCCATTTTCTTTGATGTTTTTCTACTTGTTGTTTTTTTTTTTAAGCCTCAAAAAGGTATGGCAGCTGCAATAACATGCCAAATCCCACCGTTACACCTGCTTTATTTTCAGTACTTGTATGCTTTCAAGTAAGTGAAATCTGAAATCCCTGTAAATTGCCAAATTCTTTGGACTTCCTGCTGACTTCAGCTGCTGCTTGTTTTTGTTTCTTTCTGCTATTTTGACTTCAGTTCAAAAAAGAGAGGAATATTTGGATCATTCCATTTATTTACCTTGAAATGTGCTTGAGTTGCTTTCACTGTGTTCACTACAGCTGATGTATTGTGTGATGAAGTGTTATTGGCTTTCCATCTCTTATGTGTCTGCTAGTTCATTTTAGTTTCATATATAAATTTGTTGTTTATAAGTGTAAACAGAGGTTTTCATATTGAGGTAAATTGTTTGAATATTGTTGAAGAAGTCTTTTATTGTTGACTTTGACAGTAAAACTTGTTTTCTGAACGTGGTCACATCCTATTTTCCAGGTGTTTTGGTGATGCGAAACTCTCCCCCTTAAGGATTTATTGATTTTTGTGTCACACTCTTTGTCTTTCTCCTACTCTGCTCCTTCTCTGTTTTAGCTTGTGTAAAAAGTGTTTACCCCCTTTTTGATTTCACTTTGTTTTTGCATATTTGTCACACTTACATGTTTCTGAGTGAGTACAAAGATAACCTGAGTAAATACAAAATACAGTTTTGAAATGATGATTTAATTAATTAAATCACTACCAAATGTGAAATCATTAATTGTCTGTAACCACATTTTTTGAAAAGATGAGTTCAGTTTCACTAGACACACCCAGGTCTGGTTAGTGAAACACCTCTTAAATAAAAAGAAAAAACACTTAAATGACAAAGTAAAAGTTCACAGAAGGAATAAGTTAGAAAGTTATTGACATCAGTCTGGAAGGGGTTACAAAGCCATTTGTAAGGCTTTTGGGATTGGAAAACAGACATGGCAAAAATGGCAGAAACCCACTCCTTGGAACAAAGACTCATTTTACACGATGATCTCAAAGATTTTGCGGAAAATACTCTGTTGACCGACAAGAGAAAAGTTGAACTATTTGGAAGGTTTCTGCCCTATTACATCTGGTATAAAACTAACACAGCATTTCACAAAAAGAACATCAACAGCAGTTACTTTTCTATATGGCCAGGTAGGTTTGGATAGCTTTTTTTTACCCTGATAAATTAAATAATAATTTAAAATTGCATTTTGTATTTACTTGGGTTATCTTTAATAAAATTAGTTTGAAACCTGTAAATCTGACAAATATTCAAAAGATAAGAAATCAGGAACCAGGCACCTACTTTTTCATAGCACAGTATATCAACACCTCTGTGAACAACTTAAAAATTCCTTTAAATAGTTACTATGCGCAGATTGAGTACTTGTAATGAACTTCTGATGTCACGATACAAGCACAATTTTGTATCTGAGAACTAATTTTCCCATTGAGATTATGAAAGTAACTGAAACTGTTAATGCCGTATTTTTGGTAAACCCCTCAAATTAAACTCAAAAGTCTGGATTCCAGTCACATCTCGATCATGTTGATTTCTATTGTAAGATGTATGAATCTTATTGTAGTGTACAGCAGCAAAATAACAAAGAATATTGTCACCATCTATTTACTTATGCACCCAACTTATCTCTTACTGCTCATGTGAGTAGAGTGCTGTAGAGTTATAGAAACTGCCAAGTATGACCATAAATCTTAACCTTAATATTTCCACACAGTGCCAAGATATTCCAGAAGACAAAGTGTAACATGTGCAACAGCCCGCTGGACCTGCCATCTGTTCACTTCCTGTGCTGCCACTCCTTCCACCAACACTGCTTTGAAAGCTATGCTGAGAGCGAGGCGGAGTGCCCAACTTGCACTCCAGAAAACCGTAAAGTCATGGACATGCTGCGTGCCCAGGACCAAAAACGCGATTTGCACGATCACTTCAACAGACAGGTAACAGTAAGTCGTACACCAAAAGCCAAAGAACGTGTTCATGTTGAATATGTGCGTGGTCTGCTTTAATATTGTCTAATAACCTGCTTTTGTTATTTAAAAAGCTTATTTGAACACTACAGGAATATTGGAAAATACAAGTTTTCTTTTGTCTTTGCTCTGGTTTACAGTTACGCAGCTCTAATGATGGATTCTCTGTGGTAGCTGACTATTTTGGCCGAGGAGTCTTCAACAAATTGACCCTAGTTACTGACCCACCTGGCAGCAAATCTGTAGGGAATCTGGAAGTCAACCTGCAGAGGGACCTTCTCATCCACACCAAGAGAAACAGCTAGAAATCTTGTATTTACAATCTCAATTTTACCTGAGAGGCTACATCTTATTCAGGTTCAGGACAAGATGCTACATGTGTTGCCCCCTTTATTTATCAGAAATTAAAGCCACCTGCTTTTAGTAATTTTGATGGTCCTTTTTACATAATTGTTTCAGTTTGGGCCAATGACTGGAAACTGCCTACATTTGTGTTTTAAAATGGTCATACTGTGATTTGAATAGTCACGTGTTGGAGGCTTTAGCTAATGCATGTATGTGTATGTACTGTCTTGCACATAGCAATCAAAAACAAGTCAGCCATTGATCTTTATTGAAATTACGCCTGGCACTATAACCTGAGCATTACATTTGAAAATAAAGTCGTCATTAAGTGTTTCAGTGCTTCCTGACATCTTTTGTGTTGTGTGCTCTGTAACCTTTAAACTGTCAACATTGCTCTTTGACATTACTGTTTATGGCATTCTGAGTATGTAGACCAGGGGTCCCCAATCCCAGTCCACGAGGGCTGGTGTCCCTGCAGGTTTTAGATCTCACCCTGGGTCAACACACCTGAACCACATGATTAGTTCATTACCAGGCTTCTGGAGAACTTCAAGACATGTTGAGAAGGTAATTTATCCATTTAAATCAGCTGTGATGGATCAAGGACACATATAAAACCTGCAGGGACACCGGCCCTCGTGGACTGGGATTGGGGACCCCTGATGTAGACGTATGTTGTTCGCTTTGAAGTGTTCATCATTTGGACTTGGCACACAAGCACCTTATAAACCACTATTCTTACATCAGGTAGTAATTTGCAACTGACTTCCATGCATGCATGTGGATTTCTATAGGGTATATATTAAAATCACACATGAACACATTAAAACCGCCATTGTGAGAGCAAACAACATAAAGTTTATTAAAAAATTGACAAAAGTGAGGAAAAAACAGTTTATTACATGGAGGCACGTGGCGTGCTCACGCTTTACCTGGAAATTGCGTCATTCCGGATACGCCCACTATCTTGACGTGTAGCAATGGGATCGAGATTTGGGTTCAGGATTTCGCGTGGACCAATCACTAAGCAGTGCGTGGAACACGGTGGGCAGGCTCTAGCGTTACAGTGGGACCAGTCGTCAAGACGGTGGAAAGTAATTACCGGAAGCTTAGAGGTGTCTCCTTCATAACAAGAGCACATAACTAGTTCAGCTCCTTTAATCAATAACACCAACTTTATACGACCCCCCTGCGAAATTATAAAATGTCAATGATAACAATTTTAATATATAAATATAAATGTGTTCTTTATTTCCAATTCAATCAACTGTGGGGAAAAACTAATAAATTGCGCTCGGTCGCTTTACCGTCAGTCTTCGATTGGTTTTCATCCCAAAAGGTAACCGGTTACAGTATACTTGGTTTTAAGTAACTTGACCACAGTTTTTCTCCCGGTCGCGGCTTCAGTGGATCCAATGAGGTGACGCCGCGTTCCGGGCCCGACAACTGAGAACAAGCCGGTGATAAGGGGAACCAAAACTACCGAGTGTGACAACAAAGAAGCTCTGAATAAAGATACCAACCGAGAAACTAACCTCAGAACCCGCCTGGAAAAGCACAGTATGTTGGTGCCTTTTACTTTTATTTGTGCCGACTGAAGACTGATTAAATGCTAGCGCGATAGCATTATATCGATAAATGTATGCTTTTATAGTGATGGTTTTGCAGACAGTATACTAGCTAACTGTAGCCTTCAACTTCTGTTAGTGGTCTTTGTATCAGCGTATCGGTACTTTTGTTTAGAGCGTACACTTTTGGTCCAGCTGTACTTGAGTAGACCGTTTACTGGTGTGTATCTCACCTGGCTCTGTAATGGTCATGAGCGTGTTGGTCATCTTATCGTTAGCCAGCACGTATAGAGGTTCGGAAAAGCTAAAAAAGTGGTGGCGTATTAATATGTAATAAAATGAAAAAGTAAGGCTTTCCGGTGTACATCCGTTTTTCATTCATGTGTCATATCTCGATGGGTGCTAGAAGTTTCTATTCGTGTTCCTTTTTGTTTTCTCCCTTTAACAAAAGCACTGTGCAGGTACTCGGTGTGGATCTGAAGCTGTGACTTCAGCACACTATGTTTGATAATGCTATTAATGCCACGTGTTCAGAGTAGTCTATGCCTAAGTGGGTGGAATCAGGTGCAATACATGTTTTTCATATCCTTAAGCCAAGGTCATCACCTGGCGAGGACACATTAAAACCTTTTTTGGACAGTTGTTTAAAAACCGACACGCAGCAGATAAAACAGGTTTGTTTTATCAAGACATATACTCTACACTTGAAAAAAGTTCAAGATAAGTATAGGATAAATGAGCAAAAGAACATCTTAAAGCTTATGTGAGGATACTTGTTAGGACCAGCTAGGGTATATATCAGTTCTGCTAATGCCTTTATTTTTTACTAAAATGTTTCCCTTTTCTGATTTTTACAGCTCGTGATGGAGGGTAGAAAGCTGGTGCCGGCTGCTCTCTTCTGTCTTGTTCTGGCAATGTTCCCTTCTCACATAGGTAACATAATAATTTAGCTTGACTTTTCTTCTGGTACTTATGGTTAACAGTAACCATAGGTTACTGGTAAAAGCAGCACAGTTTGAAACATAGTCTCATTGATGAACACATGCAGTGGAATAGAAAAAGTACACTGTAGGTAGGTGTTAAGCTGTCTGCCTGCTTTACTAAACAATTGATCTTTTTGTCTCCAGTGACCGTGGCTGTCATGTCAGTTGACCTGGGCAGCGAGTGGATGAAAATAGCAATAGTTAAACCTGGCGTGCCAATGGAGATTGTTCTAAACAAGTGAGAGCACATTCTCAAATAGAGAAAATGGCACCATTGCGTTCCTTATTTCTTGTATATGCTCAAAAATAGAAGAAAAGCATGCGTTGCTACCATTGTATGTATTGTCTTTTCCATCAGGGAGTCGAGGAGGAAAACACCCACAGTTGTATGTCTCAAGGAGAACGAGAGACTTTTTGGAGACAGTGCAATGGGAGTAGTAAGACTTCTTCTAAAATTTCCAGAATTGACTTAATCGGCTAAATCACAACTGCATATTCAGATATTGCCATGTATGCTGTTAATGTTTCCACGCTTTGTACCACATTTCAGTCTGTCAAGAACCCCAAAAGTGTTTATAGACATCTCCAAAGCCTCCTGGGTAAAAAGCATGAGAACCTCCAGGTGGCACTCTACCAGAAACGTTTTCCTGAACACCATCTGCAGGAGGACCCAGTGAGAGGCACTGTCCACTTTAAAAACTCAGAGTGAGCCTCTCTGTGTGCTACCTTGTTTTTATTTATTTTTTATTTATTCACTACACATTCACGCATATTCATATTACAAAACCTGCATACACTAGGAACAGATGTAAAGTTAAGCACCAAAAGTGTGTTATTGTGTGCTACCAGAGTGGCTTCACAGCTTTGACATTGATTCTTGGATCTCTGGAATTTCACTGGTCAATGCCATTCCTCCAGAAATTATTACCAGATTTTGTGTTTTGTTGTTGAGAGTTCTGCCTAACACATCAGACCAGAATTTTACCGACGTTATTAATCGATTATTACCAGAAACGCAACACTCTCCTAGTCAGGCTCACCTAAGTGCATTATGTTTCTGTCAGAGAAATGCAGTACACACCAGAGGAGCTCTTGGGTATGGTCCTTAATTACTCTCGTGGACTGGCTCAGGACTTTGCAGGTTAGTTTGCTTGACGCAGATGATGTATCATTGTGAGGCATGTTCACATATGTTCAGGACATATTAAAAAAAACAACAAACATTCTCTTCAATTCACAGAACAGACAATCAAAGATGCAGTGATCACTGTCCCAGCCTTTTTCAACCAGGCAGAGCGCAGGGCAGTCCTGCATGCTGCACACATTGCAGGTCTAAAGGTCCTTCAGCTCATCAATGACAACACGGCCGTGGCCTTGAACTATGGGGTCTTCAGGAGGAAAGATATTGACAGCACAGCTAAGGTAAAGGTTCAAGCTTTATACCCAAATACATGCATTAACTCTCATCCTACCAACACATTTTACATACATGGACTACCAACTGGCGATCTCTGCGGACACTGCAAATAAGCAATCGTAATCAACAGCTACTCTTCGAGTAGATCTTCCTACATTCAGCAATTGGAGTTTTCCTCACTTGCAGAAAGATCCTTGTTCCTCAGATTGGAGCTTGTATTGTGTCGTGATCATGTCAGTATCGCCTTTCATGCTTTAGCTTTCAGGTACACTAGATTTAGCAACATCTCCAATTTTATGCCAACTTGCAGTCTGGAAAATTCCCTTTCCATTTGATTTGATTTCATTTATTTCATAAAACTTTATTAATCTCAGAAAAAGTCTGACTACAGGGCTGATTGATCAGAGGTGATATTTGATGTTGTTTAAAAATGTGATGAGTGATTACAAACTGCTGAAAGCCTGATCTTGTTCCCTTCCAGCATGTGATGTTTTATGATATGGGCTCTGGCAGCACCACTGCCACAATCGTTACCTATCAGACTGTCAAAACCAAGGAGTCCGGGACTCAGCCCCAGTTACAGATCCGAGGTGTTGGGTGAGTCCATTGGTCCATGCAGTGGCACTGCCACTGACAGAGAAGCAGCTATTAGAGTTGATTCTGATAATGGTCGAATAAGAAAAAAACTTGGATATACCTAAACTAAAGGAGTTTGGAACTAGAATAGAATAGAATAAACCTTTATTCTCCCACGGATAAGAAATTTCGGTGTTACACAGCTCTTATAGCAAGGGGAATATATAATAGAAAAAGAAGACACAGAATGGTCCTCTATACATAAGCAACTGAAGTTCGTATATACAGGTAGCAATGTACAGAAATATGTATAGAAAAATTGTACGGAGATACGTACAAAATGTACAGGGATATGTATAAAATGTACAGTGGTCATCTTACTCACTAGTTTGTTTGTTCAAAGGATGTTAAACTGTGTTATAAACTACCTGCTTAAAATGTAATTCAGAGATTATGAAATATTTTTTGTTGGCTCTCTTATTCTATAAGCCTGATCACAGTCTAAGTTGCAGCTATAACAAGAATGCCAAATGCAGACACAAAACTTGCCTCTTATTTTATTATCTTAACAAAGATACACGTTCTATGTACAGTCCAGTAAGCTATCTGGGTATAGTTTTTGACTGTATACTGTATATGAAATACTGCATTCATACTTCTGATCATTTTACTTCCACTTAACGTTAATAACCACCTGTTTATTTGGCATCAGTGGGAAGTTTTTCCTTCCCCATGAGGCTAAAGTGCTTGCTCACAGGGATTCGTCTGATTGTTGAGTTTTTCTGTGATATTGTAAGGTAAAAACCTTACAACCTTACAATACAATAATGTAAGGTAAAAACCTTACAATAAAGTCCAAAAAGACATGGATGAGCGAGTTTGGTGTCGAAGTATAGAGTAGGTATGGATGTTACTTATCTGCTGCATGGAAACAGGACAGTACTGTTTCCATTGTACGCCTCTGATTTCCACTATATCTGCCATCTGCAGAAGTTCTCTGACACCGCAGTGGCAGGAGTTGGAATACAGGGAGCTGGTGCTTCATGCGTTTGCTTGTTTATCATGTTGTAGCTATTACTAGAAAAACTAGAAAGGGTTTTGTATTTGTTGGTCAGTATTAAAACTATTAAATTGTAATTTGCCCTATAAAATAACTGCCCACTTTACATCCATCCAGACTAAGGTGTGCAAATGTGTTCTAACTTAAGGTTTGATCGGGGCTTGGGGGGCTTTGAGATGGACCTGCGACTTCGTGACCACCTGGCCAGACTGTTCAATGAGCAGAAGAAGAGCAAGAAAGATGTGCGGGAAAATCACCGGGCTATGGCCAAGCTTCTCAAAGAAGCTCAGAGGCTCAAGACTGTGCTGAGTGCAAATGTAGACTTCATGGCCCAGGTGAGTCCAGAGACAGGAACTTCAAGCACTCACTTCGTCTTACCGGTTGCATGTCATTGTAATGGTCTATGTTAAGATAAGATAAGATAAGATAACCTTTATTAGTCCCGCACGTGGGAAATTTGTTTTGTCACAGCAGGAAGTGGACAGTGCAAAAGTTATGAAGGACAATTAGAATAAAATAAAATAAGAATAAATACAGTACACAACTGTACAGAATAGAATAAAAATAGAATACTATATACAGTAGAATAAAATAGAATAAAATATACAATAGGATAAAAATAGAATACAAATGCTATATACAACAGAGTGAAAAATACAACGGTGCCAGAAAGATTATTGCACATTTGTGTTATTGCACATTTGTGGATGTGTGTGTATGATCAGTTAAAGTCTTTGTTGTGGAGTCTGACAGCAGTGGGGAGGAAAGACCTGCGAAATCTCTCCGTCCCACACCGTGGGTGCCGCAGTCTCCCCTTTGTAGCTAAAGTCACTGTGATAAACTGCAACACATGAAAACGCTTTACCAGAATCTCAAAATCTGAAATCCACACTTCACTCTTAAACTCGCAGAAATCTTGCACTTTCTTACTTTATCTTTTTTTCTTTTCTTTTTTTTTAATTACCCAGGTGGAAGGTTTGATGGATGACATTGACTTCAAAGCTAAGGTGACCAGGAGTGAGTTTGAAGAACTGTGTGCCGATCTGTTTGAAAGAGTGCCTCGGCCAGTGCAGGATGCCCTGACTGCTGCAGAGATGAAACTGGTCAGTATGCTCAATGTGACAGGATGTGGGCGGATTTGGCTCCAAACATGAGATACAACAACAGAATTAGAAGTTCTGTCATCACCAGACTATTAGACGTGTTATGACGTTTTATGTTTGTGACAACAGGAGGATATTGAGCAGGTGATTTTAGTAGGAGGCTCCACTCGTGTGCCAAAGGTTCAGGAAGTGCTCCTTAAAGCTGTGGGCAAGTAAGTGTTGTCCATAGAGATGTTTCCATCATTCTCACAATTTTAATTTTCCAAACTATACTAAGTTTGTTTTCTCTACGTGCAGAGAGGAACTGGGGAAGAACATCAATGCAGATGAGGCAGCAGCCATGGGTGCAGTGTACCAGGCCGCTGCCCTGAGCAAGGCTTTTAAGGTCAAACCTTTCTTGGTTCGAGATGCAGCTGTTTTCCCCATTCAGGTCAGCATTCAGGTCCTCCACTGCCTCAAACTGAGTGCATCATGAGTACAATCATACTTAATTGAGCTTTGATTAGTCTGATTAGAGTAATGGGAAATCCCGAGTAAAATCCATGTCAACACTGACTGCGTGACATGTCATTGTATTAGGTGGAGTTTACCCGGGAGGTGGAGGAGGAGGAAGGTGTCAAAACCTTGAAACATAACAAACGCATCCTGTTCCAGAGGATGGCAACCTACCCCCAGCGCAAGGTCATTACATTCAACCGTTACAACGATGACTTTGTTTTCAACATCAACTACGGTGACCTCAGCTTCCTCAGTCAGGAAGACCTCAGGTTGGAACTCTTTGAAAAATACTCTGAAATTAGGTTCATTTTAACAGTTTATGGCAAAACCCCATAAAAAGAAGATATTTAAATGTATTTCATCCCATCAGTGTGTGCCCTCATGCTTTAATTGGATGTAAGTGTAAGGCAAAGCTGTGTGCTTCTTGCTCGTGTGTCACAGTGTGTTCGGCTCTCTGAACCTGACCACAGTCAAGCTGTCTGGAGTGGGGAGTAGTTTTCAGAAGCATGCAGATGCAGAGTCGAAAGGAATCAAAGCCCACTTCAACATGGATGAAAGTGGAGTGCTCCTGCTAGACCGGGTCAGTTAAACTAACATGAGCTGCCTCACGACAGTCACTTATTCAAGTTCTGCCTTCTCCTCCTGGCAGAGTTTCAACAAAGCATTTCCCTACTGTACTATCATTTGCAACTACTATTAAAAGAAGATAACTGTGCATGTGGATTTCTTTTTTTTAATCTTTGGCTGTAATGTTGGTAATTGGGATTGATGAATTTCAAGCCAAAACATTGGACTCCAAATGTGAAATCCAAACATGGGAGGACTGACGTTCCATGCTCACATAACAGCTTTCAGTGTTAATGGAAAAACTTTTCAAACACCTTTGTGTGATATTTAAGCAAAACAATGTTTAAAAAAATGTCATTTTCATACACAGGTGGAGTCTGTCTTTGAGACCGTGGTAGAGGAGAAAGAGGAGGAATCAACATTAACTAGTAGGTTTCTTGCAAACACAAGCCAGTGCTTGAATCCATTCTCAACTCATACTGCTAACATGAGGGGACTAACCCCAGACTGATATCTTATGATGAAACTTTGACTGCAGCCAGACATCCAGTTAAAGCTGACACAAGCATCTGACACTGTTACATAAAAAGCTCTCGACTACAAAGTAGCAACATGTAGCTTGACAGAGAAGTTAAATTGTTGGATTCTTGCTGATGTTTAGCACATAAGTTGATTAAGGCTCTGTGCCCTTTACTTTCTGCTTCCTGCCTTATTTGCTCATTATGCTAATGCGATAGCTAGTATTTAGTCACAGCTCGGACTCCTTTGGTGTCAGTAACAGTAACTGTTCAAAATTATTAGCTCTAAGACCAGCTTTATCAGTTGCAGTCGTAGCAGAGGAGTTTATGCACTCCAGCAGCCAGGTCATTTTTAATTAAAAAGTTGATCATCTTAAATATTTTTGATGTTAAGATAAAAATTAATACGTTTACTTTTATTGAATGACCTAAAGTCTGTTATAGAATAACTGCAAACACCTGTAGATGAGAACCCCTGTTCCTTGGCGACTCACTGCTCTTGTCCATCATTAACTCCTTTTTTTCCACTCACTTATGTTTCAATACTTCTGTTATGCAGCACACAGGAAGTTCTGCTTGTTTTGATTGATTTGACATCATATGTACTTTTGCGATGGCCTATATTGTAGAACATGTGAGTTGTCGTTTTTAACTGAGGGAACGATTTGCTGTCTTCCAGAACTCGGTAACACCATTTCCACTTTGTTTGGAGGAGGATCGTCAGAACCTGCTCCAAATGTAACTGAACCTGTTCAGGTAACGTCACCTATCAAAAGCAACGCATGCTGGTCTACGAATTTTGATACGTTCTTGCCAAGTGTGATTTAACTTTACCATTATATAAAGAACATAAATGGTTGTCCAACACTGAGCAAAGGATCGGCATGGCATTGGCTCTTGATTTGTTGTGTCTAGGATGAGGAGGAAGTACCTCCAGAATCTGGGAAGGACAGCAAGGATGAGGACGGCAAGGATGAGAATCACAAAGAAAAGGCTACCAACGAGAAACTCAGTGATTCAGAGAAAAATTCAAGTGAAGACAAAAACCAAGAAAAAGCCAAAGAGGCAGGAAGCACGACCGAGGCCAAGGTAAGAGCTCCATTTATAATACTCTGTGAAATGCCTCGGTCTGAATTCAAATGCTGACATTTATCTGCCTGTGCACCTTTTTAAAATTTTGTGTAGTGTTTGGTGAAAATGTATATTCATGAGATATTAGCCTTCACAAAGCTGTTATTGATATTACCTATCTGTCTCCCGGCGAAGGAGGAAAAAGACGGAGACAAATCTGTAAACACTGAGGTGGAGAAGAAGGCCCGACCTCAGAAAAAGAGCAAAATCTCTGAAGAAATCACACTGAAACTCCTTATCAATGACATTGTTGATCCCACGGCCGATGACCTGACATCCTCTAAGAAAAAGTACAGCTTGATTTTCATTTATTTTCTGTTTTGGTTTCCTGGTTTTCTCAGCTAAAGGAGTCTTTGTGTGATTTCAGACTGCAGGATTTGACAGACCGAGATCTGGCCAAACAGGAACGAGAGAAAACACTCAACAGCTTGGAAGCTTTTATATTTGAGACACAGGTAAACAACACGAACATCCTGTGTGTACCTGTTTATGTTTATTTATTTACTGCAAGTGTTTTCTATCTGACATTCACACAGAAATGCCCCAGCCCTCCCTCTCCCTGGCCGTCACCCGGCAACTTTGATTCCAAACTTTTTTGTGTTAGGGAATGGCGACATGGAGGCTGAAAGCCTGTTAGCTTTTGGACCTTCTGATACTGAGCTAAGTCCGGAAGGGCTGAAGAAAGCTCGCTGGAAGTGATGTTGTAGTTCATGGGCTGATGGTTTGGAGTGAAGCCACGTTAATGACAACGTGTACAACCATTGGAGATGTGAGCAGGACAGACGGAACAATTGACGGAAAAAGTGTGGACTTTATACCAGTTTTTAAATTGTGTTGATAGGCCACGTAAAACCAGAGTTATGATAAAAATGTATGCAATGTTTGGTTTTCTTCCTGAATACTATTGTTGTTTATATTTACTGCGGGAAGAAATGGTAAAAACGGCGTTTTATAAGGAAAAAGCTCGAAAGCACTCTCCGCCTGTGAGCAAAACCAAAAAACCCCCCACCCTTTCCTATTCGTCAAAAAATGTACCATGTCGACCAATCAAAAAATGATATGGCAACATGGCATTTAGTTGTTTAGGAAGGGGGGAAGTTTTAGGAGTTGCGGCGGTGTTTGAGATGTGAGAGATTTGCGACGTTTAGCGCAAATCTTGTGTAGTTAGTGTGTAGTGTAGTCAATAGTTTTGTGTGTGTCAGAACAATGAGGCGACTACTGAATGTTACAGGTGTTACAGGAGTGATACATCTCCTGTTGTCAGGCCTGCAGGTATCAGGCTGTTGTTCTCCTTTATCTCATAGTGGACAGAAATTATTTTTTGGAGTGGCACAAATAATTTGTGTGGCATCAAATCTGATGCAGAACACCTGATTATTCTGTAAATAGTTTGAAATGTTTATTTAAAAAAACGCCTTGGCTGCATTTTTAGGTAAACAGCTGCAGAAAACTTTGTTGTTTGCATAACTCAGTTACTTTTTTTGAAGAAGTAACTATATAATTAATTGCCCAACATTAGTCATTATTTACTGTATTTTGCAGACAGAGAGTTACAGGACTCTCTCCCAGACCACAGACTCATACTCATAATACAAGTCGGAGCGTTATTAAAAAAAAAAAAAAAAAAAAGTTGTGTTTTCAAAATCGGAGTTCAAGTGATTTTTACTTCCAATAGTGTTAACATACTACACAGGTCATAAACAAGATTTTTTTTAAATTTTCATTGTAAGTGGGATAAAGCAGTTAATTAAAAGTAGTCTAACATAAATGCTGTAATTTGATTATTTTAATAAACCATGTAACTTGGATGGATTCAATGCTGGCGTGACCACAGTGCACACGTCTGCTGTTGCTCACAGTGGTCCAAGGGACCGCTCAGGGAGTTTGTGTGTTCGCTCAGACACATGAAAAATTAGAGGGAACATTGGTTAAAGCCCAGGACATAATTAGGACAGAGTTTGTAATAAATAGAAAATGCTTATAGAAAATGAATATCATCTTTTTTTTTTCTTTTTTTTTTAGAAATATAAAAAAATATAAATAATATGTAATATAAATAATATGTAAACAACTTAACAACTCCCAAAGCGTCTAAGTCACGTCACGTGACGACGCAACATCTAAACATAAGAGAGGGGAGGGGGAGCAAAGAGTGCATGCTCTGCGCTGACACAGAAGCGGGGAGTCCGGCGACCTGGCTGTTTCATCTTTGCCGAAACCACAGCATTGCAAACAAGAGCGGAACTTAAAGTAAAGAATCAGTCTCAACGGGCTAGTATCGATCCGATACCTATGCCGACTTGGTATCGATATTTGGATCGATCCGCCCACCACTACTAGCCTTCAGATATGCGTCACCAGCTGTCTCGGTGTCTGCTCCTTGCTATCTAAAATATAACAGGACATTTGCGTAAATTCTCGATCATCTCACACTTCTGTTTAATCAGTTTTCCATTTGACGTTTGTTCAGCTGTAATCTCAGCCAAACCGATTTACTCACAAACAAATAAAACACTGAAAAAAGCCAAACAGTAAAATTTTTAGGTTATCTAAGTCACTTATATATCATGTTTAACCTGAGTAGCGAAAGACTGCGGGGGGTTTGAAAACAATGTGCCGGGAGTTCGCTGTTCTCGCCCCAGCTAGCTATTGAACTGGTGGGTAACAGACGTCTCCAAAAACGTCGGCGCATTTTTGCAAATATGTGATGTCTCGTTTGAAGCCGAAGGACGTGGCCCCTAAATTTGGACACAGTGGAGGTGTCCAAATTTATAAGCTGCATCCTCCTGAGGCCTATTACGTCACAGCGATGCGACGAAGGCTGTCCAAATTCGTAGATTCCTCCAACAGAGTCAAGGCTCGCTAGAGCCGGCGAGAACAGCGGCACATCATTTTCAGACCCCCGCGGTCTTTTGCTACACAGGTTAAACATGATATATGTCACTTAAATAACTTTAAAATGTTATTGTTTGGCTTTTTTTCAGTGTTTTATTTGTTCCTGAGTAAATCGGTTTGGCTGAGATTAAAGTTATAGTTTTCACACAGCTGAATAAATGTCAAACAGAAAAGCGATTAAACAGAAATGTGAGATGGTAGAGCATTTACTCCAGTGTCCTGTTATATTTTAGATAGCAAGGAGCAGACAGCTGAGTTTATTAAATTCCACTGCAAATTTCATTAAAAGTTTAATAAACTATCATCTTGTCTTTATTTTTAGTTAGCACATACCTTAAACACTTCACGCTGTAAGCTGATGATAGTTATATAAGAGCAGATGCATGCTGGTGCAATAAGCTGTACGTTTTATGTCCAATTGATGATCTGATTAGTCGACAAATCGCAAAAATAAGGCGACTAGTCAACTATCAAAATAATCGTTTGTGGTAGCCTTATTAAAGACCCTCAAGGTCACCTTACAACAAAATAAAAACATAAGGTAAACAAAAACTAAAAAAAGAAGTTAAACAAGGTAAAAAATAAACTAAGACGGTGTCATGATAAAGCATATAGATGGGTTTTAAGATGCCAAGCAGAGTGCTGTTGTGTCTTTTGAGATATGAAGGTGGTGGCTGACAGTGGCAAAGCTTGAGTGCAGGGCCGCTCTTACAGCAACAGGGATAAAAGAATGAAGACAAATTCCTCTTACCATTTTGGCAATAACTGCTGGGGGCAGGAGCGTAGCAGGATGCTAATTCTTTGCCCCACTTCTTCCTTGCAGCCCATGCAGAAGGAACATAGCCACCATCCCAGGAGAATGAGGAACTGATTTTGAAACTCCTCGGATGCTGCGTCCACTGGGTCCATTCTGGGCAGAGTGTACAGTCATTAGGTGGAGTGTGAGGAGTGAGAGCTCAAATACAGGACACGAACACAGGCAGGCAGAATTATAATCTATAGAAACAACACAGTGGGTCCACATGAACTGGCATTCAGACAAAGGACAAGACTCTAAATACATAGAACGTGTGACAGCGGGGGAGAGGGACATATGGCTGACAGGGAAGCAAAACTAAAAGTAAAGCACAAGGAACAGGCACTCTTAAAAATAAAGCATTAAGTGAGAAAACAGACACATGCATGAATGTACACAAGAGGTTGTTTCAAGTTTCTGTATTAACCCTAAAGCAGGGATGTCAGACTCATTTTACATGGTGGGCCACATGCAGCTCACTTTGATCTTAAGCAGGCCGGACCAGTGAAACTCTCGTCAGTGTAAAGAAGTTACATGTTTAATTGTTTTTCTGCATAATGAAGAAAAAGCTGCTGTGACAAAGGAAGAAATCTGCCAGCATGAAAAAGTTCTGGTAGCTCATTGCCCAGAGGCTGCCCAGCTTTGTTTTGTTTTTTGTTTTTTTTAAACTGTAGTTGTGGAAAAAAAAACCTTGAAATTTCTATAGTCTGTTTTTCACAAAGTTAGAAAGGTTTTATTAGAGACATAGCTTTTGCAAGCAGTGTTTCACAAATTATGCCAAATTGGCATCCTCAGGTCTTTCTTTGCTGCTGGTTCAGTGAATTTTGGTCTGAGAATGATGAAACCTGCAGTTTCAGAATCTGTGAGATGTCAGCTTACAGCACCGGTAAACAGACATGTGCTTCATGTTTACGTCTTTTTATGGAATCTCCTGCTCTTTAATCGTTTGCTGTTTCACCTGTTTGGTTTCGTTGCTGAGATTCTGAAGTTTCTGTGGATACCACACGTCTATATTTAAATATATAGAGATATGGTACATTCCGTTAAACCTAATGTTCTCCCTATCGCCCCCAGTACTGGGTAGCATTGAGTTTCAATAAGTTAATTGTTTATTGCTCAATTACTTTGTTTAGTGTGAATGGCCATATGGGAAGTTTTAATCATTAGGAAAAACTGTAAATACAGTTACAAGTCCATTTGTGTCTGTGTGCGGGGAGCACAGATCACGCAAGTTAGGAATTCCAAATGACTTCAAGCGCACATTCAGGCCTATGAAGACTCACTTAGACACTCAGACACTCGGTATCGTTGACATGCAACCAGATGCTGCTCATTTTATGTTTTTGCTTGTTTCTTCACTTTTTCCCAACACGCTTGCATTTAAATCTGGCTCCCCGTCTCTCTGTGTACCTGGCTGGTACTACTATACTTGCTGTCTTCAGAATGTCTGCCCCCCCTTCCTTCTTTCACATAATGGTATGATCCCAGTCTGACTTTGAGTGTGACTGGGCACATGGTGTGTCCATCAAAATAAAGTCCCACCCCCACCTGCATGGATTCTCAGCAGACCTAAAGACTTGTATACCAGTGATTAATAACTGACATATGAAACTATGTGGCACCCGGGCTGTACGTTTGACACCCCTGCTCTGAAGCAACCGGGAACTAGGACTAGAGTGAAAATTTCAAAGTTAAAAACAAATATACAACAAAATAAGAAATTAAATTCTTTTTCCCCATGTAAGGGTTCAGTATGCTCTTTTTCCAGGACAAGCTGTACCAGGAGGATTACCAGCAGGTGGTAACCGAGGGGGAGCAGGAACAGATCTCAGCCAAGCTGAAAGAGGTGTCTGAGTGGATGGATGAGGATGGCTATGCTGCCACCACCAAACAGCTGAGAGAAAAACTCTTTCAGCTGAAGAGCCTGTGCAAGGACATGTTTTTCAGGGTGGAGGAACGACGCAAGTGGCCGGAGCACCTGGCCCGCCTGGAAAGCCTGCTCAATAGCTCCAGTTTCTTCTTAAAGTAAGTGGTTAGAAGGAAGGAAATGTAAAGTTAGTCATGAGCCAGTCGTTGACTGAGTTTTTGTTCTCTTAAAGGAGTGCGAGGCTGATCCCAGAAGATGATCAGATCTTTACTGACGCCGAGCTAAACATGCTAGAAAAAGTCATCAATGAAACAATGGTAGGTGGTGACAAGCTTTTTCTTGCCTGAAAGCCTGTGTATCTGAAAAGCCTTTCCTCTTGAGAGAAATCCAGGGTTTCTCGCCCAGACTTTACATGCCTGTTCACATGGGCTGAATATGTCGCTGTGTTTATAACTGAGCTTCGTGTGTGAAGTCATCTCTGCTTACTTTAGGTGTGGAAGAACGAGACAACAGCAGAGCAGGAGAAACGCTCTCCAAAAGAGCGACCGGTCTTGTTGTCCAAAGACATCGAGTCCAAACGGACTCTTCTTGAGCGAGAGGTCAACTACTTGTTTAACAAGGCCAAGTTTGCCAAGCCTAAACCCAAAGCCAAAAACAGTACAAGCACAGATAAAAGCAGCAAGGCTAACAGCACAGCTGAAGAAAATGTCAGCCCTCCTATAGAGGAAAGCACAGACACCAAGAGTGGTGGGTCAAACAGAAAAACACACATTCTTTCCCCATTATTCTGATATACTAATTAGAAGTGTATTAAAAGAACTTCATTATATCTTTTTCTTTTTTTCTTAAATTTAGATACAGGAAGTTCAGAGGAGATACCATCTGATGAAACCCCATCCACTGAGAGTACTCTCGACAGCCAATCACAACCTAAAGAAGAATCCGCAACTACAGGTTTGTACACCACACCTGTTAATTAGTGTTAGTTAATGGAGCTAATTAATGGTTTGACCATCTTACTGCTTCCGTAGAAACTGGAAGTCAAAGTAGCAGTCAGAGCCTCCTAATCAAATGTAGTTGATTAACTAATGATCCACCTGTGACCACATGTATACAAACTTTGACCGTTTTTTTTTTTTTGGTCAGAATGTGCTGATATAGTCGACTAGCCAACTAATCGTTGGTAACCAGACATACTAGTCGTTTAGTCTAATTGTTTTACATTATAATTGACACCCAATGTTGGTAAATGGTAGCATCCTAATCGTTGGTGAGAAACACCATCAATCCATTAATCTGCACCTGATCTTTTTATAAACGTTATCGTTGCTAGTCCTTTTAAAAGTGAACAAATGAGATAGAGACAAGCAGCAGAAATTTGGATGGTCTTTTCCTTAGCGATAAAATAAGGAGTCCTGTCATTTCGGAGGGGCTCAGAGTACAGCCCCTATTTGTCCACATAGAAAGAACCAAGCTGAGGTGGGCGTCTCCCGAGTAGGACCCGGGGTAGATTTGGGACCCGCTGGTGAGACTATATCTATCGGCTGGCTTGAGACACCTCCGACAGACTTTAACACCTAAAAATATAATTTCACTCACTCACCACTGTATTCCAGCTTGCAGAGAGAACATAGTCATAGTGGAGCTTTTACTGTTTTGCATATTTATGGTTCCGATCTCTGTCCTTTTTTCCAGGAAAACTGGAGAGAACCCAACCTGAAAACCACATAGAGGATGAATTATAACAGCTGGAACTGTAGAAGAAAAAATATTTATTGACAGTGTCTAAATGTTCAGCTTCTGTCTCAGACTGTTTTTTTTTTTGTTTGTTTTTTTTTTTGTCTCGTTGACTCATTTGTTGAACCTCTGGACACACGGTGAATAGGAACTGGACATTTTTCTGCTCCTTGTCTCCACTTGAGTGTTTCATCTTCATGGATTCTATGAACGAAAAGTAGTTTCACATGAATCAAGCCCCAGACTGCATTCTTCCTGACAAAATGCCTTTTCATATCCACCACCATTATCTTATCAATGCTAATCCAGAGGGAGCTGTTTGGCTAGTTTACAATATCTTTAATAACAATATTTGATGTTTTAAGTTGGTGGATATACAAACCAAGTTAGTGCAGCACTTAACAGTTTTGGTTACAGTCACAGCGGATACAGTGTTCTTGTTTTTGCACCAACCCATAATTCCTTTGGCCCTATAAATTGCTGTCAAAAGTGTCATCTAGTATATTAAGCATATGTAAAACTATAAGAATGAAAAACGTGTTAATTTATTGAAACTTTAACTACACATAATGTAGAGGAAGCCCCTATGTTTTTCAGCTAAAATTCTGAATCCAATGTTATCAGAAACATCCAGTGTAATGTTCAGAGGGTGGGATCCTGCCCTTCAGGGACAACTCTCTTATATTTCTTTTCTTTCTTTTTTTTTAAACATTTTTCCTAAAATTCTGCTACTCAATGGACATTTTATTTATTGGTAAATGTTCCAACATTAACATGTTATCCACCAGCAGCACTTACAGGTATTCACATGGTAGTGTCCTTTATGTGGCCCTTAGTTTTAATAGTGGACTGCCCCCATGTGTGCAGACAAAACAAGATAAATACTGAGCTCCCAAATGGTGATGATTTAACAGTTCAACAGTGTGTTCACACATCTGCCTCCTGCTGTCGTGATATGGCTGGATTTCAAAGACGTTTTCTACTGATGCTAATAAAGCTTTTGACAAGTGCTTCAATGTTGTTTTATGATGCCAGTCACACTGAGTGCTTTCAGAGTCTTCATATAAGCTGCTAGTAGAAGTGTTTAGTTTTTTGTTTACTGGGACATAACAGTGTGGTGCACATGTTTGCACCACTTTTTCTGTTAGAACACGGGGGTAAGGGGTTTGGGTCTGCTATATCCTTCTATGTACTCTGAATGATGCAAAAGAAATCAGGGTGGAACCAAGAATAAAATTTGGAATGGGAGATGGAAACGATTCCTGTATTCCTAAACTGTTAATAAAAATATTTTTGTTTGTAATTTTAAGACACTTTGAAGAGTAATGTATATGTTCCGCAGTTTTTGTAAGTGTCTTAGTAAGGCTGAACTGGGGTTGAACTGCATAGTCCCTGATTTACCATACTGTGTGTGTTTAATATCTGTACCTTTACAACTAAATTAAGGAAAAGATTTTAAAAGTGGCTTGGTTTGTAATTATTGAGGCTGCTCATTCAAAAACTGAAACAAAGTGAAAGGTGACATGAATCCTCCTGTCATTAGGATTATAACATTAGGAACTGAGGCTGGCTGAGGGATTTAAGAATAAATATAAATCACCCTTGGTGGCCAGAAATCCCAGGGCAGTTTTTTTGTTCCAGTTCCACACTTTGTGGAAAAAACAACAAAAAATGGCATTGCATAAAGTATGACCCACACAAATACCAGGACAGTAAATGAAATTCACCAGAGGTTGGAGGTGTCTGAGGATAATTCTCTCCAGGATCTTTATCAGGTGGGAAACTGACCACAGGTCAGGTTTGTGGCTCTGATTTGTCAAAACCACATAGAAAGTCTTACACTTCAGACCAATGCCCAGAGTACACTGCCGTACCCGCTCCAAGGCCGGTTTTATGCTCTTGTGTCACATAGCGATTTTCACATCACATCCTGTGTCGTGAGCAATGTTCCCTCTAAGCTGCGCGCGTGCGCAATTGCGCACTGCTGGCACTGTCTCTGCGCACAGAAAATCTGCGTTGCGCACAAAAAAAAATCTAACCTGAATTGAAATTAAAATTAATACTTTAACAATTCTGTTTTGCAGTGTTAGTCAGTAAGTGACTGGCTGCTCCCGTATGGGATTAGAACGATGTCACCTTATCCCATAGTCCAGCCAATAATGCGATTCACATTCATATATACGCAGCTAATCAACGTCGTTGACAGGCTATGACAGCGTCCTTATGTGCCGACACCGGTGTTTTAGCTAGCAAAGCGGCGTGGCTGATGTGGAGTGAAGCCACGTTAATGACAACGTGTACAACCATTGGAGATGTGAGCAGGACAGACTGAACAATTAACGGGAAAAAGTGTGGACTTTATACCAGTTTTTAAATTGTGTTGATAGGCCACGTAAAACCAGAGTTATGATAAAAAATATATGCAATGTTTGTTTGTCTTCCTGAATACTATCATTGTTTATATTTACTGCGGATGAAACGGTAAAAACGGTGTTTCATAAGGAAAACGCTCGAAAGCACTCTCCGCCTGTGAGCAAAAACAAAACCAAAAACAACCCACACTTTCCTATTGGTCGAAAAATGTACCATGTCGACCAATCAAAAAATGATATGGCAACATGGCATTTAGTTGTTTAGGAAGGGGGAAGTTTTAGGAGTGACCGCGGTGTTTTGAGATGTGAGAGATTTGCGACGTTTAGCGCAAATCTTGTGTAGTTAGTGTGTAGTGTAGTCAATAGTTTTGTTGTGTGTGTCAGAACAATGAGGCGACTGCTGAATGTTACAGGTGTTACAGGAGTGATACATCTCCTGTTGTCAGGCCTGCAGGTATCAGGCTGTTGTTCTCCTTTATCTCATAGTGGACAGAAATTATTTTTTGGAGTGGCACAAATAATTTGTGTGGCATCAAATTTTATGCAGAACACCTGATTGTTCTGTAAATAGTTTGAAATGTTTATTTAAAATAACGCCTTGGCTGCATTTTTAGGTAAACAGCTGCAAAAAACTTTGTTGTTTGCATAACAGTTACTTTTTTGAAGAAGTAACTATATAATTAATTGCCCAACATTGGTCATTATATACTGTATTTTGCAGACAGAGAGTTACAGGACTCTCTCCAAGACCACAGACTCATACTCATAATACAAGTCAGAGCTTTATTAAAAAAAGCAAAAAAAAAAAAAAAAAAAAAAGCTGTGTTTTCAAAATTGGAGTTCAAGTTATTTTTACTTCCAGTAGTGTTAACATACTACTCAGGTCATGATTTGAGGTCAAGATTTTTTTTAAATTTTCATTGTAAGCGGGCTAAAGCAGTTAATTAAAAGTAGTCTAGCATAAATGTAAATGCTGTAATTTGATTATTTTAATAAACCATGTAACTTGGATGGATTCAATGCTGGCGTGACCACAGTGCACATGTCTGCTGTTGCTCACAGTTGTCCAAGGAACCGCTCAGGGAGTTTGTGTGTTCGCTCAGACACATGAAAAATTAGAGGGAACATTGGTCGTGAGACACAATCTTTGTTGCGCTTCAGCTGACAAGCAGAAGATCTTAGACAAGGGCAATGAGGTCATCAGCTGACTGGAAAAGAGCCAAGCAGATATGAATGGATATGGAACTAATTAAAAGCTCATAAATTAATATTGTGTTTGTCTGTGGTTTTCACTTCAATTCATTTTGATACTTATGGTTATCTGCTAAAGGAATATGCAGACAGAAAATTCTGGTGGTCTCTTATTTTCTTGAATTATGCATATCTGTGGCTTATGGCATATTTAGGAAACCATCAAATATTGCTGGTATGTTGGTATCAGTCACAGTAGTGTTGTTGTCAGCATGTAACTGTAACCATTTTCCAACACACTCTGTTAGTTGGCTGTGGTATTGAATGTGTAATATATGACTCACCACAAAGAAAACATCTGTATGTGCAGTTTATGAAATGTTTGGACCCTGAAGATTAAATTATGACAAAGGCAGGTGTTTCCGCAGGTTTCATTTTTTAAATTTGTGCTTGTGTAATAAACATCCATTATATTTGTAAGCTTAAGTGGAATGTGTTGGTAATAACGTGAAATGTTTTCCATTAATAATAATGACAATAATATTGAGTCAAGTAACAGTTAACATATACCCTGCTGCAATGAAACAGCTAAAAACTCAGTGCCAAGCGTTTGTAAACAGCATATGGCTAACTACAGGATCCTTCTGATTCTCATTTTTGGTTATTTTAAATCAAACATTGAAAATATTGTACGTATTATTGAGAAAATGTATTCATTTTCAATTCAAATGGCCCTTGCAGAACTAGTACTGGCACAAAGTCCAAGTGTACTATGTGTATTTGTTAATGCGTTTATGAACAACAGCATACACACGAGGACTTCAAGCACACGAGGGTCAAGAAATTTACATCTTCAGTTTAAATCGGGAGTCAAATTTTCATGAATCATAAAAGAACAACATTTTTAGTTTATTACAGTAATGTGAACTCAAATTCATAGCAACCTACTTTGACATATGAGTCAATGTGAAATCCTGTAAACACCTCGCATTGTTCCACTGAAGGCCAATCTCTTTTGTGAAAGAAAGAATCTAAATGAAGAGAAAAAATACTTACTACCCGTGAACACAACACCACAGCCAGAGAGGCCATTTCTGCTCAGCTGTCGTTTGTTCCATCGAAGAGACGAACAGCAAAACAAAAAAAATTAAAGACTTAACATATTTCTTTATTGAAACACCATGACATAAACAATAAAACACATTTGCACGTAGCAGCATTGCGAAACTAAAACATCTTCCGGCCCAGACTTGGTCCACTTTAAGAATGGATTTTTTTTTTCCTACGGCCGTCATCACCACCCAGCCCGCAGAGTGCCTCCATTTTCCAGAGCCAAAACACGCAACAACAGTCAATAAAATTGTCCCGATACTGTAAGTTATAACGCAGAAACAGCAACACCATCCCCGTTTGAAAGGTTGTTTATCAAAAAAATATATATGAAAAAAAAAAAGTGGCTGGCCCCACGGGGAACCTTTTGTCCCGGCTGAATCCAGACCTCTAGGCAGTTTGTTTGTCTGTTTTTTACTTGCTCTTGGTCGGTTTCTCCGTCTTCTTGGGAAGGAGGACAGCCTGAATGTTGGGCAGCACTCCTCCTTGGGCGATGGTCACTCCCCCCAGCAGCTTGTTGAGCTCCTCGTCGTTTCGGACTGCCAGCTGGAGGTGCCGGGGAATGATTCTGGTCTTCTTGTTGTCCCTGGCCGCATTCCCTGCGAGCTCCAGGATCTCAGCAGTCAGATACTCCAGCACGGCCGCCAGGTACACGGGAGCCCCGGCGCCGACCCGCTCCGCGTAGTTTCCTTTGCGCAGCAGCCTGTGGACTCGACCCACCGGGAACTGGAGTCCGGCTCGAGAGGAGCGGGACTTGGCCTTTGCTCGGGCTTTGCCACCGGTCTTTCCTCTGCCAGACATCCTTGATAATGTGGCTGTAGACGACGTGGAAACAGTGTAACAACCATACAATGACGCCCTTAGAGCTTTACGTAATGCATTCGCGAATATAGCGCTATAAACCAGAAAGCGTTCTCCGATTGGACGAAAGGAACTGAACTCCACGAACCAATGGCACACCACATCCTTTAGCAATGCAGGTCCTCGGATGAGCAATGGCCCAATCCTAGAGAAGGATCGGCACGCTTAGATTTACATAGCCATGCTATAAATAGGAGACTGTGCAGGAGGCGGTATTTTGAGCTGTGCTGTGTTGGGGCTGTGGTGCTTTAGTCAACGCGACGGAGAAACTGCCTGAGGCGGCAAAATTAACCCCGGGGCACAGAAAAGGGTCCCAGAAGGCCGTGAGCAAAACCCATAAGAAAAGGCGGCGCAAAAGCAGGAAAAAACTATGTTATTTACTTGTGTAATGGCACGGCAAAATAAAAGCCATTGTTTTACACATAAGCAGGCATTACATTTTGTAATATGTATTTAATATGGTTAAAATACATCAAATGCAGCAATAAACACTGTATGTAACTTTCGTATTTTCTTTAGACCACATAAGTAAACGTTTATGTTAGATACAAATGTATAGCCCAATAAGTATATTACAGAAAGCTACACAACACGAGGTCAGTCAGTTAGAAATACAAGTCTAATTTCAGTTTCACACTATTTTTCATTAGAAAAAAAATCAGATGGTTACATAAATTTACACAAAGTGTCATAAATCTGCACTGTCATCAGCACATTTTTCACCAATGCAAAGGTAATGGAGCCCAGGGTACGACTGGCCATTTTTGACTACTTTTCATTTTACCTTTAAAATCTGTTTACCTTCCCTTGTTTGGTAAAATTCTTTTCAGCATAATCTGACATGTCTGAATTTACAGTTATTTTTTTCATTCTGAGATACTACATAAACACCAAATCACACAAAAATGAATTCAAAGTAGGAAAAAAACATATATTTTTTACTGTGAAAACCACAAACATGTTTAGTGAATCATTTTCATAACTTGAAATGTATGTAAATTCTGAATTAAATAAACCTATGCACAAATTTTGCAAACAGAAAATGCAGTCAATGCCTCAGGTGTTTTTTGTACAACCATTTAAAACTACTACTAACTATTTAAAATTACAGAACAATTGAGTCTCACAATAAGATGCTGAACAAATTATTTGTGCCACTCCAAAAATTAGTTTCTGTCCACCACACGACAGAGAACCACATCACAGGGATAAACCCGGCAGACCTGACAGCAGGAGGTGTATCACTCCGGTTTCCCACTTGGAGACAGCGTTTACATTGAAATCTTCCTGTGGTGGCTTTTTGGTAGCAGCTGTGACATTCACTAGTGCCTTTATTGACACACAAAAGAAAAGAAAACAAACAAACCACACAACACAACACACTAACTACACACTCTAAACACGCTAAATGTCACAAATCTCTCACATCTCGAAACTCACTATCGAAATCACAGTCTCTCTCGCCTCTCTTCCTGAAAACCAAATGAACATGTTGCCATATAATTCTTTGATTGGTCATCATGGTACATTTTTCTACCAATCTGAAAGGGGCGGCATTGTTTTTTCTTTTGTTGTTGTGCTGACCCAAGAAAGCATTGTGTATATTTTTTATATGAATACTCTGTTTTTACTTGCCCTGTCAACACAATTTACAAAACTGGTATATCGTTGGCGAAATGGAGATGCAGCCACCCTGAGTCTCCTCTGCTGGGGAAGCATCCTGCTCAGCGCATTACAACAAGCGCTCCACCATCACCTCCAGGGAGAGCCGGCTAAGCACGCTGTGTTCGAGGGCACAAAGGCCGTTGCCAAGTATATCAAATCCAAATACAGTCTCAGTACAAAGAGGGCAGGAGTCACTAAACCAGAAACCAGAGAATGTTTACCCCCCCCCCCCCCCCCCCCCCCACACACACACACACCCGTTCAGGCCTTACACTGAACGTCAACAAGCAATGAAAGATGGAAGATAGATTTTTTTAATTATTATTTCACAAAGCAGCTGATGTGTAAGCTCTGAAACTTAACATCAGCATTTTAATAAGTAAACTTAGTGGTTTGGCTAAAAAAGTGTATGCTCACTGGACACTTTATTAGGTACACCTTGCTAGTGCCTTCCAGACCGCCTTAATTTGTACTAACAGATTCAACAAGGTTCCTTCAAAACTTTAGACTATATTCATGTGGGTATATTCCTGTGCATCAACACAGTGAGCAACAAACCCTCAGTAGGCTGTTGTAAAAAGGAAATGAAAATCAGATAGGATTACACCACCTGCAGCCTGAAATGTTGATACAAGGCATATTTATGCTGAATTCTGACCCGATCATGTAAATGTTGCAGCAGAAATCGAGACTCATCAGCAAAGGCAAGGTGTTTTATACCTACCACTGTCCCGTTTTGGTGGGCCTATGCTTAGTGTAGCCTCAGTTTTCTGTTTTTAGTTGACATGAGTGGCCAACAGTGTGGTTTTCAGCTGCTGCAGCTCATCTGTTTTAAGCTTCAATGTTTTGTGCATTCAGAGATGCTTTTCTACATATCTTGTTCATAACTAGTGAGTATTTCGGTTACTATTGCTTTCCTATCAGCTCGAAGCAAGTCCAGTTATTCTCTTATGACCTCTGAAATCAACAAGGCATTTTACTGCCACTCACTGGAAATTTCACACCATTCTTTGTAAACCCTCGAGATGATTGTGTGGAAAAATTCCAATTCATCAACAATTCTCAGACCAGCCCACCTGCAACTGCCATGTTCAAAGTCACTCAGTATAACGTTTCTTCCATATTATAATGCTTGGTTTAACTGACGTGTCTATATGCTTAAATATACACTGAGGTGCTGCCGTGTGACTGGCTGATACGAATATGATATAGATTAGATATTAACATTAATAAGCAGTTGAAAAGATGTACCTCACAAAGCAGCAGTGAGTGCACATCCACACATAGATAAAATCCATATTAGAAGAGTATATTAGTAATTTATGTTACTAATATACTTATATTAATTTGTAATAGAACAATAAAATAATAATAGTAAAAAACCCAAAAAAGAACAGTAAAATAAAATCAATTTAAACTCAATTTAAAATAATCAATAAAAAATGGTGATGCATAAAACTAACCACAGTTGGCCAGATTAAACTCAGGTACAGCACAGATGTGATTACTTACATGCAGTTAAACAAAACAGGTCACAGTTGCTGCTAATAACACGATGAAACCAACATGAGTCTGCTCAGAATACACAAGAAGCACCTGAGCTTATTTTTGATATCAACAAGTACAAGTTCAAAGAAATGATTTGCTCTTTGTGTGTTTACTATGTTGTGCATTTAATTGAAAGTAGCCTCAACTCGTCTCACCTCATGCCTCGACCTCCACTGAGATCTCTGGTGCAAGGAGAGGATTTGAGGAAAGAAATGGCGAAGCTGAAAAGTAAGAACTGAGAAAGAGGATTCCATTCAACAGCTGCAATTTAGTTTGCTCTTGAGCACAGTAGTGAACTTCATATTGCTCCTGGTCAGACTAGAAAAGCTTAATATAAATGCCACTAAATGAACTACACTGTGAAACCTTGAGGTGCAAAACACAACAACAAAGTTCGAAAGACAAAAATGAACAGAACCTGATAATCAAATCAGTGAACCCTTTCCTCATAGTATCTACCACCAACAAAACATTTTTAGAAGGCTAACACTCTCCTCCAGTACCATGGCGCACCCTGTACCCCCACAACATCCAAAGACTTGAGAAACTCCGCATGAATCTTATCTTGGGCCGCCCCCTCCAAACAGAGGCTAAAGAACTCCTTTGAAACCACAGACTGCAGTCTACATGGGGAGGACATTGACAGTCTGACCCACTGCATCACATGTTTTACATCAACTCTTTGCCCACAGCTCCACTGGAGGAAAGAACTTTCAGTTCGCTATCCATCTACAATGTCCTCACACCTCCAGTCCTGCTGGAGGTGTGATGGATGTCAACACTGCTCTCCCTGAAGTGTTCAGGACCGCAATCATCCACAATGACCTGGCCAAGATACTGAACTCTAAGTTGACCCTGCATTCAGAATAAAGTGGTGTAAAAAGTCAAAAAGCACTATATATAAATACCAGTGCATTTCCATCTGCTATTGGCTTTAATTCTCACTTCTAATGTCCGAACTACATTACTGACTTTAATGAACATACAACCTCAGAGTGATTTCTTTAGTCAGGGTAAATCCATTCATGTGCATGGAATAGCTGCCAAACTTGGCTTTCCCTGATCATCTTAGCTAGCTAGCTAAGAATGTTAACAACTGATTAGCTTACAAACACACATTTAACTTACAAGAAAGTGTGCCAGGGCCTCAAGTCCTTTTGTCAGTTAGTCCAGTTTACTGCAGAACACCTCACACTGTCAGTTTGAAACAGTCAGGTTCGGTTTTGGAAAATAAAGGCTGGACCTCCTCTCACCATCCCCGCTCTATCTGCCCTTCCCAAACTAACATATGCAAGTTTCTCTATGATTGCAGCTCCCAGTCAAAGCTGTCATTATGACGTTGCGTGCCAATCTTACAACATTAAGTTAGTAATTAGAATCAAACTTATGAGAAAGAATACCCCATGAACACTAATCAGCATGATGAGTAATATTGGCAGAAAAATTTATTTGAGGATAACTTTACTGTTTTAGTTTGACCCCATTTCCATCTGCCGAGCTTATAATCTATACCGCCCCCAGGCACCAGGTGGAGATAGAGATATGTTGGCTTCATTATTGGGGAGCTGTTAGGTCGTCCATGTTTTCTACAGTCATTGTTCTCTAAACATTTAGGTCAAACATAGTTCCATCATCTTTTGTTGCTTGACGTTGAGAGTCCTTATAGTATTCAGGTACTGTGCATAACATTACAGCAATTGACACAGACTGAAAAAAGAGAAAAAACTGTTTTAAGTAGATACTTTGATAAGTACTCTAGATAGCAATCTCCTTCATCTTTGTCATTTGGAAGAATTAATAATTCATAATCCATATAAATTCACCTTGCTGTGACCTTACCAAAGACCATCTTCAATCAGCCTCTCAGTATCTGTAAAGGCCACATAGCTGTATGTAGTCTTGTTGCCCTGATCATTGTCAAGGATTTCAACTTTGCCATGTTGGAATACACCAGCACAGGAGTAGGTGGTCCCAAGATCAATTCCAACTGCTGCCCCTTTAGACAAGAATGTTCTGACACAGTTAAAAAGCTCATAAGATGTATTATTCCAGCAGGGGCTGATAAAGGCCTTTAATGCAAACAAGCCATTCCACATTGGAAAAATTCTTTAAGTAGTAGTGTTAGGTTTTTTTTTATTTTTATTTTCTGTTTTAACAGGAAACACTAATAGAAGTTAATTTTGGAATATTTATTTCAATGGGAATCTGTTGATTTCCTTGAATGTTCAACAATGACAGCCATTGTCACCTCTAAGGTGATTGCTGGTATAATAGAATAGGTAAGTGTCTGATGTTCTTGGATTGGAGCCATCTGAGGGTTTTTTATCTATGTTTTTACTTAATAAAGTATATTTCATGCAGGCTTGTCTATTCTGTACAGAGCCCCGCAAGGAACATGGGAGAAAAAAAATGAAGATGAACTCGGGATCTCGCAAAAGTTTTGCGAGATCTCGCAAAACTTCAAACTGGTGGGTAACATACATCTCCGAAAATGTCAGAGCACTTTTGCAAATATGTGATGTCTTGATAAACCAAGCAGATATTTGAAGTTCACACAGCTACATTTTCGCCTGAAAATATCTTAAAAGTCTATTTTGTGACCCAGAAAGAGTAATATTAACACTAAGTAGATGCCGCCATGTTGGAAACTGGAATTGGCTGGGCCGCGCTATGAACTCTGGGATAGGTTGGGCCACGAAGGATACACCTGACCCATCCTTCAAATTCGGGGAAATGAAGGACGCATTTGTCGGCTGCATTTGGAGCAGCCTTAGAATTGGGACAGCTTTCGTTGCCTGGCTGTGACATAATCGGTCTACAAATGCGGCCTCATTTAAACCACTGTGTTGCATTACCTTTAATGTCTATGGCATGGTCTAATCTCTGTAATAAAATATTATGGCTAACAGTATTGAATGCTGTACTGAGGCCAATTAATAGAGATAGGCCGATCATATCTGAAGCAAGACTGAAGCATTAATTATTGGTAGGACTTCTTTGAACAGTCTTATAGGAATGGACTTGAATAGACATGTCGATGGTTTGAAATGATTACTGAATTTAACTCGGAAAGATCAATTGCACAATTTAATTTAAAGACAAAACCACAAACTCTAAATTGACAGTGCAAAATTCCAGTGAAACATATATATTTTAAATGTTAAATTCCTGGAAAACATGGCTCAATACTCTTGAAGACGTTTCTACTTATGCAAAGTGGTTGCTGTCTGCTTTTGCCTTGTTTACCAGGTATTATAGTTGACCTTACAAATAAGGTTACATTAGATAGGCCATCACAGTTTCTCCACCTCATCCTACTTTTTCCATAAAAAAACCCTAGTGGACACGATACTTTTTTTTTCTTGTGCATGGTTGAAAGTTACATACTCACATGAAGATCATGCAAATGAAACAGAAATAGTGGAATAAAAAAAAGAAAGACAAATTGGATGCTCTAAAAGTTGTATTTGTCAAAAATTCTATGCAAATATTCTCTAATGCAAAATTTAAATGCTTTTTCAATTTTCAACAAACATTTTCTTTAAACACACTAGTTCATTGCAATGAAAAATGTATTTTAATAACATACAAATACTTTAAAGTTATATTTATATGCACACCATAGACCTTTTATTAGTTACAGAAACAGAAAATCAGTCAAATTTAATGAATCATATGTGACATGTGAAAACTTACAGGCATCCTCAAATCAGCAGGATCTGATGACAAGATATGATTGAAATACACACTTTAAGCTTTAATTCTATATGTTTAACAAAAGTAATGCATTAACTGTTCAGGAAATGCAGACATTTTTATACATAGTCTTCCATTTTCAGTGACTCCAAATTAAAAGGACAAACTACCACCTTTTTCAGTGTAAGGATTCTGTTTGATACTTAGATAAAGATCTTTGGCAGATAACAACTGCTGCATTTCCTCTCTTGATATACTCTACTAGGCCACCTTTAGTTGCTGCTTGTTTGTAGGTCTGTCTGGTTTCATGTCTGGCTTTAATAACTGAAATCCATGCTCTATTGGTAAATAGGGCACCTGCGCACACTACTTTATACAACTTACCTAATTCAGCTATTCACACAAGCACTTTTTTCTGTGCTTTTTCTATATACGGTGGTGTGAAAAGGTGTATGGCACCTTTTTTGTATGTTTCTCACCAAACAAATTAAAATATGAGACAAAGATAACACAAATAAACACAAAATGTAGTTTCAAAATGAAGGTGTTTATTATTAAGGGGGAAAAAATCCAAACTTACATGACCCTGTGTAAAAAAAATGATTGCCCACCCGCATTATAACATAAAATAACTGTGGGGCATCACATCTTTGGAAACCTGAGTTCAATTTCTCTAGCCACACCCAGGCCTGATTACTGCCACACCTGTTCTCGGGCAAGATACTGTGGGGCAAGAAAATAGCCCCAAATTGCTGTCAGATGCATCCATTGGAGTATGAATGCATGTAAATGTTAGAAGGCACTTAGAGAAAAGTGCTTGTGCCAATGGGTTTGAAAGAGTGAATAAGTCAAGCTGTGTAAAGCGCTTTGACTGGTCAGAGTAGCACATTCACCATCCAAAAGAAAAAGTCTTTCGTCCATCTTCTTCCAATTATCTGGGGTCGGGTCGCGGGGACAGCAGCCTAAGCAAAGAAGCCTAGATCTCCCTCTCCCCAGCCACTTCCTCCAGCTTGTCCGGGGAAACAAGAAGGCATTCCCAGGCCACCCGAGAGATATAATCTCTCCAGGGTGTCCTGGGTCTGCCCCTGGGCCTTCTCACAATGGGGCATGCCCGGAACACCTCACCCAGGAGGCATCCTTGTCAGATGCCCAAAGCACCTCAACTGGCTCCTTCGATGTAGAGGAGCAGCAGCTCTACTCTGAGCCCCTCCCGGACGCTGAACTTCTCACCCTATCTCTTAGGGAGAGGCCAGCCACTTTTTGGAGAAAGCCCATTGTATCCGCAATATCGTTCTTTTGGTCACTACCCACAGCTTGTGACCATAGGTGAGGGTAGGGACATAGATCACTACCCGCTGCATCACTGCAAGTGCAGCACCAATCCATCTGTCGTCTCCCACTCACTTCTCCTGTCACTCGTGAACAAGACCCCGAGATACTTAAACTCCTCCATGTGGGGCAGGAACGTGTCCCTGACCCGGAGTGGGGACTCCACCCTTTTCCGAATCCAAATAAATCCAGTCCATTTCCCATTTACAGTATTTACACCTGCATTCAATTTAGAATCACCAGTTAACCTAGTACGACTGTGAACCGTGAACCCCTCTATGTCGCTACACTGTCATTGTTGTTAAGTTAATGAGGATATTTAGGCAACACTGAACCCCATGCTGAGTTTTACAGAGTGAATGATTTGTAAATTAGGTGTTCTGTCCAGTTAACTTTTTTGTCTTTCAGGATTTAACATACTCGATGGCTGACCCTAAGACCATTCCTCTCCTGTTGTTCTTTTAAGAGTGGGTAAGAGTCATTTAATTTCTGTGTTCACATACAAGTGAACAGAACGTGATAAATGTTTACTGCTTGATATAACATTTTAAGCTGTTTTAATCAACCTGACTTATATGACACATAGTAAAACCTCCCCAAAAGAAATTCACACAGGTTTGTTTCCACTTCTATATATAGTTAGTGAGTACAAGTATGTTTCTGCATTTGCTTTTAAATTATTCTTCCATTTTCTTCTGGAGACTGTAATGGCACCTAATTACTGCAATACCATATATTTGATCTGACTAAATTCCGTAAATGTTTGTATCGAGTCTACAGTGGAAAACATCATAAAACCATGAGGGCTATGGTTTTCATTTTCCCCTCGGCACCCACCTGACACAAGTTTCCAGCTCAAACAGCTTTTGCTTTGGCAAGTAGCCATTTCCCCTTAGTAAGCCACAGATTGGTGGCAAGTTGTTAATCTTGTTGATGTGTGAGTTAAAACTGCAGTGGCAATTCAACCTGAAGTTTAGTAACTGTGGTCAAACCACAGTTACTAACGTTAGGTACTAGCTGGCTACTTGGTTGATAAAGCTTCTCCACTGTTTCCAGAGTTACTAATTCCAGAATTAACATAATTTTGGAAAATAAGGAAGCATAATTTTGCCTTAGGTCTTTTACTATAAATGGTAATTGGACTGATCCTTATATAGTGCTCTTCTACTCTATTTAAACACTCAAAGCACTTTTTACAACATGTCTCATTCACACTTTCTATGTAACATTCATGCTCTGATGAACCACAGCCATCCACAAGATAGATAAGTTGTAAATTCAACATTCAACTCATGTTGGGCAGCAAAACTACAAACAGGAATAAAATGTAATAATGGTCAACTTGCACTTCTACTGTAAGGAGTCACATGAGAATCCCTCAAATCAAAAAGTTAGGGGAAACCACAGAGCTGTGATGTCATGGAAGGTCCCGTAGTAGAGTACATATAGATGAGTGATGAGGAAGTGCACCAGAGTCAGTGTGTTTCTTCGTGACAGAGATGGAACTAAAACTTGTACTTAGCGTCTTTGTGCTGTACATTGAGGGTGAGTGTTTGACTTTTTACACTCTTTGGCGGTGTTTGATCTGATAAGTGCTGAAATAGGATCGTAACCTACATGACTGGAAAAAGCAGATGAACACAGTGAGGATGACTATGCCTTGGAGTAAACAACTTCCTTCTGAGGCTGTTTGTGACCTTTTACATTTAGATGATTTATTATATAGAGAAAATTATGGTAGAATTACAAGCTCTCATATTTCACACAGAAAGTGCTTCAATTTTCAGTAAATGACTCTGTTGCATTAGTTATGCATTAAAGGAATTTGCGTTTGGATTTCTGTTTGCTCGTGTTCACATCAACTGAACCTAGAAAGTTGGGATGCTGCATAAATTGTAAATATAAACTGAATGCAGTAATTTGGAAATCTCCTAAACCCATATTGTATGCACAGTAGAACATAGAAAACATATCAATTGTTTATACTGAAACTTTGTACAATTTCATGAAAATAATAAGCTCATTTTGAATTTGATGGGAGCAACATTACTTAGGAACACTTCCTATCACTGTGTTTGTGTTTGCCATGAATGCAGGTTAAAGCTCTACCGTGCAATACATTAGTCCCTATGCGTAGCACATCTGGTAAGACACCATTAGTGCTATTAAAAGCATGTAAAACAGCTTGGCTTCATAGGAGGAGGTCTGGGTGAACTGGCCTACCCGGATCCTGACCTTTCACCTGTTGAGAACATGTAGCATATCGTGAAACAAAAAATACAACAAAGAAGACTCAGGAGTAGCTATAATCCTGTCATACAAGAACGGGATAACATTCCTCCCCCGAAGTCCAGTAACTGCTCCCTTAAGTCCTCCTATGTTTATGGACAGCTCTTAATAGAGTTGTAACCATGGCCCTGTCACCACCACTTTCAATTCAAAATGAGCCAATATTTTTATTAAAATGATAGATTTTCTCAGTTTTAATATGTGATTGTTTTTGTTCTGTTGTAAATAAGATGAGGGTTTGTTTCATTGTGTTTTTATTTACATGTTACAGTACCCTGGCATTGTTGGAACTGGGGTTGTATGTTGAACCAGTTCACAACTTCTCAACTTTGTTAAATGACTGACATAAAATGAAAGTTTTTTAGGACAGTTTCTTCTATGACATAGAGTATATATGTAGACTGGCCCTTTAATAGTTGTCAGTAATAGAATGATACAGATGAAAACCTTACAATGAGACAAAATAGACAAATGAGACTGGCTTTAGCTTTGCATAAGAGCAAACAACATAACATACACAGTATACAATGTGTATATTTTAGTTAGCATTAAGAACTTACTGAGAAATTACATTTTCTGTATTGATCAGGCAATACAAATAAAATTGAAAAAGACACAGAGACAACCAAAGCTTAGAGAGACATAAAAATGACTGTACTGATGAAAAGTCATCAGTACAAATATTGGTGGTTGTCAGTTGATGTAATGGCATGACTAGCACACAAACTGCAAAAATAGCTTTATGACCTCTGCGGTGGTGTCAGTGTGCCCCCAACAAATGTGTTTTCCGTGTGTTATTTGAAACCCACAGAAAAGAAAAAGCCCCCAAAGGCCCCATGAACAACCTACAGCAAATATATATTTTTTCCTCACACCCGCCCTACTTTCTCTTTCACCTTGAAAGCACTGACCACATTACTTCCTGTTAGAACAGAAATGCATTAAATGTATAACAGGGGGGCTGCTTATTTTGTAGCTGCAATGAACAGCATTTTTTTTCCTGTCACACCTCCTCCACACACCTATATACACAGTGACAGGCCAGTGGCAGAGGTGGTGGCAGATGAGTCAGACTGTGAAAAGTTTAACTGAACTGTTTAAAACTTAACTTGGACATCTGTGTGTGTGCCACTGACTTTTTAATTTCAGCTCACTTGTTTTTACCATGTTAGGAAATGTGTTATGCACATTTCGTTCTCAAAGAAACTTTAATAAAGTCAAACTTCCTTTTATTTGATTGCAGTTTCACTTGCAGTATTGCAGCATGTGACGGTCATGGAAGGTGAGAAACTCAGCTTAAACTGTCCTGTTACCAATGCTGACAAGACCAATGTGGACTGGAAAAACCCTAAAGGATTTGTTATGTTCTTCAATCGCAATCAAGGTGAAAATGGCATATTCAGTCACACTAATGAATGTAAAAACAAAAACTTAAAAAGTGGCAAATGTTTGGGCCAAAATTCAAAGAATCTTTGGTGAAAGGCAAACATTAAATAACTTTTAAAAAAAATTGTTTCCAGCCTTAAAGGACAAACGCTACAGAATCGACACACTGTCTGAGTCGGAATTCTCCATCAGTGTTTCCAGCGTCAAATTTAACGATGGAGGCAATTACACATGTTCTCATTATGGAGACCAAATAACAGAGAAGATAGTGGAGGTGACAGTGTTGGGTAAATATTATCTTACGTCTTTCTTTTTACTTTCTTTTCACGTCTTTACTAGTGATGGGATCAGACTTTGACAGTTATACTAATTACCAACACCATTACCACTGTGTTGATCTTGTTTCATAAAACTTTGTCTTTTGTGATTCTTCTGAAGGTTATCCCAAAATGTCAAAAACAAAGCATGAAGGAAAGACTGTCATAAAATGCACTGCTGTGGGGAACCACTTTGCTCCTCAGATTTCTTGGAAAATCGGCGATGGGTCCGAATTTCTTGGTAAGTTGGAAGAAAGTGAGAATGATAGTTTGAGGTGTTAGTTAGAAAAATTGCCCTTCAATCAGTATTTTTCCCAGTGGATTTTCCAAAAAGCTGAATTAAGCTGACTACACAAGGGGATGTCATTTTGATATCATTCCCTTGCTGGTTACTCATATTTATGTTTCATAAAATGTTTTATGATACATAATTGGCAAACAAATGTTTGCTAATTTCTAGACATAGATAATAAAAAAGAAGTTATATGTATATCGTGAACTCAATTAAATACAATTAAGAGCAGTTAACTAGGAATAAGCACAAAAAGTGAATTTTGATACTAGGAAAGGTTGATCCTTTTTGATAATAAATGCAATGCACTTTTCCTAAAACTTAACTACTGTGCTTAAAACCACAGCAGTTAAGAGTGGATGGATGGGTTAGGGTTAGGTCAACATGGGTGTTAACACTTACGTTGTGGCCTTTAGACATTTGTAGGTGTATTAAAATTAGTGACAGCAACCAGTGAGTGGGCTCATGTGATGATGATAGCATGACCCACACTTTCTGGAATCTTTGCTACTATGATGAGACTGAACAACATTCAAATGTTTTAAAAAAAGACTTTAAACAAGGGGGATTTTGAATTTTATTTTGAATTCCACAGAAGAGTAGTTTACATTACAAAGGGTGATTTGATCAAGTGTTGCATTTGTGATGGTGTAAGTTGATGCAATTGATGCTAATGACATCTATCCCATTTTACAGCTCGTACCCAATTCCAACAGGAAGCTAAAAAATACATCTCCACTGGGATGATTGAAATTCTCTCAGTAGAGAAAAGAGTTACTGTGAAGTGTCTTGTTCGCCACCCTGCATTGAAATCAAAACATCTGATGAACTTTGTAAAAATTAGACAAGACTGTGAGTATATTTCATTCATTTATTTTATGAACACCACCACATTATAGCAACAGTTTAAAACATTTAAAGAATAAAACCATCCATTTTATTATCCATGACTTGTGTACAGTGAAGTACTTCTAAATAAAATGTTCAATTTGAGGAACAGTGATTGTGTAGTTGTGTCGTCACAGAACAGGGAAAGCACTGGGGTTTTTTAACTCATGAACTGCGCCACAAAACAGTCCATAAGACCAGACTGTGAAACTGTCTGACCAAAAATAAAAACAAAAAATGGCAACTCCACGTAATTTCCTCATTCTGTGTTGTTAAAAAAAAAAAAATCTAGTTTCCTCTATTCTAATAAAAATGAAGTGTGATTTGCAGATAGTTTTCATGACATCATGAATTGTAACTTTCTCTGAACTGAGTGTTGTTTCTACTCAGTAGTAACACAAGTCCAATTTCTGTCACAGCAAAAGGATCCCACCACACATCCACAGTCAGTCCACATACTGTTAAAGGATCAACACAAGTGCCAGGGACAACAACCACGTGGATCAGACATAATAGAACAGCAGTGTACTCCACCACAAGAAATGAGAACAAGCCCTTATCAGAGAGCTCAACGGTTCCCTCCAGTCTGCAGGTTTCCACCAGTGACCCAGAGATGTCTATCACTAGATCTCCTCAGATCCCTGTTACAGGCCCTACAGACCCACATCTCAGCACTAGTGGTGAGTGGAAACTGTCTGCATTTTTATTTGTTTTTTATGCCCCGTGGATTTCAAGAAACATAATGTTTCATATTAGATAACACACCTTAGGATGAGCTTAGGGACACAAAAGAAAGTAGTGGAGAAATGGAAGTTTTAAAAAGAAATACATTTTATTTAGTTAAAAATTAATAAAACACCATTTTACATTTTAAGTTATGCCATACATCATATTTTAAATGAAACTTAAATCCCTCGAGCCGCTAAAAAGGAAAGTGTACTTTATTGAAGAAATTAGCCTACAATACATCTCTTTGTTACTGCTTAGTATTGTGTGTTTAGCATATTACACTAACTGTGAGCCTATGGGGTGGAAACAAGAGCGATCACATTCTCACAATGTCTAAAATGTCTCTTAACCACTACTGTGGTTGATATAACACCAGATGTGTTTCCTGCGATGGAGAGCTCAAGCTATATGAAACTCTGTCATGTTAGATGTATTCACTGATTGGGAGGCTGCAGCTCTGTGGGCAAACAAAAACTGTTCCGAGAGCATATCTGCTCTGATCGTCAGACATGCTCCAAAAAAAGCAGTTTACGTCTTCTGTCTTCAGTGTTTCAAACCTTGAACACTACTGACATGTAATTGGTTAGAAATGCACTATATATGTGTTTACTCACACAGTAAATTCAGTTTAATATTAACATTTAAGCAGAATGTGTGCAAAACAGTTATTTGTCTTCCATTTTTGCATTTTACCTGAGCTTTATATATTCAGAAAATTACTGTAAAAAAAACAAACAAACACTAAAAATTAATTAAAAAAAAAAAAAGTCCTATCATGTTCAAACAGGGTAAGCAATGACACCATCATTGAGGCAGTAGGCTCAACAGGTTCTTCAAATATGTGTGTTTGATGCCACCTATTGGTTACTCTGGAAAACTACAAAAAAATGGTTCCATTTGAAAAACATAATAGACCTGGACTGTAGTAGCTTCATAGAGTCTGTGTTAATTATTGTACGTCTTTTCTTTACTACACCTTAAAGGCTGGACATATTCCTCTGAAACCACAGAGAACATCACCATTGATAACATGGACAGTAACACAACAGGTACATTTACACTCAGCCTGAATAGTTAAAATCATAGTTCCTCTTCTCTGAGAATCACAGAGAACACCATGTGTTTTAAAATCCTTAAGTTTTGGGTTTTTCTCTATTTTCAGGGAATTTTGGCTTAAACATGCATAGAAAAGACCAAGAAAATTCATCATTGCTGGTCTTGCTAGTGACATGCCTAATCTGTGGCCTTCTAGTGGTCGTCATTTTTTTTGCTATCAAGCTGAGGAGAGCACACATTGCCTGGAAAAGAGGTAGGCAGATCACGTTTTCTGTTTGATGTCAGACTAAAGTTGCTGTTATTTACAATTTTACTTGACTACAGTCCGGCTAAAAATCATACATTCATGCAGCAAGTGTGTTGTACTTTCAAGAATTGTGATCTAAATTTATTTTTATTTATCTTACAAAAGATTTGACAGTTTTTATTGTTACAGAAAATGAAGACTCTAATCCATCAGAGGAGAGCAGTAAATCTAAATCAAGCCATGAAGAAAAGACCTCACAAGCACAACGGAGAAGAGGTACAAAATCTTTTAATTAGATGGTTGTTCGCATCTATGACTGTATTATACCTTCTGTTTAATGTGAATATTATAAAATGTAGCTTTTGCTAAAACATGACTAGGGTCACGTTGGCAGCTTAGAGAAACAGCACAGAGGATAAAGTTCATGTACTTAGGGAACTCAAACTCAAAAATCCATTTAACCTTTACGTATTTTGAATCCCAGTTAATGGTCAGGGGAGTGCTTTCATTGACACATTTTGCCCAGTACACTGTAAAAACCGCCTTATCCTGTCTTAAAAGAGAAAATGGGATATTTATTAGTATTCTTTATTGTTACAGGCCTCTTCAATACAGCCTTCACACAGTATGTTGTTGAAGAACCAGCGAAGACGATGACTTCAGTGCAAAACACAGCTGTGATCACAGCAACGACTTCTCAACATCAAACTACAGCACAAACTTTAGCCAAATGTGATGCGAAGGAGACATCGCTATAACTGTCTTGAAAACACAGTTTTCATGATATCAGCAATTTTCCATTTTTTTCTGCACTTGCATGACAGAATACAGGGCAATCATTCACTTATTATTGTTAGGAATATGTGCTTACTTATGGTAGGTAGAACCTACCTTTGATCTTCAGCAGCATCAGTTCTTGGTGCCATGAATGCCACAAGATGTTGAAAAAAATGACTTAAAGTATCTACATTATGTTGACATTATTCGTCACATCATTTGTCTACTGTACTTTTATCCTTGATTTCATTCTGTTACATTGCTACAGCTACTAAAGTCCAGTGAACTCACTGTTATGTTCATGAAGGTTAGATTTCCTGTGTGAAATGGTCAGCAGAAGATCTCATAAACATATGCTCATGGTCAGACAAAGGAAAACATTTCCCCACACCGATACATAACCTGGACTGTCGAGGTCCATTCAGTCTAACAATTGACAACAGGTTAATTTACACCCCTTCTTACATCATCAGTCATGCCATGTTTTTGTTTTATATGAACATTATATGTAAAGCTCCTGACCTGTATTTACAATAGTAGATAGCACTGCTGCTATATGACTGGCGGATGACCAGCAACAGCAAGAATAAGCATGTCTGCAGGTGTTCCTGATGAAGTGTTTGAATGTTTACAGAGAATCAAATGTGGCAACATAATATCTGTAATATATACTGTGTGAATATAGCATATATGTTGCCTTGTATGTATATATTTTGTATGTTTGGGTTGAACGTGTAGCAATAAATTATATTTTGCTATAATATATTGTTTTTGAGCATAGATAACAGGCTATGGGAAACATTCATATCATATACATATTATCAGCACTCTGTGGCTTTGTCTCTGAAAACGTGTCAAGCATTAATACGGTAATATAACACTAAGGTCTATGTATAATATGCATATTTTAAAAAATAGCTCCATAATATATCAATTATGTATGAACTTAAAGAGCTTTATGTAGCTTACAAAAAACAGAAGCCAAATCAAGCACCGAACATGACTGACATACTTAACGGTAAAATCTAAAAAAAAAAGAGAGAGATGATTTGCCTTCTACACTTCAGACAAAGCTTCCATCTTATGCCATGCGGGTATTCACAACCATTATGAAACAGTCACAATAAAGCAGGAAGTGGGATGGATTGTGTCTCGCGTCATCGGTTCATCAAAGCCTCATTGGTGAACCGATGAGGAAAGACTCAGTGACTGCGCCGATTGGATGCTGTGCCGGTGATATAAAGGGTTCGGCTAAAGGTTCACCCTCCTTTCGCTTCTCATACCGGCAGGGTTGAGTCACCGTGGCGCTAGTCCATTCCAGCCCAACAATACCCACAGTCAACCTCAGTTCAGTAACTCGGTAAGTCATTCTGAAATACATTGGTGTTAACAAAAAGTTCTAGTATATTAGTTGGACTTGCTGGCAGGATTTGCTTTATGTATGACTGATGTGCATGTTCACTGGGGAATGCTGAATTTTTCTCCTCGTGTTAAATGCTTGACGGTTATTTTATTAACAAATATGGATCGCATAGTGAATTATGAAGGTTAAGGTATTCATATCCTTGTTATCGAGGCGTAATCATTGGCTCAAATGCTGCATTAAGGCTATATAATGGCGGAGGGGTGGGGGGTGGAGAAATCCTGACGCGTTCGAGAATGTTCTCGAACAACTGTTAAGCTACCCGGATACCCGGAATATACAGGCTTCCGGTTTTTTGTTTTTGTTTTTTGTTTTTTTTTTACTCTAGAGCAAAAGTCAAAGGTTTTGTAAATCGTTTCAGATTTAATTCTTTAAATATTTTCTTGTGCTTTAGACACATTTTAATACAACAGTTTTAGGATCAAAGCACTCTAGCTTTTAGATTTCCGGTTGTACCAGTTTGCTGTGCACGTGATTTATGACTGACGCATGGCTATTGCTTGGCCATGAGCCACGCTCGTTCAAGGCGGGTTCCTTTTCGGTTTTTTTCTGTAAGTGGGTGGGTTGTTGGAATTGGGATTTGTTAGCCCAATAACGTTGTTAAAATGCTTAATGTTTTATGGCCGAGGGGGAAAATAAAAGCTCTTAATCAAATTTATATAATCAATATAAATTTAAAAGACAACTCTAAATTAAACTTGAAGGATAATTAAAGCAAATCAACTAAAACCATACGTTTTTGTTGTGCATTCTAGTTATGTTAGTCTAAATTGCCTTAAATTGAATAATTGGGTAAAATGTAGTTGTTCAATTGAGTTACTTTGACATTAAGCATGTTATAAAGGATTGAAGTTAAAAAGTTACAGATGACTAGAAGAATATAAATCTAACACTGTTCTTGCATTTCTTTAGGAAACATGTCAAAGGGACCAGCAGTTGGTATTGATCTTGGGACCACCTACTCCTGTGTTGGTGTGTTCCAGCATGGCAAAGTTGAAATTATTGCCAATGACCAGGGCAACAGGACCACACCCAGTTATGTGGCCTTCACAGATACCGAGAGGTTGATTGGCGACGCAGCCAAGAATCAGGTTGCTATGAACCCCACAAACACAGTCTTCGGTAAGGGTTAAAATTTTACTTAACAGTAAAAGTCAGTCCTACCTTGAGAAAAAATTGGTATTCGTCAACCAAATTAAGTTAGCATCTCAGTTTTACCACCCATGAGCTTGTCTTGAAGCAACTGATCTCTGTTAAAGACCAGTCTTGAGCCTTGTGGATTTGCGGGAAGAATGATAAGAGTATTGCATCTTTTAAAAAAAACAAAATATAACTTTCTCTTTCAGATGCCAAACGTCTTATTGGCCGGAGGTTTGACGATACAGTTGTGCAGTCAGACATGAAGCACTGGCCATTTAATGTCATCAATGACAATAGTCGCCCTAAAGTTCAAGTTGAGTACAAAGGTGAAACAAAATCATTCTACCCAGAGGAGATTTCCTCCATGGTGCTGACAAAGATGAAGGAGATTGCTGAAGCCTACCTCGGAAAAGTATGCTCTGAATTTACCTCTGTGGAATACAGTTGCAAGTTTTCACATAACTCGTCAATTTAATGTCCATATTTTATTTATTTATTTGTTTTTACATTTCAGACTGTCAACAACGCTGTAATCACAGTGCCCGCTTACTTCAATGACTCTCAGCGTCAGGCCACAAAGGATGCTGGCACCATCTCTGGCCTGAATGTTCTGCGCATCATCAATGAGCCCACTGCAGCTGCCATTGCTTATGGGTTGGACAAAAAGGTAAATGGGTAAAAATTTATTCTGGATTATACTTTTTTGTTAACTGTCTGTTCTTAAGCACTATCAAATCTGTTCTCAGGTTGGATCAGAGAGGAATGTTCTCATCTTTGATCTTGGTGGTGGCACCTTCGATGTATCCATCTTGACCATTGAGGATGGCATCTTTGAGGTCAAATCCACTGCTGGTGATACTCATCTTGGTGGGGAGGACTTTGATAACCGCATGGTCAACCACTTCATTGCAGAGTTCAAGCGCAAGTACAAAAAGGACATCAGTGACAACAAAAGGGCTGTCCGTCGTCTGCGCACTGCTTGCGAGAGGGCAAAGCGCACCCTGTCTTCCAGCACCCAGGCCAGTATTGAAATCGACTCTTTGTATGAAGGAGTTGACTTCTACACCTCCATCACAAGGGCTCGATTTGAGGAGCTCAATGCTGACCTCTTCCGTGGCACCCTGGATCCTGTGGAGAAGTCACTCCGTGATGCCAAGATGGATAAAGGGCAGATTCATGACATTGTATTGGTTGGTGGCTCCACCCGTATCCCAAAGATCCAGAAACTTCTCCAGGATTTCTTCAATGGAAAGGAGCTCAACAAGAGCATTAATCCAGATGAAGCTGTGGCCTATGGAGCTGGTAAGTTTTCAGTGGAGAGAGAGAGAAAAAAGAAAAAAAAAAAAACTACTGATGGTAGCTGCCCTATTATAACCTGAATGTAGTTTTTATCTTGAAGAAATTTTCTTTGGTTTTAGCTGTCCAGGCTGCCATCCTGTCTGGTGACAAGTCTGAGAATGTGCAAGACCTTCTCCTTCTGGATGTCACACCTTTGTCTTTGGGTATCGAGACTGCTGGAGGTGTTATGACTGTCCTGATTAAACGTAACACCACAATTCCTACCAAGCAGACCCAAACCTTCACCACTTACTCTGATAACCAGCCTGGTGTGCTCATCCAGGTCAGTGTAGCCTTATTTATCTTGGCCTTTTAATTGCAGTTACGTTAATTTCTGCCATTCACATTCCACTAGAGATTGAGACTCATGTTGTCAGACATTAGCATTTGTGTAGATGTGGAGTGGAAAAATTATTGGCTGACCTCTATTTCAACAGGTTTATGAGGGTGAGCGTGCCATGACAAAGGACAACAATTTGCTGGGCAAATTTGAGCTAACTGGAATCCCTCCTGCTCCTCGAGGCGTTCCCCAGATTGAAGTGACATTTGACATTGATGCCAATGGCATCATGAATGTCTCTGCTGTTGATAAGAGCACTGGCAAGGAAAACAAGATTACCATCACCAATGACAAAGGTGGGTTTTGATTGATGACAGTTTTGATTGATGACCATCAAATTTCTGGCACAACTTGTGACTCTTTGCTGTCCTTCTAGGTCGGCTCAGCAAGGAGGATATTGAACGCATGGTCCAGGAAGCAGAGAAGTACAAGGCAGAAGATGATGTTCAACGTGACAAAGTGGCTGCTAAGAACGGCCTGGAGTCGTATGCTTTCAACATGAAGTCCACTGTGGAGGATGAGAAGCTGGCCGGCAAGATCAGCGATGATGACAAGCAGAAGATCTTGGACAAGTGCAATGAGGTCATCAGCTGGCTGGATAAGAACCAGGTAACCCCATCCCCAAGCACACACCAGAAAAAAATCACAATAGTATCAATTGCTATGAAGGGCTTATACATTATCTACATTTTGTAGACTGCTGAGAAGGATGAGTATGAGCATCAACAGAAGGAGCTGGAGAAGGTGTGCAACCCAATCATTACCAAGCTGTACCAGAGTGCTGGAGGTATGCCTGGAGGAATGCCAGAGGGCATGCCTGGTGGCTTCCCTGGAGCCGGTGGTGCCGCTCCTGGTGGTGGATCCTCTGGACCAACCATTGAGGAGGTCGACTAAACATTCAGCTATACCAGCTGCTACCTGACGTGTTTTCTAATAAAGTAACCCTCCTAGAACAAGTAAACTGCAGGAGTGAAATTTAATGACCTAAAAACAGGGTTCAGAGATGTCATTTATGGCATTGTTTGCAACACAGGTGCAAGGGAACAACTTGTAGTTGGCATGATTGAGCAGAGTCTTCAAATGTCAAAGTGTTTTGTGTATGGAGATGTAACTGCCTTGATAATAAATTAATCTTGCAACCCTAATGTGTTGTACATGAACTTCTAACTTGATACTGGAAGCTCTAATTTATCTCAAAGCAGGATCTGTAAATATCTTGGGGTGGGGTGGGCACTGTCTTGATGCTCTATTGAATAATTTGCAAAATTCTTAGGATTATCTTTGTCAAATGTGAAACTGGAAACTAGAAATTCCTGTGGCTTACCTGTAGGTAGGTTCAAGCCATGGAAAGTATCCTCCCTGTTAATTTACCACTATGGAACATGAATCTACAGAATGGGCTCAACATTTTTAACAAATACACTTAAGCTTTTTTTTTTTTTTTTTTTTTTTGTGACAATTTATTAAATGGTAAAAGGAGTAATTAGCATTGCATATAACAAATTTACTAAAACAATGTTTTAACCCTTAGATGCACAACCTACCAATACCTGCCCTCTTCTACAAGTGGGGTCAAAGATAACCCTAAATAAAATCAGTGCATTTTGCTATAAACTTGGTGGTTGTTCTTCAAAATCTTTGAAACGAAGAGTTGTAATATTTTTATATTTGAGGTATTCCTCATGAGGCCCTTTGCGTTTTTATTTATTAGTTTTAAGGAACTGCAGTTTTTGTATTGCTTGTTTCACTTTTGTATGCTTGCTCGGCATATACTGCAGAAGCTGGGTCTTCCCTCTGAAAGGCACAAATTGTTCATCCACTGTAACACAATCACGTGAGGATGAATTTCAGCCTGAAGGAACAGGCCCCATATGTAGCAGAAAGCTGCCATGTGGTTTTTTTAGGCTCTGGTCCTCTTGTCATCAAAGTGCAAGAAACGGCAAATATCTCCAAATCTTTGAATTGACATAGTGGCCTTGTACAATGGGTTATGCAGAGGACTCCCAAAAAACACCGACTGGTACATCCCAGTTCTTCTCACTTCCTGCAAGAATGGCCAATCAAATGAAGGCCATGAGCTTATGTTTGATTACATTTTTCCACTCTTTTCCCCTGTCTGTGGCTACTGTTCGTGCCTCCATGTTTCTGCATGTCAGCACCTCTTCTATTAGGCTACGTTCACATTGCAGGCGAAAGCGCATCAAATCCGACTGTTTTGACCCTATGCGACCCATATCCGATCATGGTATGACAGTGTGAACGGCACAAATCCGATCTGGGTCACTTTCGTATGTGGTACTGAATCGGATACATATCTGATGTTTCAGAAAGTGACTGATGTTTGAATGGTCATGTCGCATTAAGTCCGTCTTTTATGTCACTGACACAAGACAGAAGCCAATTATCAGCGCCGGAGAAGCGCCCGATAAGCCATCGCGAATGCTTCCTGGCCATCCCGTGTAGATGTTAGTGAAACTGTTGGGAAGACAACGTTGAAGAAACGTGAACATTTTATTTGTACTGTATAATCTGCGGATTCTGACAGAAATCTGCAACTATCCTTTGAAGCACCGCTCCTCTCTAAAACAGCAATAAGGATAATTATTAGGCCGTATGTAAATAACAAACGCGAAATTGGGAAACGTAAAGTCCGAAACAAATCTTTATATTAAGGGCCATCAGTCAAACAATACTGTTTGGTCTGGGTCTAAACAGAGCGCGTTGTGTGTGACGTCTTCTTTTGCGCATGTGGGCCGCTTTGAGGGTTCACACTAGAGCGGTTTTGCTGTCACATTTTATTTGTAGTGTGAACGAGCAGACAAAAAAATCAGATTTGATCAAAAAATCGGAATTGAGGAATTAAGACCTGCAGTGTGAATGTAGCCTTATATTATCAGACATGAACATCTTCCATGCATCTACTGGGGAGACAGTACTAAACCCAGGTGCAAGCCCTGGCCGATTATTCAGAATATTGTGGCTAGAGCAGTAAGAGGGGCTCATTCTGTTAGACACAATATCCATTTCCTCTTCAGAGGACTCATCAGAGGACTCCTCTGTATCTGACTGGCTTTGTTCAGTGGGGGGGGACAATAGTCTGGGTCCTCTATATCTGAGATGTCAGATTCTGAGTCAATGCCTCCGATGGGCTCTTCATCCCATCCGTCCTGGATCATTTGTAGGGCAAGGTCCACAGGGATCCTAGCTGGCCTCATAGCAGCCATGATACTATAGACCAGGGGTCCCCAATCCCAGTCCACGAGGGCCGGTGTCCCTGCAGGTTTTAGATGTGTCCTTGATCCATCACAGCTGATTTAAATGGATGAATTACCTTCTCGACTTGAAGTTCTCCAGAGGCCTGGTAATGAACTAATCATGTGATTCAGGTGTGTTGACCCAGGGTGAGAGCTAAAACCTGCAGGTACACCGGCCCTTGTGGACTGGGATTGGGGACCCCTGCTATAGACTATTAAAAAACAAAAAACAAAACATCAGAAAGGACAATGTTTGAAATGCACAGAAAACTATAAATCATGTACGGTATGTTACTGTGTAAAAATGAATTCCTCATCCATCAGAAGTGTAAGTCAGGGTTGCTATGAATGAAAGTTTCATAGAAGGTTCCATAGGAACTGCTTGGGGTCATTTTTGACCCCACTTGTGGAAGAGTGGCGTAGTGATACAAAAACTGCATTTTTTTTTTAAATTAATGAAAAAATAAATAAAAATGCAAATGGCCTCATGTTACAAACATATTTTATGAAGAATACCTGGAATATGAATATATTACAACTTTTCATTTTAAAGATTTTGAAGCTAGAAAAACAACCCATGGGGTCATTTTTGACCTCACGTGTGCATCTAAGGGTTAAAACACATTTTTAAAACAAATATTACCCTATCACAAACCAAAAATAATTGGGACTTTAACAGAATTATATGGATCAAATTAGTGTTCAAGTGAAATAATTCTCGTTTCCGTAATTATAATGGTGGGTAGGAAGCTATATTATGTAGAGCAGATTACTGTGCAGCAGAATACTGGCATAACAGGATTGTCTTTTTGTCACCTAACCTTAACACAAAAACCTGTCCAATCCCAAATGGTTGAAATTGTACCTGGATAACGTTATATTTTTTTCAATCGGCCTTTTATTTTGAAAACCCTAAACAGTTAGGAATCATTAAATACAACCATATAATTTTATCTTATTCTATGCATTATAAGTTAAAAAGACAGACATGGAATTTTCTGTTTCATAAACTATTTACAGTAGCTTCTCTACCATTTCTTCTTTCATTTGGCAGTTTTACCGTGGAAAAAGACAGTTATTTCTCCTCTGCTGAACTTGACTCTCAGGTCACTATTATATTTATTTAGTTACATATAGTTTTTAAGTGGTGGAAACAAACTGTTGTAGATTTTACTAATCTCCTTGGGCACATTGTCCCATTGCAAGACTAAATTTAGGGTTAAGCATTTCTTGTTGGATAGTCGAAATCACATTTATTATACAAAGAAATTCACGGTCGACTCAATGACTACAAGGTGCACAGGTCCTGTGGTTGTTGGCTCCTGTGACAATTACAACTCTTCTGGTAAGGTTTAAGAGTGTGTTTATGGGTATTTGTGACCATTCTTCCAGAAGCGAACATTTATGGTCAGGTGTTGGACAAGAAGGCCTTACTACTTGTCCCTAAGGTATTCTTTGTAAGCATACTGGAAGTGCATCCATGGTCAGATGAGACAAAAGTGTATATCTTTGGTGATAGAGATACTGTTTATATTTGGAGGAAAAAAGAAAGAGGTCTACAAGCCAAAAAACACAGTCCCCACAGTAAAATATGGTGGGAGTATTATGCTTCGCAGCATCTAGAACTGGGAATCTTGAAGAATTTTGACCATTCTTCCAGAAGTGCATTTGTGAGATCAGACACTGACAGGTTTATGATAGGAAATTTCATGATTGGAGATGATGCACAGATGACAGAAAGCATTTAGCTTGTTTGTGTGGGCAGCTGCAAATTTCAGTCGAGCTTAAAGGTGCTGATTTTGAAAACTCACTTCACTGTGGATAGTGACAGTCTGTGATTTAAGAGCAGTGTTGGGCAAGTTACTTTGAAAAAGTAATTAATTATAGTTACTAGTTACTTCTTCAAAAAAGTAACTGAGTTAGTAACTGAGTTACAAGATTATAAAAGTAATTAAATACTTGAAAAGTAACTATTGCATTACTTAAAAAAAAATGTTTAACCCTCTTGGGTCCAGGGTATAATTGGCCATTTTTAACTACTTTTGATGTTCCCTCTGAATTTCATGTTTAAAAACAATTTATTTTGCCTTGTTTGGTATCATCCTTTTCAGCACAACCTCACATTTCTGAATTTACAGTTATGTTTTCATTTTGACATACTATATTAACACAATTGATCTAAAATCAGACAAAAAACATAAAATCCGAGTAGAAAAAGTTATATTTTTTACTGTAACAACCACAAACATGTTTAATGAATCATATTTCATAACTTTAAATGCAAATATAAATTGTCAATTTTAAATTCATATGCACAAGTTTTGCAAACAACAACGTTATTTGCAGCCATTTACCTTTTACCTATTTTTTTAATAACCATTTCAAACTATTTACATAACAATCAGCTGTTCTGCATTCAATAAGATGCCACACAAATTATTTGTGCCACTCCAAAAATTTTGGTCCAGTATAAAGGAGAACATCACAAGCCTGATACTGGCAGGTCTGACAGCAGCAGGTGAATCACTCCTCCTGTTTTCATTCAGAAGTTGCCTCATTGTTCTTCTGACACACAACACAAAACTATCCACAGTAGTTTCCACAGTAGTATCTACACACACTAACTACACAAGACAACACATTAACTACACACTCCAAACACGCTAAACGTCACAAATTTCTCACATCTCAAAACTCGCTCTCTCTCTTTTCTGCTGTCTTTTTCTCTCTCTCGCTCTCTCTCTCTCCATCACTCCTAAAACTTCCGCCTCTTCCTAAACAACCAAATGTCATGTTGCCATATAATTTTTGATTAGTCGACATGGTGCATTTTTCCACCAACACGAAAGGGCTGTTTTTTGTTTTGTTTTATTATTTTTTGGTCATAAGCACAGAGTGCTAGTGCTGTCCTTAGACAGTAAACGGTACGAAACTATTGAGGAAAAAACACCACGTATATATTGTTTATCATGACTCTGGTTTTACGTGGCCTATCAAGACAATTTAAAAACTGGTATATATTACCTTGTTGTTTTGTCACCTTGAAGTGTTGGCTTACCGCGACTACTTTATTCTTCCTCAGTCAAACAGCAGCACTCATGCGATTATTTTGCCCCCTTAACTCCAGGTGTTGTGCCAAAAAGTGATCGGGCAGAAAGTGATAGCCGTCTGCGGGAGCACGCGCAGCTGCTTAAAGCTGTAGCGCCCAGATTACTTACAGCTATTTCCGTGCAACTGATATAAGATGCTGAAACACAGCTTCAACCGTCTGTTCGTTGAAAAATAGTAACGCGACCGCACCGCATTTTCTTGTTAGTAACGGTAACGGCGTTGTAACGATAGAAATAGTAATTAGTTAGATTACTCGTTACTGAAAAACGTAACGCTGTTAGTAACGCCGTTGTACTTTTTCCAAGGTACAAATACGTACTTCAAAGCAATGACACATATACAATGTTAATTGTAAACTATGATCAGCATACTTATCTCTATCATTATACTTCAGTCACTTATACATTAAAGTTAGTTTTTGGTTATTTGGTTGCACTGTTTTACATGACTACCCTGATACAACTTACTTTTATTAATCACTGTCAACCACACTATTCAGACATGGATAAAGGATTCAGACATGGAAAAATGGGTCACGGATTAAAGATTGAGAAAAAGTGGCGCACTTCTACAAGACTTACAGTTTTAATCAACCTGTTGGTCCTTTTGGAACAAGACCGAAAGCCTGCCAAACACAGCTAAAAATGAATACTGTGATCAAATCAGATTCTTACTGTATGCTGCATGTATCCTTCTTATGGTTGGAGAATGCTGACAGCTGACCTCAGCAAGATGGAGGGAATATGAATGAAGATGAAAGGGAAAATGGTTGACTCCCAAACCAAGAATAATTCTGTTTTGTTTGACACTGAAAATTTGAGAAGAAACAAGGTAACTTTTCTTCTTTGTCTTGTAAATAGTAACTGATTTAGTGTAACAGATAATATCAGAGTATATACAGACAGCTTTAGCAGTGGTCAGAAGTGTTCTGGACTGATATGTGATGTGTGTGAGCGCGTATGTGTTTGTGGTAGTGGAAAAACATATGACCTGGTGTAACACTGAGTTGCCACGGATACACTGAAGCTGTTTGGCAGATCACGATATGTAACTATCAGGCTTCATGGATGAACAATACTTTTTTCTTCTTTTAAGGAAAAACAGAATATATCCATACTTTCCCTGTAAGAAGCTTAATATATGCAACTGAACAGTTAAACAGTTTGGCCAGTAGATGGCAGTAATTGACATTTAATGCTGAATCGCTAAGGACTTTGTATTAAACTAGAAGATGGAGTCTAAATTTCAATGTTGATATTAAATTTGATTTAACAGCATGTTCAAAACAGTATAGATATTGTGCTGGAACAGAAGTCTGAAAAGCCTTGTTTACCACAATAAATCTAGAAATGTTTTATAAGCTCAGAGCTCTTTTCATTTTTCCTATTGAACCAGTCTGTCACTTTTACTGTCTGCTCCAAATTAATTAAAATTAAGGAGATAATAGCGCTGCTTTGATTGAATACATCATAGAGACTGGCAAAAGAAATTAAAGTCTTTACTTTAATAGAGATGATAAAGGATAAACGACCTTCATTCATCACCAAACAATAAAATGGTGTCAGCAATTTAATGAGATGCAGGCACCGATGCTTCATATAGTTAGAAAAGGGTATAATTCAGGTGCATTCAGCTTTCATTTGAGTGAAATTAGATTTTTGTTTTGTTTGGGTGAATCACAATAAGTGGTCACTTGTGCTCCATTAGCTAGGATCATTGTTGCTGTAAAAGAGATCTCTTTTTTCTCTTTCTTTCTGTTGAGGGAGCAGGGTTTGGCATCTGTGGTGGGAACAACGCCACATCTGTTTTTGTGTCGTTATTTCTTCTTTTTTCTTTAGACGCTGACACACAGTAATTTCCCTCCGAAATAGGGCCGTCGTTTTCAATTTATCCGTCATTAACCTTTGCTGTGTGATGCCTGGCAAGTGTGAGTCATCTTACAAAGTGCATTGTTTCAGTGGAAAATGACCACAACATATTCTTACAAAAGGCTCAATTTCCCAGAGGTGAGGCAGTGGACACAATCTCATTCCCATCATGGTCCTCTCTACTACCTCCCCAAAACATCTAAACCATTTTACACAATACCACGGCATAGTTTATGAATCCAGTGGGCATTCCTCATTCAAGCAAAAGATTCCTATTTAGGCAACTCCATTCAGTTCATTCTCTTCACAATATTTTGCAGCTCTTTCATTTTTCAGTCTGTATGTCCATTTTTTCCCCTGTTTTCTCATTTAGTATCGGTCATAATAGCTTCCTGCCTGTTGTGTTTAGGTGTCTGAATCTTGGGAAAGAAATCGGCTGTGTTGCCAGTGCTGGAAGCATCACACCTAGCTGCATATAATTCATTTTCTAACTTGTTTGAGTCTGAGTCATTAAACAGACATCCCTTACCCTTTTTGGCCTCATCAAAGTGAAGGGCCCTACACCTAGGCAACCCTCCCCTACAATGCACAACATCATGGCGGGAGAATTAGGCTCCCCTTGTCCTCCCAGTAAGCACAACAAAGAGGCTCTCTACTATTTATTTTAATGAGATCTTTTCATCACCATCAGAAAGAGCATTTTAGTCTGCAATTTTCAAGCTATTTCATAAGCTGAAAATTGCCATTTGTGAACCACTCTCCTGCTAGTAGCTTTCAAATACACTCTCATTAGTGAGCCTGGAGGTGAAAATACGAAAATTATCTGTAAATACAGGCTCATAATCCCCCTCATCTGTTTCAATTTCAGAAGTCTCTGATAAGGCCTAGCTCTTTTTGTTTGAGGGCATCATCACTCTAATAATGGTGTAATGCCTCTTGTTCCTTTGACCTCTCTTGACAGACATATGTGTCTTTCAGGTAAAACTAAACCTTCTTTTTTATATAAATGTCATTAAAAAAATCTACTACTAATTAAATCAACAATTGAGACTACTTTTAGCCCCTGCTGAATTTGTAAATTTACTCGCTTATGTGGCAAATGAAAAGTCTCTAATTTTTTTTTGTACTTTAAATTTAATGGAGAAAGACATGATATCAACAAAAAAAATATCCAGAAATAACACATTTAATAAAAGTTATACATTGATTTGCTTAACTTCCTTCATCAACTGGCTCTACCTTCACTTGCTTCCTCTTCTTGATTTCCAAAGTTGATTTCAAGTCAGTTCTATTCAAATTTACTTATATAGCAACAAATCAGAACATCAGTCGCATATATTGTAAAGACCTTACAGAGAAACGCCAACAATCAGATGACACTCTATTAGCAAGCACTTTGGTGACAATGGGAACAAAAAACTCCCTTTTAACAGGAATAAACCTCCAGCAATGCCAGATTCAGGGAGGGGCAGATGGCTCCTGGGGGTGAGGGTAAGAAGACAAGGCAAAAGACATGCTGTGGAAAAGAACCAGAGATAATAATAAGCCACAATAAAATGCAGAGTGGTGTATGGAAATGGGTGAGAGAAGAAGAAACGCTCAATGCGTCATAGCAAGCCCTCAGCAACCCAAGTCGATTGCAGCATAACTAAGGGTGGATTCAGGGTCACCTGATCCAACCCTAACTATAAGCGTTTTTAAAAAGGAAGGTTTTAAATCTATTCTTAAAAGTAGAGAGCATGTCTGTTTCCTGAATCCAAGCTGGGAGCTGGTTCCATAGAAGAAGGACCTAAAGGCTACTACTTTTGAAATACGTATTTGAACCACAAGCAAAACATGACTTATGTGATGGAGAATCCCTTGTTGGCCAGCACAATGGTAAGATGTTTCTTGTAGTTGGTCACCAGGTTGGCACACACATTTCAGGAGGGATTTTGGCCAACTCTTCTTTAAAACTCTCTAAATCCTGTAAGTTTCTTGTTGTAGAAATTTGCAGGATGTGCCATGCAGCAGCCAAGAAACTTCCTCCACAGACACTTCCTCCACAGATTTTCTAAGGTATTTTGATTGGCTAGGCCACTCCATAACCTTAATGTGCTTCTTTAACTGTTTCTTTGTTGCCTTGGCAGTATTTTGGGGGTCATTGTCATACTGGAAAGCCCACCTCAACAACCCCTTCTGGCCGAAGGAAGGTTCTTGTCCAAATTACACATCACATATTTATGAAATGCGAGGAATAACTGGATTTGTTTTGGTTCTTAGCAAGGTAGAGCTTTTTAGGTATCGCTAACATAACCAAGCAAACACTGCCTCGGCCCACTCATTGGTAGAGCCTGGTTAGGTGGCGATCAGTGGTCATGACAGTTTGCATATTAATGATCATGAAACTAACCTCATGGCCCATTGTTTGTCAGTAGTGTTAGTTTCAGTAATTATGCAGATTTATTGTTTTTAAGGTTGGGGAAATCTACATTCAACTGAGACTGATGAATGAAGAAATGTTTCTTCCACCTCACCAAGCTTCTTTCTGATGGTTTTATAGCTTGTTCTGGCCTTATGCAGGTCTGAGTTGAGGGGCACAACACCAAAATACCAAACTGAAGGGAGCTAGCTGCTACAGTGATAGTCCACACATTTCTATCAATGAGCATCAGTGATATTCAGTGAGGTGGTCACCGCGGGACTGCTAATTAAAGTGAGAGCGCCCACACTGCTCTCTCAACCATGGTTTAAAGCTTACATCACCTCTTAGCAGTTCCGCTAACAGTAAAAGTCACAAATTTGGTCAGGATGGCCCACAGCGTTGGTGAAAATAATAATAAGTGGCCAGAGCTGATTATATCTATCTATCTATCTATCTATCTATCTATCTATCTATCTATCTATCTATCTATCTATCTATCTATCTATCTATCTCTCTCTCTCTCTCTCTCTCTCTCTATATATATATATATATATATATATATATAGTGAGAGAGAGAGAGAGAGAAAGAGAGAGAGATACATTCTACTGCCAACAAGAACAAGGGCCACATACACGTGGGAGCTATTCAAACTCATCAAAGGAGAGCATCATTGTTGATGAGTCCCAGGTTTTTATCAAACAGAAAGCTTGGAAATCTGATGGAGGACATAGTGGAATGCAACATAATAACCCTGGGGTATAATAAATCCAAATGTTGCTCTTATGTGAAGGCACATGCACTTAACAAGAAAATGCTTCACAGTGTAAAAAAGGTGGTTCCAAGAAATATCGCTAAACCAGAAGCATTCGCTTACGGTTAAAATCACGGAATCATAATTTTATAAATGAAATGTGTCAGTGGACTCTGTCACAACTGTGTGCCGGTCATTCAGAGGAACAGGCCTAATCTCCAAACCAATTGCAGTTATTGGGACCAACACTAGGAGCTGCACGAGCACTGACAATGAATCTTGGACCGCTAAGCTATTGTTATACTTAAATGACTGGGGACAGGCTTTTTTAAAAAATATGGAATGACAGAGTTATTATTTTCTAATCCCAATAAAAAGTGTATCAGTTCACACTTGATTTGCGCATTAATTGCTTTCATCATTTTATTTAAACAAAATGCAGAAATGAGCTTCTAATTATAATGAAACACATTCTGTTGTTTCTTTATACTGTTTAGAGATCTGTATTTAGATGAAATAGGATCTCATCATACCTCTAGTCTTGACACTTTTAAGGTTCAGTTGTTTTCTTTTTAAGGCTCAGTTGTTTTCTCATAAACAGAATATAAGCCAAAAATCTGTGTTGTGTGATTAACTAAGCTTATATTCATCTAGTAATGATATTGTGCCTTTTTTTTGCCATCTCAGACAATAACTAAGAGAATATTTTGTGATGTTTCCTTTAGTATAGTCTGTGAAATAAATTTGGAAAAGGAGCCTTGCTGTTTTTATCTGCCTTGTTCACTATACAGAAAGAGACATGTCTGGCTATGTAGTGCTTATTATGAATTGATGTGAACAACAAGAACATCAGAGCCACATGGCTAGGCTCTTAGAGATCCCTGCACCTGGCACAGTGGCATAATTGGTCAGGATGGCCCACATTCCCCATTTGTCGGGCCACAAGACTGTTTGCTGGCTATAATACCCCTAGCCTTGTTCACCCATCTGAGCCCCAACCCTCTACAATGTCTCATATCATCACCATTTACATAGTCAAGAGCCGTTAGCTTTGTGCAATGGTAAACAGAGACAGAGCCCTTCCCTCTCCTGAACCCTTGTGTTTTGTCATCTTCCCTGTGAATTTGCTTATTAGTTTTCCATTGCCCAATCTCCCCAAAGACATGTCTTACTTATTGGGGGGCACAGGGCATAAAAGAAAGGGCAGCAATTTGCATGAAGACTCTTTGCCATTTCAAAGGATCAGTGTTAGTTTTAGTGTGTTCAGGGAACAGTTATATCAAAGCTTTACAGACCTAGGCCTAATTGAAAAACCCAAAAGAAATTATAAGCTATTATAATATCAAAACTGTCATTGATATCATCATTGTTATTAAAATGTTTATATGGACTGAAAATGTTTATTTGATTTATATGAAGTCAAACAGTCAGATATGAAATGTATGCTTCTTGACATATAAACATGCACAGACATATAGCCATCGTCACGGGATCGTTATTTACGAGACTAAATTAAATTACACTATGGATTATGATCAATGTCAATTTCATCGTTAAAAAAACAAAACTGAAACAACATCATTAGAGTAGCTACAGAATATTTATCCGACTTCTTACTGCAAAGATACGACCACTCTTTGTATAAACCGCATCAGTTTCACAAATTAGTACAAGTACAGACAAGCTAGCTGTTACCATCCTCTTTAAAATAGCCCATTTGGTCTTTTAAGGAGAGCAGCCATCTGAAGGCAGCCTATGATAATTAGAAACGTTATTAAATGTACACAATTTCCTAATGCAGCGAGTGCTTAGCCCGGCCAAGTGCCAGAGTGGCAGTAGCGATGATTGGCTTCATCGGGGCTTGTGCCTCCTTTGATAGAATACAGAAGTAGCAGATCAATCTTCTGCTATTGCACTCAGCCCTCAGAGTCCCTACTCCTCTTGCAGGCCCTTACTTCAAAGCCAGGGGAACATAATGTACAATCTTTTAATAGCTTTAGACCAAAGCTCTGGGGAGCTCTTGGCCACTGTATACCCTGCCTCAGTCTAAACACCTAATCAAGATTACCTGGGCTGGCCACAATAGCAGCTAAAATGCAATTCAAGATCTACAGCCCCTTTGAAGTCTTCATTGAGAAAAGCAGATGTTTCCTGGGTACAGGAGGTAATACAGCTAGCTGCAATTGCCAGACTTTGTTGTGACATCGTCTCACAGAGAAGCAATTACGGGCCTCCCAATTTAGTAGAAAAGATATTACACAGCTTACCGTGCTCAAAATGCAGTACATATTCGATGATTTGGTCCAGCTGATTGGGATTTTTATAATGGCTCACAAAAGGCAATGCAGGGAAATGGGTAAAGGTGAGAACTGCACAGCATTTGTGTGTGGGTGATCTTTTATACTGCTGGACCTACTGTGGTTTGCTGACAACTGCACTGTGCGTATAGATCAACAGCGCCCAAATGAGTATTGTGAGTTAGTTCAAATGAGTTTCAGTTAATTACCAAAGACATAGAAACAAAGCAGGTGTACTATAGTACCGAGTCGGCAGAGAATAGACTCTTTTTTTGGACAGTGCTCATGTTTTCATGTGGTTTGAGTGTTTTTTTGTTTTTTTTTTGGTTTTGTTTAAAATCCTAATACAAACACCAAAGTTGTGCTCATTCTTCTTATTCTATGTTCCACAGATTGTGGACTCTACATTTATGTCATAAAGATAAGTTAAAGCAACAAACGTTTGCCACTCTTGTTAAACGAATATGAGGTCACAGAAGACTGTAGTGTTTACATATTAAAATAAGATCAGGTCTAACATTTTTCTGTTCTTTCCCCAATATATTAGCATCTCATGCTAGAAGATGTTATCACTGAGACATTATTCTTGATAAATTTGTTAAATCTGGATCGTCTGATTGGTTATGGCCTTTGCCTATGGTTTCAGAATAAGAAGGATTTAGTGAGAAAGTCTTCAGCATGTTAATGTCACTGATCCTTTGTCACTGAAGGAAGATTTTAAAGTAACAATTTTTTTCATTACAGTGAATAAAACATATTTATATGCTACAGATATAACAACTAACAACCGAAAAGCTAAATGATGTTATTTAATCAGAGAAGTCAGGCATGGATGCAATACTAAAAATACTGAAAAGTACATGCATTACTCATACACTACATCATTGTTTATGCATGACTTAAGATTACCTACACACTACCTAAACTTGCAGTAGAATTGTTTATTTGTTTCCTATAAAAATATTCTATTCTTACTCTAATAACAGGGGAGTTATACAGTTAGTCTTGGGCAATATTATAAATTGTTAGTTTCAGTGTATAGATGATAACAATAGAAAACTTAATTCTTTAAAATCAGCATATTGCTTTCTCACTGTGTTCTAGAAGTTGCAGGTATTTCTTTAAGGAAGCAGCCAGTGCAGAAAGTTAAAAAGGCAATTAAACACATAAGCTTCATAAAACAGAACAGCTGAAGCCTCCACTGTTTTTTCAGTTGGTTTACATCAACCCAGACAATGGTTTAAAAATATAGTATAGTTTGTCTAGTGTGTGCTGAACCTTAATTGTGTTAGTGGTGCCACCGGCTGTCAGGCTGTCTCACTGTTGCACATGAGCAGTAACCATGTGGAAAGTGGACACAATCACTGATGGCACTTTTGCTTTGGGGCTTGCCATAGTGATTCAAAACAGAAGAAAATAAAAAAGACTTGGCAGGAAAGGAAAGATGATTATTTTGAGCACTTGAGCAGCCATCTTAATGCTGCCAAACAGAGAAGTATAAATATTTTCCCTTTGGAATGGGCAAAGCTGGTGTTTGCTAAATCAGTTGCATTAGATGCATAAGATGCACACTCACAGACCTACCCCACCTGCCTCCCTCCTCACCACAACCACTGCTAAATAATTCGGTCAGATCATGCAAAGAAGCATTACAGCCACTCTGATCTTGAAAAAAAACTGTGCCCCTTAATTCAGAGCTTGTGTATGTCCTGTCGTTTTTGTGGTGTAAACTGGTTGATTCAGACTTTTTTCTTTGTGCGCCATATCATCTTGTGATATACGCCAAGCTATTCTTTACAAGTTAGCATACATATAACTCTGACATATATCGTATAGCAGGTTTGTCTTTATCATTGTGAATGTCATATAGAGAGCCTCATTGGAGTTTGTTTGCTGGCATTAAAGTAGAATACCAGATGAGTATGATATTGATTATTATCTTATAACACCTGCTTCTCTTGTGTTTGAATAAAAAGGTTGTGTGAATGAGATTTGATTAATAATAATATTGCTTGAATTATTAGCTGTATAGGTTTTGTGAGTCCCCTCTTCACTGTGTAAACCCTTACTGCTATTAAATCCTACATCAATTAAAACTGTAAACTGTTAAAACTCACAAACACCACAAATCCATCCAAGCACATGTCTTGTGTAGTACTAAATGCACAATTTTCTCCACAAGGCATGGAGAGTAGCCCTGAACAATGGCAAAGGTGAATTTTTTTTAAACTAAAAAAATGATATTAAAGACATTCAGAAACATTAGATTTCCGTGTTATCTCTTTTTTCTAAATAGTAATACATGGAAATGAAGAAAGTATGGTTAAAAAACAAGTTCTTGTCTATTACAGCAGTCCATAAAATAAAGTGAAAAATCACAGCTTACAGCTGAAATGCCACTGTGTGTCTTTTTTAATCTGCTAACAATATAATGGCAGTCTTTAATATTTTTGTACCAGTAAGCTTGCATTTTAGAACACCTGCGTTAAAGTGAAGGAGAGGAGCAGAGGTGGAGTCTAAATGAGCTTCATACAAAGCAATTTGGACAAAACCTCCACAGGACACCTGCCGCCACTTTATCCCAAAGCTCAAGCTCATACACTGCTCTGCCCCCAGTAGGAAAGCCAAAGATAGGAAAGGCCCTGGAGCTGAGCCCTGATCAGTTTGAACACAGCTTACCCCATCCATAGAAGCAGCTCTGATGGTTATCTGCTTTAGATGGAGAAACCGAAACAGATGAGGGCAAGGGGCATTTATAAGGTTAGTGTGCCTGTCATTTTTGTGTGTCTCGAAGGACAGGGGTGCAGTAGAAAAGATATGAATTTCTATATGTTTGAAACAATGTTTATGTTGCTATCTTATCTATTTAACAGTTTGAAAACAACAACAACAAAAACTCCAGTATTTTATTGGCTGGTGTCATGCATGACAGTGAATACACTCTGAATCACTGCACGTAGAATATCTGCAAAGGTTGAGATTGGTCTTGATAGCAGTATGTGGTCACCATAACAACTTGTTTACTTGTGTTATTAACAAATTACCCCACATTCAGCCAAACTCAATTACTTATTATACTGAGATATTGAGGCAGCAGACTGGTTCTTACTTTTGCATCACAACTTTCCTGCTGGGTAATGCATGGAATTTAAACAGAGTTTAAAAAGGAGTCAGTGGCCACAAAAACTCTAAATATAGTAAATAATCACATTTAAAATAAATGCCTTGTACATTTTCACTTTACCAAAGTGGCCCATAAATTCTCAATTTGGCTGACATTCTGCTTTAATCCCCCATACACAAATAAATGCTCCTTTGAAGTCCCAAATAATCTCTTCAGTTGTCTATGGGCTGGGACTGGTTAATCCAGTAGGAGTGTCCTGGTGACTGAGGGCACAAAATATCAAGCTAATTGTCGAGCTCCACTAAGATACACTTAATTGATATAAGATGATGACTACACAAACTCTGAAAATCTAGCTGAAGACTTGTATGAGGTGATTAAAAGTGAGTCTGTAAAGTGCAAGGCCACAAAAAAATGTTCATGTGCATTTAATGATTTGGCTGTTGTCCTGGTTTGTCAGGCAAAGTTGTGCAGGTGTGTCCGTGCAATCAAACATGGTTCAGTCATCCTCCTGGTTCTCTGAAGATTCTTTGACATTTTATTCATACAATGATTTTGTGCTGTGGGCCTACAAAAAAAAATCAAACTTGAATTTCTTGATCAATGTGCAAGTCAAATTAAAATAGCAGTTGTTGCAAAAATACTTCAAACACTATGCGTAGAAGTTCCACAATACAATAGAGTTATTATTTTTGAGGTGTATCTGTTTTCTGAGATGCTTATGTCTTAATTACTTCATCAAGCTCTCAACAAATCAGTAAAACAGCATTAGGATCCTTATTACAGGCAAATAGACAAACTTGGACACAAGCCATTTATTTATACAGTATAACATTTTTATGGTTACACTAATGTAAAACACAGAGTCAATAATCCAGCTTTACAACCAACAACTGATTTTCATGTAGGCCGTGAAGTATGATTAAGTGGTTAGGCTTGTATTCACACTGGAGCCTTCAGATTGTCCTTCTGCACTACCACTCCCAACCCCTTGACCTCCCATCCTTTCCACCATGCTAGCCATCATGTCTGATGAGATTACAGGCTTAGTTTCCAAAGCAGTCTGGCTGTAGAACCTGGGCATAAAGCAGATGAGTGTGACGTAGTGTTTTGAGACAGAGAAGGGAAAGGACTTGGAAAGAAAGAGAGCATGTTGTGTCTACACTAATGACTGAAACAAACTGAAATCCTCCTTCCAAATGGAGCCAATACAATCTGGAGTGATTATCTCTCTTTTGTGCAGGACAGCCTGTAGACTAGTACACCCATTTGCACATGGGAGACAAACCGATGATCACATATGCATATGAATATCACAAATATGATACCTCCATATTAGAGATCATTGGGGGGACACTATGTGACATTTAGAATACATATGGTGCCAATACAAAAACTCTTTAAAAGCGCAAACGATACTCTGTGTGAGTCATGTTGTTGAGTTGATATTCAGTTGACATGCCATCCAAAAAGTACTGAAGACACCAAAAAACATCACTTTTAAATAAACAAATGTAAGTTTTTCTATAACCAAAAGATTTCATGGTAATAATAATAATAATAATGATAATAATAATAATAATTTAATATGGTGAAACCATCATGTGCCTAGGCTAAGTCAAGAGATCAGCAACATCATTGTGATACATTGTCTTAGAATCATAAATGTCTGAAAAAAAATCATGACTTTCCCAGCCCGTTCTCGCTCTCACTCACGCGTAATATAATGACGATTTGTCAAGTTCCGCGGCGTTCCTGAGGAACAAGGTGACTGTCTGCATTCTTATGTTATGGGCTGGGTTATGTAGAATGACGCTTTCGCGGTAATACATGTTCCAGCCATGTATTCCAGCCCTAACCCCAACCTTATCCCTAACCTTAACCAGCACTTTAATGACATTAGATAGTGTTTTTCAAAGCGAATTAGGTAAAACTAACGTACATGTGTGTATTCATTCCAAACGGTTCTCATGTTTCCTCATTTTTCCGATCTTGTAATCTAGGGACGTGTTGGGTGCCCGGAAGCGTAACATATCGACAATTTGGCACCTAGCGTAAAATGTTACGCTTTGGGGAGTGAGAACGTGTTGCATATGATTTTCCAGATATTTCTGTGATAACTGAAAACTTCATCACTGTATCATCAGGTGACAAAGTCAAGATAATCGCCATAGTTACTGGGCTAGATTACCTGGACAGCACTGTGACTTCTTAGTAGCTACTAAGAAGTAGAATAAAAAATGGTCATGCCAAAAGCTCCCCAAACATGCATCTAAGGTCACTGTGCACCACTGGTTCTAATTTGGGCCCAAGGAATTATTATTATCCCTAATCACTGTGCGGTATATCACATAATCTTCTTCAATTCAATTCAATTCAATTCAATTCAATTCAATTCAATTTATACAGCGCCAAATCACAACAACAGTTGCCTCAAGGTGCTTTATATTGTAAGGTAGACCCTACAATAACACACACAGAGAAAAACCCAACAATCATATAACCCCCTATGAGCAAGCACTTTGGTGACACAAGGAAGGAAAAACTCCCTTTTAACAGTGAGAAAAGTCCAGCAGAACCAGGGTCAGGGAGGGGCGGCCATCTGCTGCGACTGGTTGGGGAGAGAGAAGGAAGACAGAAAGAAGACAGTCTTTTACTGTTGTGGAATTAATCAGTGTTGTTTGTATGTTTCAACAAGCTAGGGAGATGGACAAATAACAAGAATGACTTAGAAAATACAAGGCAACACCAGTGACACTCACACAGAGGCTCTGACTCTGGCTGATCCTTGCCATTTGTTATTTATGTTTTTCTCCATGCACCATTTAAAACCCATAAAACACATGAATTTAAATTGCTGTAGAGAATTTGCTTTGCTATGGCTGGTCATCAACAGCAATTAAAACCAGTGAAGTTTAGTTTGAGTCTATGTATCACCTAAATAAAAGAGGACATCTTTCAAAACTTCAAAAAACTCTTTCAGGCATACAGTCTAAAAGACTACCAACTACATAGCCACTGGTAAAAGTAGTTTAATATTAATTACACAGATTAAAGCATTGTTGTCTTTTGGTGGCTTGAAAATGTTGCAGCTGGCCACACTGAAACTCCTTAAAAATGACATGAAAAAGAAAAGCAGGCGGGGTCTCTTTTTAAAAAAGTTCATGCTGTCCAAGGCAAGATGCATGTCCGTGGCTTAATGGCCCGTTGCACTCCAAGGATATAATGTGCAAATATCATATATATATATATATAACCTCAACTTCAAACGCTCTTTAAGGCATACAGTCTACAGACTGCCAACTACATAGCCACTGGTAAAAATAGTTTAATATTAATTACACATACACAGATTAAAGCATTATTATGACTTGCAGTGCACAAGCAGGCTTGTTAATGTTGATTCAAAATGATCTACATTGTAAAGATTTTGTGTAGAAACAAAAGGGAGGATTCAGAGAAGCTAATAAAATATACAGAATGAAATCAACACACAATATTATTTATTTGGGTGAGGGTTTGCTCCCAGACTTCATGCATGTAGTTCATTTAACAAGTCTGAATCCAACAAAACACGAGCATTTGGAAATAGAATAGCTGAGCGGCCACACTTACAGGTAATGTGAAAAAGTTTTTATGCAGTTGTGTGAAAAACTATGACTCGGTAGCTTGTTGAGTCATAGTTTCAGCAGCAATAACTTAGTTATTGTTAGTTATTGTTTTCTGTGTGATTTTATAATTTTCTCACTTCACTGTGGAGGAACTTTGGCCGATTCAGTGTGCTTGACAGTTATGAATAGTTTGTGCTGATATGTTTCTTCAAATGTGATGCCATACATTACAGCCAAATATCTCCATTTTGTTCTCATCAGTCTAAAGGACATTGTTAAAGATCTCTTGTGGTTTATTCACATGCATCTATGTAAGCCTAAGTCTTTCTGCCATGTTCTTTTTAGTAACAACAAGGTTTCTCCTGCCAATTTTTCCAAACAACATACTTGTTCGCTCATTAACTTTAACATGTAACATGCTAACTAAGGCCTATAGACTGAGAGGTTTTTTTTTCTTTTCAATTTCTCTGAACACTGCATACAGAGAATTTTCTGGGAATTTCACTCCTGGCAATATTGGCAGCTGTCTTAAATGTTTTACACTTACAATTTTGCAAGTGTAGCTTGTGCAAATTGTCAGTGTGCTTGGCAATTATTAGGTGTTTGCAAACCTAACTTTGCAAACCTAAGCAGTGCTACCACACTTCCAGACAAACCATACTGGTTCAGTCTTGATCACATACTGTCATGAACTTTAACATTTAACATGTAATTGTGGCCAGTAGAGTTTTAGATCTTGGATTTTTCAGCAGTGTTTATGAGCATTGCACAGTCTGACCTTGGAGTGGATTTGCTGATATGTCCACTCCAAGAAAGAGTGTACCATTATATTGATGCACACCTGAATCTTTCAGACAAGTAAACTGCCAAAACATCTATATTTATAGAAGAGGAAATGCTTACTGATGATCAACTAATCAAAGTGTTTTTGATTAGCACCACCTAAAGCATTTGCATTCTTAAGTCCTATGAAATAGTACGGGGTTACTTTATGTCTTCAGACAGAAACCACATAAAAAGCTACACACACAGGCAATTTGCATTTGGAAACACAGCTCGGGTCTTAGCAGCCTATTATATGAACTTGAAGCCCTTTTTATTTCCATGTGTAGAAGGTTGTAGGGTCTTTTTCTGGCAGAAGACAAACAGTAAATAAGCTTAAAACAGAAAATTAAAGCAGACGTATGATTGATAAAGAGATAAAGGGACAGGAAGAAAAAGTGAACTGACAAATATTAGAAAAGTTGAAAATAGTTATAATAAATATGAACAATTCTTTACAAAAAAGCCAAAATACTATGATCGTTACTATATACAGTGAAATACACTAATATTTTCCTATTTATATTTGCATAAGGAGCAGTGAGTATGATAATGATTCACATGTTTTTTTTAAAACAGTATTTTACAGTTTGACTGCTGTTGGGATACAGGACATATGATTGTGCTCCAGGCTACACCGTGGCTGTAAAAGTCTGCCAGTGAAGGAACTGCTCAGGGGGTGAAAGGTGTTAGCTTGGCTAACCTTCTCCTCTCAACCACCTTCTCTGTGGGATCTATGGAACTGGTCAGAACAGAGCAGGCACTAACATGGTCAAGGTAAACACATTACAAAAGCTGCCGTATATACACGTATATTATATAAATTTGTTGCTGTATTAGCAACTCTTATATATTCAATTCAATTCACTTTTATTTATATAGCGCAAAATCAGAACAACAGTTGCCTCGAGGCGCTTTATATTGTAAGGCAGACCCTATAATAATACATACAATACATACAAAAGCTGTAAATACTCATTCTTACAGAAACAATGTGATTTGTGCATGTCTTTTGTCCTGTCTTCCTTCTCTCACCCCAACCGGTCGCAGCAGATGACCTGCACTACAGTCTGTTTGTCTGGTGGACCCTTTATTTGCCCAGTCCAATTTAAGGTTTCCTAGACTGTTCTGAATAAAAACACTTTTACAAAGTACCCATGACTGCATAACATATCACATTACAAAATATTAAAATAAAAATAAAACATGTTTAAATGTTTCATGTTTTACTGACATCAAAATTAATTCGCTGAAAAAAAAAAGTTTTGTTTTTAAATATTTGAAAGCTGTATCATACGTTGATGGAGAGTGTTTTGTTACTGCAGCTCATTTGCAGTAATTAGCAGCTACCTACACATGTGGGTCTTTCTTTCCTCTCTTAAACATAGTTCTTTGGAATATGCCAAGACTACAGCCAAACCACCTATTCAGACTCATCCAAAAACACACTCCTGTGTTTTTGTCTCTTGGTGACTTGAAAATATTGCAGCTGGCCACACTGAAACTCATTAAAAATGGCATGAAAAGAAAAGCAGGCGGGCTCTTTTTAAAAAAGTTCATGCTGTCCAAGGCAAGATGTCTGTGGCTTAATGGCCCGTTGCACTCTAAGGATATAATGTGCAAATGTTGTATGTATATATATATATATATATATATATATATATATATATATATATTTTTTTTTTTTTTTTTTTTTTTTTCTATACATATGTTCATATATTTTTCCTCATAATTACAGACAGTCATAGTAAAAAGAAAGTTTTAAGGCTTACATATAAGGACATAATTAAAAAAAATTGCCAGGTCTTAAAATGAATTAACAATTGTTTGAACAATTGTAAATTGTTCACACCTTCATCTATTTAAGACTGATTTTATTTATTTATTTTTTAAGAACTGGTGATTCTCATACTCATTGAACACCGTAATGAGGACACAAAAACTGCAAATATGCATTAGTTTGTCTTGCTTATAATGTGGAAATTTCGACTCAAATGATTAACCCTGGTTTGGTCCTATATCCTTACATTTTGCAGCCATGTTAACTTCTGGCCACCACAAAACACTCTCAAGCAGCTCATTTTACTAATTGAACCCTCAGATCATTATCAAAGCACTATTTACTTCAGCGCAATATTCTAATTAGATTATGGTCTCTATTTAACCCATCATGGACTCTTTGAAGCTCTGTGTTTTTAGTGTTAAGTCCTCAGATGCACGTTTGGAAATAAATAGACAAGCTCCTTTTAATTTAATGAGAATCACTGCCTATCCAGACTGAGTCTCTTTGCATTTTTTTTAACCATCCCACCTACTCGTTTTTTGCCATTGAAATCCAGTTAATTGAAGGAGTCTTTCACTGCTATACATGAAGGGGCCAAATTAGCATCCCTTTATGCCCACTGGGAAACTAAGGCAGACCTGGAGGCTTTGATGCGAGAAGCACACTTTCAGTAGGCGGCAGGCATCCTGAAAATGAGCTGATGGCCCTGCTATTAAGCCCAAATGCAGATGCGTCCATGTGTTGCAAAACGCTTAATCTTTTAATTGATCACCTTCTGCATGGCCTGTTTTCCACATAGTTTTTTTTCTCTCCTGCTGCTTGTTACTAGAATCACATTTTGAAGACGACATGAATCGCTTTTCAAATTGCCTGAAAGGCTTGTAAATAGAGCACAAAGGACAAAAGACTAGTTGCATGTTATTGTGCAGATTCCCTTGTGTCTGATAAAACAATTAAATTCATGTAAGGTGAGCTTGTTTAAGAGCCTGAGATGTCTGTGTATCTTATCTACATGTCCAAGTACTTACTATCCTTCCATCCTCATCCTGATCACAGTAGTAATCAGAAAATAAAGTGAGAGCTTGTTCATTGATTTAATTTCACAGTCTTATAGAGCTAAAGTCTATGGAGCAGTGGGAGTTGACTGAAATGTGCAATAGTGGACTACTATTTAAAGATAATTGAACGAGATGCACAACAGTATCAACTACAACTAAACTACATGATCAGTAAATTAATGAATGAACACCTGTTTTTTAATGTTTTTTTCGGCAGCCACCATATGGACTTATCTGAATATCTGCTCCAAAGTCCAGTTCAACATAAAATATTTATAAATAACCCAGCAGGACAAAAATGGGCTGGATTCTTTCATGTTTAATGTTCACAGACAAAATGCAAAAATTGAAACTAGGATTTGCAATAATGTAAAAGAATATGTATTTCCATGGTCATATTAAAGATGTATATAACCACAAAAATCAAAAAAAAAGAAAAAATGAATAAGGCACTGACTCAAAATAAATGACGAAAAAGATTATATACAATAATTAAAAATGTCTGGATTTTCGCTTACATTGACATTCAATTTTAAGATCAAATTTATTGGCAGAAACACAAACCTGCCTTAAGATGAGGTGTGCATCATGGAGTTACTGCTATATTTTCAGTTTGGATTTAGAAAAACTGTTGAAAACTGTTCACCGTCTTTTAAAAGGATTTTCAGAATATTTACCAAGCCTTTACCGTAATTACAAAAGCTATTATCGCTTACTTTTTACACCTTTTCGCCACTAATGCGAAGAGAAAAAATAATAATTGTTTATTGTTTATCTGTAGCGTCCGTTTAATACAACACCCAGAACATTTAACCGAGTCCACTACATTATAACAAAACAGCCCGCAGTGTTGCAGCGGATGTCCACCCTGATTCTGAATAATCGAACTAGAAATCTTGTTATGACGAGACTTGGAATGTAAAACTCTGCTATCTCCCAGCCTTACAAAAAAAGCTTACTTGAATATACTCGTACTCAGGTGTAGTCTGGGGGAGCGTTTGACTTTTATTTATCCTGTCATTCTTTTGCGTTGGTTGGCTCAAAGCTCAGCGGGCTTCACGCCATCATGCAGGAAACCCAGTAGAGAAGATGATGCAGCCTCGCATTCAAAGCTGAGCTCCATGCTGTGGAGACCGGTTCTTAATGCAAGTGGTTAAGACAGCCGTTTGAACTCCGAGAAGCATCTCACCATGATAACAGGATTACAGCCACATGTTGCGTCTAAACAGTAACATTGCATTCACAGGATTTATGTGGTTACTTTTTTTTTAAATCACTCCTTCTGGATTGGAAATGTAAACAGCAAATGCTCCCCGGTAGAAAACACACACACACACACACACACACACACACACACACACACACACACACACACACACACACACACACAATAATAATAATAATAATACTGATAGTAATAATAATAATAATAATAATGATAACAAAAACAATTATGTATTGTTAGATATATTTACAGAAAAAAATATATAAATGATGATTTCATTCAAAACCTGATTTACAAACTCTTCAACAATATCCACACACTGCCAATAACATATACATTTTTCTTAAAGTAGCATGGAGAATGTTGTCTGGAATAAAAGTATAGTAAAACATGGGCAGAGCGCTTTTCCACAGGTTTATTTACATTCATTTGTACACTTATTTCCTCCTGAAAATAAAAGACACAACTGTGATGTTTCAAAATAAAATGTCTAGAGACTCTAAATAATAATAATAATAATAATAATAATAATAATAATAATAGTAACAATAATAATAATAATATAGATAATATAGAGAGTTTGCAAAACATAACAGAATAATTCATAGCCTTTATACAGAGGAAAATTGGCAGTAAAATATAAAAAAAAATTAACAGTGTATTGTACAGCCTGTTCCCCCCTCACTGTAAAACTGCCATTTATATTGGCTAGCTATTTAAAGAAATAAACTTAAAATGATCCTACAGCTGTCTATAGGCTGCATTTACAAAACGCAAAAAATAAACAAACAAAAACAAAAAGCCAAAAAAACAGTGCAGCCTACTATAGTAGATGATCCGGGGAGCAAATGTCATCCTCGATATCCACATCGTCGTCGTTTTCTTCCAGCATATACGAATCCGACTCAAGGCCGTGTTTCAGCTCCTCTACGCTTTTGTCGTTCAGTTCGCTCTCGCTGGAGTTCTCCGCACATCGCTCCATCTCTCCTGTTGCCTTCCGCTCGTCCTGCGCTTTCCTCAGCTGCTTCTTGTGCTTCATCCGCCTGTTCTGAAACCATGTTTTCACCTGTACGTAAGAAACGAAGACGCGCATTAGAGAAGTTTCTATAGCTCTGCTTGTGTGTAAAATATTTATTATTAATAAATATTAATAAATAAATATTAATTTATTATTAAAACTGAAATGTGTTTTCTGTTACTGTAAACTACAGTTTAACATATGGAGTTTCATTCGAGATATGAAACTAATTCTAATTATCCCATATATGTCGTATATAGGGCTAAATAACGCATTGATAATGTAGCTATTGTTTTGTTTTTCTTTCTTTTATGTATTATAAAATAAATTAAAAAAGGGAATAACTCGCTCCACATTTGAGTGTGCGTGTGTGTGTGCGTGTGCGTGTGCGTTCGCGCGCGCGAGCCAACCTGTGTCTCTGACAGGCTCAGCGCAGTGGCCAGTTCCACTCTCTCAGGTGTGGACAGATACCGCTGAATCTCAAACCGCTTTTCCAGCCCGGACAGCTGCGAGTCAGAGAAAACAGTCCGGGCCTTCCTGCGTCTGCAGTGCTTACCCGGTAACTCTGCGTGGTGCTGGAACAAGGCCGGCATCTGCATTCCTGCCGGCAATAAAAAGAGGTGGTTTGTATTATTTGTAATGTTATTGAAGTATTAAGAAAAATCAGAATATATCCCAGAAATAGGATGAATTTGAGTTTGGTGATGAATTCTTTGCCAAGGTAACAAACCTCGCTATTTGTAATAATAATAATGACATATTTAAAAAATGTATATGAAAAAAATAGTAAAACACCTGCATGTTACAATCGGCTTTAAGATTTGAATGCACTTTGCAGAATACAATAATTAAAATACATTCAAAGAAACGCATAATTGAAACGGTTAAGACAAATAAAGGATTCCGAGATTTCTCCTTTTCCTCTAAAGCGTTATTTAAAAACTAGAGGCAATGTCCAGATAACAGCCCGCTGTGTGTGACAGCTTCCTTGTTATCCCAGGCCTCTGCCTCTGCCTCTCCCTTGCTTACCTGACGTAAAGAAGTACTGGTGGTGCTCCGGTTTGTGGAGAGGATGGTGCGGATGTGGGGCTAATATTGGGGTAGGCATCAGTGGGTATCCGTACTCCAGGATGGGCACCCGGGAAGCCAAGGAGCTACAGAACGGCGACGGGATGACCTCTCGCAGGGGCTTGGGCTTGTGCAATAAGATGTCCTCAATGAAAAACGACGTGGACCTCTGTGTGGGTGCCGCAGATGCGTAGTTCATACTCATGGTGTTACTGTGGATGATTATTTCCTTGCCTTTAAACCTGCATCAACACCTGCCTCTTCCCTCCAAGCCTCTGTCAAATTTAAATGTGGACCCTCTGTGTGACCAGTGAATGACACTATGCCGAGCATTCCACAGACACCGGTGGGAGGGCACGTTTGCAATAAGTATTTATTAAGAGACGGTGCCGGATTGGGGATACTGGTTTGCGCATCAGCCAATTAGGGCTTTTGATGGACGGAGGAGAGACGCGGGGGACGAGATTTTCACTCTGATTGGTTCAGACGGATTCCAAGCTGTCTTTTTATTTATTTATTTGTTTATTTATTTTGGTGGGTTTTAAGATAAGGAGCGCACCTGTGAACAGGGTTAATTTGGAAAGCAACTGGGAATCATCGGGTATAGTTGCGCTTAAGTGGTCGCCAAGCAACTACGCAGTTTTTGACTTCTGTCCGAGTGAAAACGTTATTCTGTATTTACCCGAATAGAGGATACTATACAAAATAAATATAACCTACGAACGAGGCCATATTTGTTTCGAAAGTTTTCTTACAGTCTCCAAACAATTCAATCGTTACATTTAATCATGTGTGAAAATGAAGGAGAGGTTTTTTTCTGTCTGTCATAGAATATGAACAAGTAGCCGGGAGCTACGGACGTAAGGCAAGACAAATTGTACATGATGTTTAAACTTCCCTTTGTAGTTCAGGTACAAGCCATTTATTACTTTATTACTGTGCCTGGTAAAAACATTCTGTACTGCTACATAAATATTCACCCACAAACTCTAAAGGACATAAATTCACAAACACATTGCAAAATCATTTTCAAGAAAACAAGATAATAAGGCCACAGTAAAAAAGACATCCAACATGGTACTAACCGTTTGCAATGTTAGGAACATGACTGAACAAAGGTTGTTGCTTTCTGTCATAAAAAAAAAATCAATTAATTAATTTTAAGAATGACTTTTTTCTCATTTATTTAAGCGCGAACGGACCACCTGTAACAACCCTCTGAAAAAGAAGAAATCAACTCCTCAGGAAAAACCGAGTTTTTGATTATTTTAATGACTTTTTGATGAATATGTATGAAATAACTAGACAAATAGCTCATGGTCACAAAATACATTGGTTCAACTGTAATAAAATAAAAATAAATTAAATCATGTGAAAGTACAGATGATGTTGTGGGGAGACCGGTCTCCCCGTGGTGTTTAAGAATTGTGCTGTTTCGCCATTTCCCTACAAGCCATAAGAAAGAAACACAGCACAAGTGTGTATAGCGGTTGGTAAACTTAAATGAGAGTTGCTTACGTGCTATACACATCGTATTTAATCTGTAGCCTAGGCTACCTCATTTTTGGCTCCTTGTGTCATCAGTCTGGTATCTCTGCTGTCCACATGAATTGGCCTTTTGATTTCCTTTGACCATATGCTTTTTTTTTAACCGTCCAGGACACTGAGTGAAACAATTTCTGCTCTCTTCCTTCGTATTAGTACTTTTTGAATTAAGTGACTTAGCTTGTGCCACAGGGAGATAATCTGCTACAGGTCTGTCTTGTCATTCCACCCAAATTGGCTGTAATTGTCGGTATTGAAATCTGGGAGAGTACAAGTGCCGCTCCTGGGCCCATTTTGGATAGAAAGCGCTGCGCTGTAATTTGTTGATATGGTGTTGTCATCACATTTCCAATCAGTGCGCTTAATGTGAAAGTGTCTTAATGCAGGCGGAATTCACGCTGCAATGCTATTAGGCAATTAGGAGAGATGTTAGAGCGGAAGTTGTAATCCTTGGACTGGAGGACAGGATTTCTATTTGATCACACGGAAGGAGAGCAAATTCATTACTGGGAGTCAGTTATGCTAGAAAAGCGCTGTTCTGCTGCATTAGTTTGCATAAGTTTGCTCAGAACGGACGCTCAATAGGCTACATAAATTAATATAGTTGGATGCAAATCAAATGTGTACGATTGCGACCGTACACATTTGTGTTTTCTGATATCGCTGAAACCGATAAAAGGTGTACACCTTTCTAAAAACCCTCTTTACACTTCATATGGGGCTAATATTTCCCTCAGTATGTTAAATAAGGCAGTGAGAAGCAAATAAAATAAGATTTTCTGCCTGCTTCATAAAAACTATGAGATTACACGAGTACGTCAGAATCAAAACACGTCTCCAACGCTCATTTTTAAGCACGTAAATAAAGCTAAGTAGAAGAAAAGGACAGGAACTTTATAAGACAATGCATCCCTGCTGCACCTGCCTCTGATTCATCCCCTTTGTGAAAAGCACCAGTATAAGAAGTTAGTTTTACGTGATGAAATTGGGTTAAGGACGCGTTTTTTGTTTGCTTGCCTTTTAGTGTCCCTTTTATTCATTACATTTTTGCGTTTTTCTGACGTGGCAGGTTCGGATGAGTTCACCTATCAATATAGCCGTGCTGGATAGCAAACAATGAATGGAAAGAAAACGCGGTTGTAAATGGACTTTTTTTTTTCTTTTGAATTTTTTTTTACGCTTTTCTACTCTAGCCGAGCTCTCAAAGCATTTTATTCAATATGCCCCATCCACACAGGTACCTTTTTTTCTTTCTTAAGTGCTTAAGTGCTTTATATCTAACATTCACAATTAGACCACTGTCCGAGGATATTTGGCATGCAAACTGGAGCAGCCAGGGATGGAACCATCAACCTTCCGATTAGTAGTTAACCTTGGTTGTAGTTCCTGGGCTACAGTATTGTGTGTGATTCAGTGAGTTTTGTGGGAATTGTATGCCTAAACTCATCAAATGTGCTGATTAGGATAATGTAGCAACATTTACAGAGAAGAAAAAATTCTGTCTACATCACTTACCCTTACATAAATATAAGCTCAAATATAAATGTAAAGTTTGCTCTCCTACAGCTTTCTTTACTTTTGAAATCATAGATTAAAATGCCAGGCTTAAAATGAGGTCAGTGGCTTGTGGTTTTCTTAAGAAAAAAAGAACATATCGTGAATTTACCCAAAGCTTTGGATTTGGTAGTCCTCACATGTGTTGGGATTGATCACCATCTACGGTATAGTTACGTGAAACAGCTGAACACCTTCCCAAAACCATAAAACATTGCTAAAAACAAGTGAGGAACAAATATACACAAGCCTAATGAAATTGAGTACAACATGCAGAGTCTGTGTATGTATGACAAAGGAAGAAACATTCTTCCTAGTACTTTGTTGAAATTATTTAAACTCCAGAGGTCATCTGTGTGCGAGAATCCAAACCATGCAGCTCTCATGACCCCCACTTATTTGTCTTCTCATGTGAGGTGGCACTTCTAGGGCATACATGCATGTATATATAAATTATACCTGCAAAGAAAAAGGGGTTAGGTTTTGGTTATACATGATGAAATTGCTCCTAGATGCATCTTAATTATTTTCTTTGTCATATTTTAGGCGAGGAAACGAGAATGAGTTACAACGTTCACAATAGACACTTGACTTAGCTTGAGCTGTAGCTTGACTCTCACTGACGCATGCTAGACAACATTCCAGCGAAGACCAGCAGACTCCTCCTGGCTTAAATGCCGATTGCCTTGATGGGCATCAGGTGTGTTCCCCTTCGGTGGGCGTGGGCTGAGGGCGTGAACCCACAATGAGTTCTGCACTGGCGACAGAGAGGAGGAGAGAGAGGAGGAGAGAGAGAGAAAAAGGTAGAAATGGCGTCTTGCTGATCCCCCAGGCCATGACAGTTTCCCATAGTAGTTAATAGTTACACCAGTGAACATAGACATAGCTAGAAACACTAAAAAACCTGTGCCGAAAAAGGTCAAGAAAAATGAGAAATAAAAAAACAACACCCCTTTTTTCAAAAGATTGTTGCTGTGTACTCATCAATGGTATTCAATATGTTAGCATGAATTATCTTTAGTAGTAGAACAAGAACAACAAATTATATAGTTGAATAAAGGCTACTCGAATTATGAAGAGCAAAGTGTTAAAACAGGAGCTTAATGCAGCCTCTTAGACATGAATACTGTCTTTTATGAACACAAGTGTGTGTGCTTTGTTGTGAAACTGTCCTGATAATGGAATAATTACAAAATAAGTAGTTTGTGACTAGTGCATCCTTTTTCTAGTCTCAGGTATTGATAGCTGGACTCATTTAAGGTCAAATCCAATTCAAATTACTGCTTGTACTGAAACAACAGAAGGAAGTACATACTTACATGTGATGAAAAACAATATGCCTGCGGCAAAGGTTTTGTCAAACCTGACAAAAGAGGAGTAATGGATGAAAGCTGTAATGCCAATGATGATGCCAATGACACAGATCAGAAGAGAGATGATCTGTCCACTGGGCGGTGGACAAGGGCAGAGGTCAAAAGGAATCACTTGTAGGGTCAGTGCAAGTCACCACAGATGGAAATTCCAAACCTATGAATCCCAAAGAAACAAATGAACACCAATCAAATTATATTTAGAAACTTGCAGTTTTTAGCACACAGATTAAAAAAATAATAGGCTCTCATATTTTATGGTTTACAACAAGAGCAATTAATGTTTTTGTGGTTTCAAATTCTGTGATCAACCCAAATCTAATGAAAAAAAAATCTCTGTTACTCTTGATGACACATGAGTTAAGAGATACTGTGTATGATTTTCAGAATGTAATGATTTTCAGTGTTGTTTGGTATTTTAGCAGTATGCACTCTGGATTTGGGAACTGAAAACCCAGTCTTAGCATCACTTACCATGTAGCAATAATGTTTGAATGTGCAGAATGTGGTTTCCAGTGTTGGGAAGATTACTTTTAAAATGTATTCCACTACAGATTACAGAATACATGTTCTAAAATGTATTTTGCAACGTATTCCGTTACGTTACTCAATGAGAGTAACATATTCTGAATACTTTGGATTACTTAATATATTATCCTGCTTTTTACAACTACATGAATGTACTATTGCTGTGTGATTTATTACTATTACTGAAGGTTACTCGTGATACCAATACCAACTAGATTTTTAAATCTTAATATAAAATGAGTAACAGTAGGGTGGACATTAGGTAAGGCTGCAATTTTTGCGGCGATCTCTTATAGAAAACTATTCCGCGCGTATATAAAACAGGTCCGCAGCTTTGAACCATAGTAAAGGGACCTCTGGCTAATACATCGGGGTCCGTGTCAGGCTTGTAGCTGAAAACTTGCTTTACTTTGTTGTCTGGGTCAATAGTCGAGTCTTAATAGCTTACTTACAACTGGGCTCGTCAGGCACTCTTTTTGGCTGCAGTGCGGCCGCAAGTAGAGGTAAAATGGGCCGTGAGATTAAGACACAGCCCATTAGATCCTCTTAATGCGTGTTTTGTTTGGGTTTCCACCAGCGTAGAATTACCAGAAATAGAGAGGGCGTAGCCTAACATGTGAAACTGGAAAAGACCGCCGTGTAATCCATTTATTTCGACAAAGTAACTGTATTCTGAATACCACCTTTTTAAACGGTAACTGTAACGGAATACAGTTACTCATATTTTGCATTTTAAATATGTAATGCTGGTACATGTATTCCGTTACTCCCCAACACTGGTGGTTTCATATTGTCTTGCTGAAATAAGTAAGGTCTTCCTTGAAAAAGATGGTGTCTGTATGGCAGCATATATTTCTCCAAAACCTAAATATACTGTCAGACCACAGAATGCTTCATGTCCGTCCATTAGAAATCAGCTTTGTGTAACTATTTGCCCACACAGTCTTTCACAGAGATGATCACCTCTCTATCTTTAATCCTGAAAGGGAAGCATTTCCCCGGTGTACAGTAACGCCACAAGCTCTGGTGCATGTAGTTACTGGACTGCCGATATTGCATCCAGTAATCGGTTGCTGTGGAAACAATGAGGAGGATGTCCTCCATGCCTGCACAGAACAACCCACCACCCATAAAGCTGTACATCCTGCACCTGCAGAGACAGACAGTAACATGGCACATAAGGTCACTTAGCATCAGTGGTTATGGACAGGGTTCCCTCCTCTCCATCTCACACACACACACACGCACGCACGCACGCACGCACGCACGCACGCACGCACGCACGCACGCACGCACGCACGCACGCACACACATACACACACACACTTCAGGGAGTGCAGGTCTAAGTGTCAGTAATTGCGTTATAATGAACATATTATTTCTACTGGATTGTGCTCTGGGGTTGCCTGTGTGTACGTTTCTCTTTGTTCTCTAGGGGATCAATCCCTGAAAATAGCCCCGACCCTCAATGCACACACACACATGCACACACACAGACATGTCTGGCCTATCAGGTCCAGCAGTGCTTTGATACTTGATACATCTATTGCTCATTGTTACACCTCGATGCAACATCCAGTACCCATCGTCAATGACAGTTTTGGTAAGAAAGGGACTTTAGATATATATCATGTTATGTCTGAAACCCGAACAAGCTGTTTACTTAAGAGCTGTCTGTATTCATTAAAGTGCTCTGTAGCTCCTTTGAGTAACATTTAACCCTGAGCATCCTCTACAACAACAAACACAGTGCTGAGACAATAGGCCAGACTGCCTGTCAGCCAGTCAGCGCTCACCAGTTTTATGGTGTGGGAATCTGCTGAAAAAACAGAAAAGCTAAAGTAATACGAATGTCTGTACGGTTTTAAATGAAATTACAGGGTTGAACTTACTGGAGAGTAAGCCAGACATTAAATCACTATCTTTCCTGTTCTGCTTCTGACATTTTTACCACATTATAAAAACAGTATCACAATTGTCACACTTTAAAAAAATCTTAATATTCCTGCTCAGGATAAATGTTTTCAAAATGCATTCAAAATTCAGAAATGGATTTTAATGGATTTAAATTACATTTGCCGTAAATGTGTGATGTGATATTACCACTTACACTGTGCTAAAGTATTATAAATAATTTTATCTTATACATTATTAGGAGCATTTAATCTTTTTGTCAAGATCACAAAAAGCTGTAAAAGCTGTTATTTGTGTTTCAGTTTTCTATAAACCAAAAGAAAGTGATACAATTAGAGAAGCAATTTACTTTGAAACAGAGAACATAGATCATATCATCACGCTGTCACAAATCATTTTTCTTTACACTGTGAAGACAGTATTTCTTGCAGTGTTAATGATTACAGTAACTAGAACAAAATGTCTTGCTAACATTGCCTTTGTATTTATTGTGCTCTGTTTTAGACAGCGCAAACATCTTCCACTTTTTCACTCTTTTAACCCATTACAATCATCATAAAAATTTAGCTGCATGTACTCTTGCTGCACAGTTTTTAAAGTATATGTTTTCTTATTTATTGTCTCTTAGGCCTATTAATTTATTTTAAATGTAAGCACAACTTAACTATTAAAATTCATGTATAGCAAAAATAACACGAGAAAAAGTAAAAGTAAAGTGAAAGTAAAAGCGAATAAAAAAGAGTGAATAGTTACAAAAACCAACTTGAGATATGATTAATTTCAGTTTCAGATCTCAATTCCTTTCCATGATGAGTTTGTCAGTGGCCGCATTTCCCCTGCACATTGGTCCTGATAGCAGCACATTCATTCATTTTCATTACTGATAATCTCTTAATGCAACCAGCTCCTCCCCTACCTTCCCTGTGCACTCATGCACCTTGTAGAACAGAGTTTATTGTGGAAGAAGATGGATAAGCAAAAGCAAAACAATGGAGCTGAAAAGCCAAGAGAGAAAAACCAAAGGAAACTAGAAACAGATGCAACAAAATGTGTCAAATTAACCGTCATATTAGCAGTCCGGGTGGCTGCTACACTGCCAGCAGAGGTACCAACAGAGGCTACGGTTGCCAGCTCTAGTGGTGAAGTGTAGGAGGGATTGCAGTCCAACAAAGGGTGAGGAAGGTGTAATTAACATGGTGAATAAAATAGATAGAAGGACATAAGTAGGAAGGAAGAGATTCGAGTAAAATGAAGGTTTACATTGACCATGAGCCACTCCTAAAGCTAAAATGTAGCCTTTAATTGTGACATGCTGCACTGCAGTGCAACTAAGACGTCCTACTAAGATGATATCATATATAATATCATTAATTGACATCACTCTGGCCTCTCTTTCTGTCTATTTGGGCCTAATTGTTGGGTAGAAGTGGAGGAGAAAAAGATAGAAGACCAGTCTGTAAACTATTTTACTCACCCAAGTTCTGCTATGACAGAGGATTTAATTTCCTTTTCTTTTTTTTCTTTTTTTTGCATGTACTACCCAGTATTACCATTGTTCTGCAGAATTGCACGCATATGTGCACATATTTAAGAAGACCATCTGCGCTGTTTTGACTGATCATGATGGGCTGCCTGGACCAAAAATGCCAGAGCCAATGTTTTGTCCCAGTCCAGCACTGAACTCAGCATATCATAAACAGGAAACAAAGGAAACAACAAAGTCACAACGTTCATTGTTCAGCTGGTCGCCATAGCAGTTTATCATCTGTCCTTGCATCCTTTTCTGTCACTCTACGACTCTGCATGTCTTTCCTCACTACATCCATGAATCTTCCTCTTTCCACTGGCTACCTACTTTTAGTACAAATTACAATGTCCTCTGCAAATGTGATACTCCATGGTCTAACCGAGGTTGTAGTCCATGGTCAAACATAATTAGTCCTGCATGAACCTCACATACTTCTCTGCCACTCCTGACTTACTCAGACAGTATTGCATTTGCCCTGTTGGCACCCTATCTCTCATATACTTTCTCTAGATTCACACCAACACTGTCCATCTCCTTCTGTATACTTCTCCACCAATATTCTGTAGTGCTCTTTCTTTGCATGAAACTGTACTGCTGCTCACTGTTCCTCACCTCTCTTATTGACTGAGTTTTAAAAAAAAGTGGTTAAAAAGTCCACTGCCATCTCTCTTAAACATCTTCACATCTCAGCAAGTAAGACCTTTCTATTTTTCATCCTCTTCATTGCGGTCCTCACTTCTTCCTTACTAATCCTTTGCATTTCCTGATTTACAAACTTTTTTTTCCACACAAACAGCACCAAATCACAACAACAGTCGCCTCGCGGCTCTTTATATTGTAAGGTAGACCCAACAATAATACAAACGTATTTGAAATAAATTCAGAATAAGATTAAATTTTTAAATGAGGTGTTATTAATTCATATTTTTCCTTAATTATTTTGTTAAACAGATGTTTCAAAGGCAACAAGCCAAACAGAATCAGACTCTGTGTATGCTCCCTTATAACAATAGCCTTAGTCAGCCCATATAAAAGTTAAATTATTGTGTAAGCTGTTTAAGACAAATTAACTGGCATATATAATTGGAAACAACAAGAATTTTTTTTGATTAAAAAAAATTCTACATGATTGCCTTAAGCAGGGATTACATGTTCTGTGCCTGTGAGGTCTGCAAGAGTCTGCTAGGGTGCCCCCAGTAACATAAATTTCATATGTCACTGGTTAGCATGAGGGTCAATATGGACATCTGCTCCCAGACCATCAAAAATCAGCAAAGTAAAGAAACAAATAAAGAACAATAGCATCCTGAACAGCATCAGAGAATAAAAGAGTTAAATGTGGATTATTAAACATTAGGTCTCGCTCTTTTTTTAATAGACATAGATCCAGATAGAGGTGTAATTCATTTGAAAGCCTCACTCCAAGCCTTGTAAACCCTACTCTGAAAACTCAAAAACCAGTTTTATTTGTTGTTATCTATCATCCATTGAAAAATACAATCACAAATATAGCATAATTTCAGAAGTATGCATTGTTTATGTAAAAGACAGAACTATTAAATTCTATTTTAGTGCTGTAAATACTTATCTAAAAATGGATGCAATGATTGAAAATGATACAAAAATAAGAGTAAAAGAAGTGTTTCTGTAATTGTACATAGATTTGTTTTTTGTTGTTCATTAACAGTTTTTTGTAAAGAGCATTTGTGGCGGGAGTGTTACTCCTTATCTTGTTAAAACAATTTTTGAAAAAACTTCTATAAATGCACAACATAAGGAGTAACATTCCTGCCACAAATGCTCTTTACAAATTCCTTTTATGCTTTAATTGGTAATATATGAAAAAAGTATATCAGTGATTACTAATTGTATTTTGTATTTAATTAATCAGATGCCTCTTCAAGAAAAAAAGATGAAAAAGGGAAGAATACCAGTTTCAGCAGGTGGCTGCTATTTTTTTTTTTACCAGTCATTCCCTGGTAACAAAAATTGTGTGAATCGGCTCTCACCTGTGAAGAGAATGGGATGCAAGTGCCAGCCCAGCCAGTTCTGGTATTTTCTGGAATAGGAATGGAAAAGTCCTGCTAGTGTTTCTTCTGTTCCTTGTTGTTCCAAGGTCCTACTGGTCCTACAGCTTCTTTAGCCCTGTCCTTCTCTCCTCATGTAACATCCTATTATTATTAGTCCTTTATTTATCCAGGTAAAAAATCTCATTGAGATTAAAAATCTCATTTTCAAGAGAGACCTGGCATCATGGCAACAAAAGTCAAAATACACATACCACATAAGCATATAACATTTAAAACAAATATAATATCCCATACCAACATGTGTAAAATATACAATAACAGATCAAATTAAGAGTACAGAAATTAAGAGCCTATCTCCTGGTCTTGATACTTGGCGACACAGCAAATCATTTTGCAGCTGGAAAACAACCTGTGCAACCTGAATAGACTACTTCCACCTTCTCTTGCCAGCAGTAGTGACAAGGATACCAGCAAAATGCAAAACTAGAAAAAAACAGTCAAACAAAGTAGGAGAAAGCAAAAGGACTTTGTCCTCCTTTCCTGGTTGGGAACTGTTTCATTGTTTCACAGTAAACCTGAACTGTACTTGTTGTCAGAGCCTCTGGGCTCCAACAGAAAACAACCATGGGAGAAGGGAGACTGATTAGTGGGAAAGCTATCTTATTGAAGTTCTGGATGAAAGAGAGAGAAATGGCCAAGTCAACCAGGAGGACCAGGAGACTATGAGAAAATCAGGAGGATCAGCTGGAAACAAAAACGAACTTAGGAAGTGCTAGAAGAATTAATGTAGGAGTTGTTGCAAAAATATTTCCCATATAATATTTCCTAAATTAAGTTGTCATGCAGTTTTACATGTAGCTCAAATATATACAGTTAAAAACAGCTGTATATTTGTGAATGATCCTCATGACCTTTATTGTCACCTTTGAATTGGAATCTTTGGAGTTTTTTGGTAAAGAACACTTTATTTTTAATTGTAGTAATGTTATAAAGTAATGTTATAGTTTAGTGATGAATTACAAATCAAGACTGTTAAATGTAATTAATTTGTTACAGTGCTATAATTTTCTTTTGCTAAATGATAGAAATTCCTCTTTCTGCACTGGTGACTCTGAAGGTACATGGAGCTGGCAGCTCACACCAATACAGATCCTTTTGCTGTGCTCTGACATGATGTTTCCTTCATTCTGACTATCATCTGGCTGTATTTGCTCCTGTTGTGCCTCCTTCCCACATCCAGCTGTTGCCCGTTTGCTTTGACACACACACACACACACACATACACAAACCACGAAGATGAAAGGAGAAGAGTAGCTCCATTACCTGCATTACAGCAAGTTGCTCAGACCAATTGACAACAACAAAATGCCCCAGAAAAAGCATTTTTTCTCCCTGAGATTTGAGTGCTGTACTTACATCTAACTTCATTTTTATAGACCACAGCCTATTTTCTTCCATCTAGAGTGTGGCTGCCAGGAGGGCATTTGATATCTTCCCATGCACCATCAAAGTGGACAATATGCCTCCATGACAGAAGAGCAAATCCATGTTTTCTTGAATCCATCCAGCTTTTGAGAGATTAATTTTGTTATGGAAAGTCTACATTTATGTGGTATCATCTGTGGGTAAGGAGGGAAGGTAATGTGGCGAAAATAATTACAAAGATTGTGTGGCTAGCATCCATGCATTGTTGTGGTAAAGTAACTAAAGCTTAGAGGTATATCAGAAATCCTCCTGCACACAGCCTTGTTCATGTGCACCTGCTGTCCGAGCTCAGCGATCCACACGCTCATGTGCCATTTTCCTTCTTCATAAGTGGTTTTTAAAGTTTCTGCTTATTTTGCACTTATTTTACAGGATTTGATGCTTAAGGAAATGATCTGTGTATTGTTATGGTACTTTAGCAAACTGATGATATAATTCTTTTTAATAAAAGACAGTGTTTTTTGTTCCCTGATTTTCCTATAGTCCACATCTGCAGTTTTTAGGTACTTATACTAAATTTGACAAATTCAGGGGCAAAGCTCTTACTAAAATTTTCTTATGAAATGATGGTAACAGTCAAGTTTTCACATATTCCATATAACAAAGAAAAGATATCTTGTCCAAAATGTCCTCTTCTATTCAATTCAGTTCAATTTTATTTGTATAGCACCAAATCACAACAACCATTGCCTCAAGGCGCTTTATTTTGTAAGGTAGACAATAATAATACTAAGACAATAATACATACAGAGAAAAACCCAACAATCATATGACCCCCCTATGAGCAAGCACTTTGGAGAAAGTAGGCAGGAAAAACTCTCTTTTAACAGGAGGAAACCTCTGGCAGAACCAGGCTCAGGGAGGGGTGGCCATCTGCCGCCACTGGTTCAGGTGGTGGTATTCATTGCACATGCTTGCTAATAGGTAACTCTAAAGTAACCATGAGTATTGGTGTCAGGTAAATTAAGGTCTACAATATAAATAAAAAACAAATAAACCTAAATAACAAATTAGGTATCTGGCTTGTAGTACAAAGCTAAAACCTGTTCTAATATAACCAAAAGACTGGAAACAGATTCTACATGTTGATATACAAAAATCAGTTTGCAGAGATGACATGACATTAATAGGCTAATCAACCAATTATTAGACCATTAAAACCAGCCCAGATCCCAATGGGGATAAAAAATATTTATCTTAGTGCAAATAAATCTTATTGAACCTGCACCTTCATGGCTCAGTAAAACATGTCCAAGAAAAATCCATTCACTTTTAGTGTGTCTATGCTACTTAAACAATGGCCCACAACCAGTTTCAAATAGAAGTGTGTCTTTTGTCCCGTCCTTCTCCCCTAACCACCAACTGGTCGTGGGAGATGGCTGCCCCTCCCTGCCTGGAGATTTCTTCCTGTTAAAAGGGAGGTTTTCCTTTGCACTGTCACCAAGTCCTTGCTTACAGGGGGTTGTCTCATTATTGTAGGATCTTTACCTTACAATATATTAAGATGACTGTTGTTTTGATATGCTATGATATCAAATGTTGATGTTCCCTTCTGTATATAAATAAAATTGAACTGAGTTGTGCTGAACTCCAAATGTGTTTTTGTTTTTCACTGCTAGGATACATGTCTGTTTGGTTCATGTAGGGTGAGATTTATAATTGGATTTATTATTGGATTTTTTTTATTGGAATTATATAAGTTGTATGAACCCAAATGATGTGCAAAAGAAAAATTGCCTAACTTGTCCAGTTGATAAACTTGCATTTACTCAAGCTGAACTGTACCTGACTGTTTTCAAACCAGTTATAGCAAGTACAAGCTGATAAAGATGAAAGAGACATCATCACTCAAAAGACTTGAAAGATGATTATGAATCAGGTTTACAACACAGTGTCTGCACTACTAAAGCAATATTACTAGGATATTATTGGTAATATTATTTTGTTGTATGAAAGTATGCATTTTGAGCATTAACCCATTCACAACTGAAGTTTCAAACATCTTTAAATGTAAAGTCACTAATGATTGATATTCTTTTTATTTTTTTTAAAAAAGACCTTCCAAAATACTTGAGTCATGTTTTTGCTTGTTACTTGCATCAACTTTTGTTTTCTAAGGATATAATATATCTGTATTCGTATTTAAAATCAAAATGTCACCCTTTGTTTCTCTTCTTATACACCCTCTCAGCCAAATATACTCACTAACAGATTTCACTCTATTAGTCAGAAGTTCTGATCCATCTACCTACTAATGGAACAAGCCTATAGATTGTGCAAGAATAGAAGTATGAAGGTGGTGGATATGAACCAAAAACTGAGAGTTATTTTCCAGCTGTGCTGTTCACAATACACAAGGCCGCAAAAACCTATAATGGCCTCTGAAAGTTATCGACATTAGTGGGCAAAATGCTTCTGAATCTTTACGTTCCAGCCACGCTTTGCCTAAATGCTTAAATCAACTCTGTGGAATTGAATTTTCAAGCCTTCAAATGGCTAATTTGTGCAGCAAGTGCTTTCAGCATTTCCTCGGCAAATGAACGGCCGCTCTAATCATAAGAGCATGTGGATGGTGGAGCCTCTCCACACCCACCCATGAGACAGCCCCGTGGATGGGGAGAGAAACCTTTCCACTTAACCACTTAAATGAATATATCAAGAAACTAATTTACCATTTTAATTGTGTGATTTAGGAAGACGCTACTTCATTTGCCCCTCTTCCATCTTGCTTGATTTCCAGTGTGAGCACACATTAGATTGATCTATGAAAGACTGCAGAAATCACAACACTTAAGTCTTTTCATTTTCCCTCCCTAATTAAATAATTGAAATTCCTGTCAGTGTCTGCACTTAAGTCACACACAAACATCGTAGGCATGCCGTGTAGCTGAATGAATCGTGAAAGGCTTGTTTTTATCTTCGCTTGTTTGTAGCCTCTCTTTTCTTCACCTTCGACTTTTTTTCTTTTTTGTCTTCCGAGAGCCAAAGATTCGCTCCATCTGTCGAGCCGAGAAATAGATCAGTGCATCCATTTTGTTGAGATTTGCCTGTCCCATTAAGTGATTGCTTGCAGAAATGGCAGGGGACATTTCGTCTGATATGTTCCCTGAAACAGCGCTGGCAGACATTAAGGACACATTATTGAGGCCCATTTTCTCCCAGCCACAAGGATATCCATTAGAGTGGCACACAGCCCTAAATTTTTCCATTTTCTCTCTCACCAAACTTGACTTTACACATTATTTCTGCTTCTGTTTTGTAATTTGCAGCCACAAATTATATCAGGGAAAAGCCATCTCGTAGCATGTGGCTCCTCTTCTTAGGGCTATTTGTCAAGACTTGATTCTGAAGTGTCAAAATGGGCCCATCGTTAGAGCTAATCATGACTGACAGCAGGGTGCTTTAAAGTCTGTGCAAGTTGGCCCACACGGAAAACTTTTTATGTGTGTAAGTGCGTGTGAATATTTGTATGTGTATTTCAGTTGTGGATTTTGTTGCTATTCCCTTGCATAAACAGGACATGGCTTATTTAAAATGATGCTACAGGTAGAGGCCACATCCTTTCTGAGACACAGTATCTGACCAAATATTACTCAGAGCAGTGTCCAATGTTGTCTTTTTGTTTTAAAAAACAGAACAAAATTCTCAACTCACAGTAATAAATGGACAATGACGAGGCAAGAAATCTAAAAAAAATAAAATACAATAAATATAATATAATAAATAAAATTAAAATATTATATTTGTAAAACAAAGCTTAATTGTACATTTTGTATGCTTTTGTACAGTTGTATGCCTATATAAAGGTGTAGCTGTGCTACAGTTACTCACACAGAGACTCCAGTGTCTTTGTGCTTGAACTAACTGAACTAATATTTCAGTTTAAATTGTTTTTCTATCATTTGATATGCCTGCAATTCACTAAACCAGCTGCCTTAAGGTGCCCCAACAATCAAAAGACCTCCTTTGACCAAGCACTTGACACCAGTGTAAAGGAACTGTTAGGACTTCACTATATATGCCAACATGGCCACACTTGAACGTGTGCTTAGTGAATATCTCGGGCAAAAGAAACCAGAGGAAGAGGAGCAATCATTGTATGGAAGGACAGATCCTGCACAGAATCTTCCACTGGCAAGTAAGAAGAAGTGGCTGATATAAAAAAAATCCTACTAATGGCTGGACAAAGCTGGACTGAAAGCCATAACCAAGTGGCTGCCATAGCATACAGGAACATTTAGGCTGAGTACTTCCTGCAGGTCCTGAGGTCAAAGGGGGATATGCCCACTAAGGTGGTTGAGAATGCCTGAGCCCACAGCAACTTTCAGATCTCTTCGAAGATGTTCTGGGCTCTGGCTGGGCTATTCAAGGACATTCACATAGTGGATGCAAAGTGAGTGTTATCTTGGCTATATGCTGTTGTCCAACATAACAACAACCATAGGCACAGAGTCCAAGGCCAAGTCCAAGGTCCATTTGAGCAAGTTATCAAGGATGCAACTGCACATTACATCTTCCCTTCAGTTCTTGTTACCGAAAAACATCCTCAACGCATGATGCTGCCACCACCAAGCTTCCCTGTAGGGATGGGATTGGCTAGGTGATTTGAAGTTTTTTAGGTGAAAAAAAAAATCAGCGAACAAGTGAAGCGCTGTAAAAACTCTATGGATGCACTGTATATCACAAACGCTATAAACGGGAAAATCCTCATCATTTGCTGCACTTCTACTTGCAGCAGCAAGTTCTTAGACTAGGTGAGAAAAGAGAAGATTCAGAGCCTTGCTAGTTTCACTGGGGTTCACTACAGCTGGCAGTCTTTTCATCAGGTAATGATACTTTACTTGGATCATAATACAGTTCCTGCTGCACTGTTGAGCACATTTCATTGGGCTTCTTAAAGAAAATGTGCAATTATCTGACAAACGTGTATGTACACTTTAGCAAAATGATTCCCACTTGATCATGACCTCAGTGCACTGCTTACCCATTCAGAGACAACTCCAGGGTTTTGTGCTATGATAAGCACAATAGCTTGAGAAAATGTATTCAAGACCAGATCCACCAACAAACAGGTCAAGCCTTTTCACAGTGTTGTGGAGAGCACAATCACAGAGGCGTTAGAAGGCAGCTCAAAGGCCACTGCAGCCCCCTACTGAGCTGACATTCTCATCGTGCCTTGCCCATTAATTCTGTCATTGTTGCTGCCCTGGCCTCCTGGAGTCCTATCAAAGACTCAATAGCCACTGCTTAACCAAAGTCCATTGCCAATTCCCCCCATCTCCCTCTCCCCTCTCTCTCAGTTGCTTGCTCTCTGCTATAAACCATCTGACAGCATGCTGGTGTGCGGAGCGACTGCTTTTCACTTCGACGTGGCCGGGTTGAAAAGGCCATTATTACCCTGTAATTGTGGGAGTCAAACCCAATTAATCAAATCTGTATGGGGGCAGATGCTTCCCAGTCTAGCCCCCTGCCACACACAAGCTTCGTTTACCCTATTTTCTCACTTGCTGTCACTTCGCTGAGGTTGGGTTAGGCCAGCTCGAGCTCCGATGCAAGACAAACTGGCAGTGCATCAGACCCTGTCTGCTGGGGACATGTTGCTAATTGAATTCCCCCTGGTCATTTGGTCCTTGCAAGTGAGCAAGAAGAAAAACAAAAAAACTGCTGTCTCATCTGCTCGGGCCATGTGGAGAAGTAGTGAAATGCCACTCCTATTGGTAGCAAGACAAGGAACAAGAGGGAAACAAAAGAAATTTAATCCACAGGGAAGACAGCAAGAAAAGAGGGGCTTAGGCCCGTTCGGCTGCTTCAGCTGCTTTCAAAGCAACACACCACCCACTGACTCTTACACTTCCTGTCTCTGGGAGGGTCGGCTCTAGGAGAGTAGAACTAAGGCAGTATTTGTGCTTCTGTAGCTGACTCTAGAATGCATCTCAGCCTCTGCTTTTTTTTCTTTTTTAGAAGTGTTTCCAACAAGGGATGCTTTTCTAAAAGATTTGTGTGAAACTTCAAAAAAAAAAAAAAAAAAAAAACCCAAACAAACTGTAATTTGTTATTTGTTAAATTATGTTTTTATTTTAACACTATAACATTGAACAGAAATAACTGATGAATCATATACAAATATTGTTTTATTGGCTAGTTTTCTATACTTGAAACATTACAGGATAAAATTAAAATTTACATCAGGTAATCACTGGCAATCAGACAGTCATTTGAAGTGACACAACAGGTATTAACCTAATTTTAAACTGACAATGGCCACACTGTAAAAACAATAAGTTAATCTAATGAGAAGTGTGGCAGTTACTGCAGTCATTTCAGCCTTTCTTGGGCTAATAGAGAGACTGTGAACAAGCAGGACATTGTTAGGGGGTCACCCCAGGGGATTGCATGAATAAGAGCACTCACCCAGTTGATCTGAATGTGTGTGATCTCACGCCTCTTTCACTCCCATCTTTGTTACTTTCAAAAGGGGTATGTCATAATGGGTCAGTGGACACACACACCCATCTACATGTGTGTGTGTTTGGAGGGTCTAGTTGGGGGGTGAGGGTAGGAACAAGCTTCTCCTTCTGTTTTTTAGTGATAGACTATACAAACCTGGACCCCAGGTGCGCAGGGTTTGTAGTTTTGAATAACCCCGGCTCTTCTCCACATGCACTCACACTCTTAAACAAGGGAGTGGTCCTCCTCTCTGATACTTTTACCCCCTATAACCTCCGATAAGTCATTTCTCGTTCTGCAGCTTTTGTGAGTATTATTCAAATGACCAAAAACAAAAGACTTCTGTATGTTTATATTGTTATTTACTTATTTACTTTTCGGTAAATAAGTAGTGTCTTTTAAAAAATGCACACTGTACTGTTTACCATATGCCCAGTTTATACATTATATTAAAATATTAATATGAGAGTATTTTAAAGTCCTAAAACCTTTGTATTTTACTGACATGATTTTACTAAAGCAAATCACTGTATCTTACTGTATATTATCACAATATTATTACATTTTTATTTTGATTTACATGATGACGTAAGGTGTTAGCCCTGCGATAGACTGGCGACCTGTCTAGGGTGTACCTTGCCTCTCACCCTGTGACAGCTGGGATAGGCTCCAGCCCTCCTGTGACCCTGATAAGGTCAAGCGGAAAACAGGGATAGATGGACTAATGAATGATGACATAGGTGCTACATTATCTAATCACAACCAAGCGGCATGTGTTAACAGCATATAAGCGAGCTTTTATTCATAGATCCTCTGATGGAACCTTTCTGATTATGCCAAAGTTAAGACTAAATCTAAAGGTGACCAAGCTTTGTATTAATATAATATAATATAATATTGCATTATATTACCTTTACTTACATTTACAGGATCTGGTCGACCATGGAAACGCATACTCCTCAGCTCCCGGCACACAGTTTTTTTTGCTGATGTTAATGTCAGAGTAGGTTTGGAGTTATTGAGTCAACAGAGTGTTGGTGACTTTTACGCATTAGATGCCTCAGCAATTGCTGAACCTGCGATGTCTGTTCATTTGATCTTCCACTTCTTGGTTCAGTTGCTTTGTCCTAAATACTTCAACTTTGCAATAATTTCAATAAGAGCTGATTGTGGAATATCTAAAATGGAAAATTTGTGGAATATCTAAAATGGAAAAATTATCAAAACCTGCTAAGAGGTGTGGTCCAATACTTTGTGTATATATATATATATATATATATATATATATAGTGTAGGGACTAACGCGTTATTAAGTAACGCGTTACAGTAACTACGTTATTATTGTGGTAACGAGCACGGTAACTAGTTATTATGCCAAAATCAGGAAAGCGTTAATCGTTACTGGGATTTAGATAGGGTCGTTATTTGTTACTTTGTGTGTTGCGTTCGACTTACCTCAGAAATCGGAACACGGACCCGGGAATGATGTCACACTCAAGTAAACGGCGTTCTGGTTAGCCTCGTCAGAGAAGTTGGCATTCCAATACGGCAATGCCCTCGAAAACGGTTGTTTTGCTAGTCCTCTACAAAAATAAATTACTACTAAACACATATGCAGCCATAGCTGGACTTGGTGGGCCGATGGTGATTTTTCATTTTGATGTGCCGATGTTTTTTTTTTTTTTTCTGTAACGGTATAAACAATGAAAGGTGGTGGATTGGCCAGATGCTGGCAGATGTGTAAAAAAATAACTCAGCTGTTTGGTGGTGTCATCGCGGAGTTTCCACAGATTCAGTAACATTAGCAAGTGGTGGAGGCCAGCAGGTGGATGAAGGAAAGGGGAGGCAGGAGGAGGAGAGACCCGAGGCGGCCGCCGACCGGTCCGAGTGTCAGATGAACTGAACTTCAGGTGAGAAGTTATGACCTGCAGTCTATCTGGGTCAGATATAAACCAAGTTTAGGTGTAGTTTATTTTCGTTGTGCGGACTTTTTACAGTCAGTTACAATAACTCGTACTGCTTACTAGCTAGCATGACGGAGTTTCTATACAGCTGGGCGGGTGCTATGATGTCACTGATAGTGAATTTTATTTTGTTCATAAGGTTAATTATTAGAGTTGCCAACTGTCCTGTAAAAAACTGAATCGTCTCGTATTCAGAGAAAATATTATGCGGTTCGTATTGAGGAACGCAATTTGTCCCGTACTTCAGCTAGAATGACCCCCCCCCCCCCCCCCCCCCCCACAAAGCTGGAGTTATTCTGTGTCTTTACGCTGCAGCTGTCTCTTCTTCTTTCATTCTCTCCCCCTCTCTCTCCTGTTGCTACTTCAATCATGAAACTGATCAATGATCAGTTGATCGGCTTTTCTCTCTTATTTGTTTATCACTCACTTTGCGCCAGAAAGAGGAACCCAGCGGAGGTCGCGTTAAACAACAGCAGCATGTTTAAGCTTGGTCAGCTGTTGTTAGAATTTATTTAATATTACTTTCTAGTATCAGCTGATGTTTGCTGGAGCCACAGCTGTAAAGCTGCTGGTCATGATATCGGTTTGGATATGTGGTGAGAGGGAAACATGAATAATAATAATAATAATAATAATAATAATAATGGATTGCATTTATATAGCGCTTTTCTAGGCACCCAAAGCGCTTTACAATTCCACTATTCATTCACTTTCACATTCACACACTGGTGGAGGTAAGCTACAGTTGTAGCCACAGCTGCCCTGGGGCAGACTGACAGAAGCGAGGCTGCCATATCACGCCATCGGCCCCTCTGGCCAACACCAGTAGGCGGTAGGGTAAAATGTCTTGCCCAAGGATACAACGACCAGGACAGAGAGAGCAGGGGGATCGAACCGGCAACCTTCCGGTTACAGATGAGCTTCCCAACCCCCACGGTCGCCCCTGTCATGAAGATGAAACCAGGAGATGTCCTTACTGAATCATCAGAGCTGAACAGGTGATGGAGAAACAGGTTTACCTTTTAGGTTACATGAATGAATTGAAGGGAAGTTATGAACTGTTTGAGAGACAAATAACACCAGGATTCTTTTTTTTACATAGCTGACAGCTGGTAACTGTGCAGGGGCGGGTCTAGCAAAGTTTTGCCAGGGGGCCAGGTAGGGCATTAACAGGGAAAGGGGGGCACAAAGAAATACTTTTCTTTCTTATTCTCATTTAAAATATCTAGCTTTTAACAAATAATTATCTGAATCTTACAACAAACGATTGATAGAAATAATAATAATGTGTATGTGTTAGTCCCCGTAGGGAAATTACTCCTCTGCATTTAACCCATTCACCCAGTGAAGCAGTGGGCAGCCACCAACGCAGCGCCCGGGGAGCAGTGTGTAGGGACGGTACCTTGCTCAAGAGTACCTCAGGGTAGCCGTTCAGTGGAGTCGAACCCCCGACCTTCCGACCATGAGGCAACCACTCTACCTACTGAGCTATCCCTGCCCCTGTCTTGTTGGTATACATATATACCAACAAGACAGTGTACATCACTGTCACAACAGCGACTGTTTTCATTCAAAGGCTTTATGGCTTTTTCCTATAATGGTGGGCCGGTCTCTAGTCAAAATGCCTGGGCCGATTTTTTGTCCCAGTCGAGCCCTGTATGTAGCTCATCTGCTGTCTGGTGTTGCCTAGAACTTCCTACTCGGAAAGCAGAATTTCCGAGTTCTGTGTACAATCGAAAGCACCACGACTGCAATTTTCGTGCTGGATGTAAAAAGCGCACGTCACGCTGTGACGTAGGCTAGAATCATGGCAGCAGTCAACGACGGTCCAGGCGTAGGATTTCTCTTGTTGAAATATGCACATTATTTTTTCCTTTCTGTTGGTAGGTGGCACAGTGCACTTGTGGCAGGATAGTGCTAACATGTAAGCAAGCTAGAAGACTGGCAATCTTGCTGGGTATCCAGTTAGGGAAGCAACACATTAACAAGAGGAATTCTGAGTAAAACCAAAGTTACTTTCCCTAGTAAAAAGTTACTTTGAAAGTAACGAGTAACTTGAAGTAACTGAGTTACTTTTGATAGAAGTAACTAGTAATGTAACTAAGTTACTAATTTAAAGTAACTTACCCAACACTGCATATATATATATATTCTAATACAATGCATTATATCTGGATATTGTATTGTAATAATAAACTATGTTACCCTTTATGTATATTTACTAAATATAACCTACTTACGAATAATACTGCAATGTTATTATGTAACTAGGACTCGCTAGTTACTAGTTACTAGTAATAGTGGCTAGTAACTAGCGAGCCACTAGGGCTCGCTAGTATATATATGTATGTATGTGTATATATATGTATATATATATCTATATCTATCTATATATCTATCTATCTATCTATCTATCTATCTATATATATATATATATATATATATATATACACACACACAAAGTATTGGACCACACCTCTTAGCAGGTTTTGATAATTTTTCCATTTTAGATATTCCACAATCAGCTCTTATTTGGGTTTTCTCTCTCTTTCAGGGCCTTTACCTTCCAGTATAAAGCACCTAGAGGCACTGTACTTATTCAGTGTTTTATAAATACAACTGAATTAAACTGAGAATTCACTCCCCAGCATTGCTAATGATTGGACTCACGTAGTCCAATACAAGCTAATACAATGTATGTACTCTATTTATTTCTATATATTCTTGGTTTTACTTGTTCATTTCATTAGCTGTGTCCATATCTTACTTCTGTCGTACTTCTGTTTAAAAAAAATCCTATTGTTCTCAGCAATGGTGGTTTGCATTAGAAAATATATAATTATTGTACCCTTAGATATCTTGAATCTTTCCCCTGGTTGCCACCTTTGTCAGGCAGGGGTATAATGACAATAAGTGAACAAATGCAGCACTTGGAGAGACAATTGCAGAGGCCAGTAGTCAGTAATTAAGCAGTTCATAAGGCAATCCTATTAATTATCCCCTTCACTGGTTGCTGCATTCTCTGGATGTCCTGATTACATGCTTATTGACTCTGAATCCTATGAAGGTTCCTTGCTCCACTTCCTAATGGAGTCTAAAAGAGGAGTCATTTACAAATGGCTTTATTAGGCAGAGGGCCCACACGGACCTTTAAAATGTTACTTGAAAATGCAATTTCACCTGACGTTTGCAGGAAGCTTTCATGCACTTAAACAGAGGTCATGCAAACAGCAATGTAATTAGTACTCTACCTTTTACAGAATTTGCTTCAGTTGAAAAGCCTTGCACACCTTTTCTCCACTATTCAGGGTTAATCATTCATTTTCTGGGGAAAATTGCCAGGCTTATGAAATACAAAATGTCATTCTGGCTGGCCATCGCATGAGGCTCCTTCTTAGAGTGGATTTGTTAGACATACATGGGGAAAGCAGAATGCTTTGTGTTAACCTACTGTAGAAGAGGGCAGGGTTTAGATTTTCCTCAGTGGGGAGAATTGAAGCGATCAAGCAACACTTTAAAGGTGACAGATTTCGTTTACCATATTTTTCTGATTTATATACGAGGCTGCTGGCTATGAAAACAATTCTGACATCGAAACAAATACAAATATATATGTTAGAAACAAAGAAGTTGTTTCTAACGTTATAACGTTAATATATCCTCTTCATAATCCATAGGTTATCTATAAATTAATATTTTTATGGATTAAATGCTCCCAGGTCAAAATAGTACCACATCATCTGTGTCTCTGGCACAGCAAATGTAAACTTTTAGTAAATATCTAGTGACATGGAAGAACCTCTTAAATGTGAGAAAATCCTGAAATTTGTCAGCTTTTCAGCATGGGATCAAAGCCCATCCCAGCTCACATCGAGCCTCACAGCATGACTGTAAATGCAGATAAGGAAGAAATGGAAAATGGAGGCCAAATTGACCCTTTCACAGCATGTTAAGTCAGTTTGTATGGGTACCTGGAGTGGCTGTCCCCCCCCCATCAATAAAATAATTTAAGAACACATTATACTCCTTTAAAAGGGCCCATTTGTCAGACCAGGTGACTCTTAAAAGACCCTGCGGATTAGAGACGCACTGCATCAGGTACTTTTAATTCAACCACAATCAATATGACTTTAGGCTGCTGTTGTGTTCAGAGTGAATATTAAAAAAGGGTATTTCAGTTAAAATGTCTCCTGTGCATAAAGTCAATAAAAATGGATGGGGGGCAGGCAGAGGTGTAAATCATACACGATGTGCTGCAGGTGTACATGTAATTTGCAGAATCTGCATGGGTTTTCTTAAAAAGAGAGGAAATGATCATAAAATGTAGTATGAATAATGTCAGCAAGGAACAAAATGACAACTGTTTCCATGATAAAATGCCAGTCTGTTGGGAAATAACCCTCTCAACCCAACAACTTTCTTTACACTCCTACTAGTACATTCTTTTTTTAGACCATACAACATTTAACACATCAGCATCAGCTATAATTTTGCCCACTGCTTTTTTTACTTTACAGTATTGACTTAGTAAATATTAAATAAGGATCTATGCCATCTCCTAGGAGTTTATATGTAAATATAAACCAATAATACTAGAAGTTATCTGTTTCTAATAACTCGTAAATATCCTATTAATAATAACTGCTCTATGTGCTATTTATTTTAGGAGTGAATAAAAGTATAGAAAACATATATGAAAAAATTACCATAGTTATCTAGAAATTTACAGGTCTTATTGGAAATTATGACTAAAATATTTGAGAACTAATCTGATTGGCATGGAGACAATTACTCAAGTAATACACTTATTTTAAAAAAAGAAGAGTGGGCGCATTGTGCAACTAGGCCTGAATAATTCTGACTACTATTATAATACAGTGTTTTCAATCACAGAGTAAACAGACAGATTACATTACACCAGCAATTATATTGGAATCTCACATTGAATATCAGGTGTTAACATAAGAACAAAATGCTAGACAGGAATGCTTGCTGCTCTCTTTGTATTCTCAAAAACTTGTAATACTTGACCCTAATTGGACAAAACTTCCAATATCAGTACCCTTGACAATGGCACATGTGGACATACTGAATTATAATTTAAACATTTCCATCCAATAATGATACAAAATCATCTCAAACTATAAATGGCAAGTTATTTTACTTGTAAATATGCTGCAAAATATATTTGCATTTGTTCTGTTCCAGACTGTTTGTTTGGAATGAAACAACTTAATTTCGCTGTCTGAATTTAAGTGAAAAAAATTGTCATGAACACTGCTGCCTATCTGTCTTGAAGTCACCCTTTTCTCTGTCTGTTTGTCAGCAAGTGGAGGCTTGCGGTGGCTGAGTGAAAGCAGTGATTTGGCATGTTAGTGAGTGTGTTGGGGCTAATCAGATAGAGGGGCCACTGTAATGGACAGAATCTGGGCAGAATCACAGCTAGACCTGCTGCGGTAGGGAGCGGATAATGCAACTAATTTCTCCACTGTCTCAGGCACCGCACAGAAGGAAATGGGGTCAACAAAGGTGCGCTGCCACCAAATGAACAGCTGTTGCCTTTCTCAGTGTAGAGCTGCCGAAGAAGAGAATCTTAGCATCCCCCCACCCCCAGCTGCTTTATCTCTAAATGCAGAAGAATGTATGTACAAATTAGGGGCAGGACCTGTGCATATTACTTTCATTCTTCATCTCAGAATCCTGCCTATCAAAGATGGTATACTGTGGGAACACTCAGTGCAGCTGTGTGATGAAATGTGCATAGGGTTACTCATAGATTCTTTTATTGGCTAGGACTTGTGAGTTTGTTGTGATGGAGAAACAATTGGCTATTATAAAGATGCCTCTTGTAGGGAACTAAGATGGCTGTGTGTACAACGAAAAGGCTTGTGGTAGCTGTATGGGAAGATCTATCTATCTATATCTATATCTATATATATATCTATATATATATATATATATAGATATATATACATTAATGAAGATATTAAGGTCCAATTATTAGGTGCTCTGAGACTTTGTTGTCTCATTTCTCAGTGATTGAACTTTTCAATTCAAATCACAAAGAACAGATGTAGGACTTCATTTCATCAGCAGCTTTCATTTCATCAGTGCCATATGCACTGAAAAATATGGACCTCAGTATTCATTGAGATCTGGACATATTCTGTCATGCAGTTCTAACTGTGCTTCAGTTACTAATAATAACTATTTATTTAAATTAGAAAATAATATGTAAAAATATTTATTTTTAGAATCTCTTAACACTCAGCTACACAACTGCCATTTAAATAGGTCCTTAGGTTGAAAGGCAATTTTAAGTTAAAACCTAGGAAAAGTGGATATTTTGGAGGACTATATTGAGGGAAGAAACAGTGGGAGGGAGGGAGAAAGGGGAAATCAGGTGTTTAAAGGTGGAAAGGAAGCAAGGCTAGAAGCACTGAAGATGGAGTAGGAGTAAACTTGAAGGAAGGGAAAATGTGTAGTGTTGCGGAGGTGAAGAGAATGTCAGACATTATCATGAGTTTGAAGTTGGATATTAAAGGGATGGTGTTGAATGTTGTCAGTGTATTTGCTCCACTGGTTGCATGTCAGAAGAGAAAGAGGAATGCTGGAGTAAGTTTGATGGAGTGGTAGAGAGTGTCCTTTGAGTGAGCAGACTTCAGTGAGATGTTGGGTAGGTAGGGTGGTGGATTGTGTGAATAGGATGGGAATGGCAGTGGTAAACAAATAATTCAAGAAAAGGAAATAACATAGGGCAACTATAAGAGTGGAGGGAAATTCATACAGGTGATTACATCTTAAGCTAAAGGTGAAAGCTAAAAGAAATCAAAGAGTGCAAGGTGGTGTCACAGGAGAATGTAGCTTAGCAGCATTAGACAGAAGTCAGTAGGATGACTTTTACTGTAGGGTCTTTATTTTACAATACAAAGTACCTTAAGGCAGCTGTTGTTGTGATTTGGCACCAAATAAATAAAACTGAATTGAATTTAACTTGGGAAATCAAGAAGCAAGTGAAATTAGAGCCAAGGAGTAAATGATGGCAGTTGATGACAGAAGAATATTGCACAAAATTCAGGGAGAAATTAAGACACACCAAAAAGTTACCAGATGATTGGGAAATTACAGCTGTATTGTTGAGGGAAACTGCCAACAACAGCAAGGTGTTGGTTGTACTATCTGTATAGAGGAAAGAAGACAAGAAAACAAGTGGCAACAATTAGGACGTTCAAGAAAGTTTTCAAAGGAATAGGTTAGTAATGAAAAACTAGGATAGTCATGGAAATGAAGAAAGTAGACAAGAGTACTGGGAGGCTAGGTTTACAGCAGAGAGAGGTGCCATATGCAAATGAAAATGCTTAAAGTGAGTTATATGGGAGTCACTGCACCTAGTCCTCCGATTACCACAGCTTGCCATCACCAGTGTGTGAATGTGTGTGTGAATGGGTGAATGACTGAATGTAGTGTAAAGCGCTTTGGGGTCCTTAGGGACTAAGTAAAGCGCTATACAAATGCAGGCCATTTACCATTTACCACTGGGACCACTGTTACCTTCACCCTCCACATATTCTCTTATCTGAGCCCTTGGTACTTCTCTAGCTTCTCGTGTTCCTTCTTCCTGATGTTGCTGTCATTCGGAACCACTACATCTATCACTACAGCTATCTTCTTTTGCTTGTCTACCACCACTATATCTGGCTGGTTAGCCACCACCATTTTGTCAGTCTGTATCTGGAAGTCCCACAGGATCTTAGCTTGGTCATTCTCCATCACCCTTGGGGGCATTACCCATTTTGGTCTTGGGGCTTCGAGGTCATATTTGACACAGATGTTTCTGTACACTATGCCGGCCACTTGGTTATGGTGTTCCATGTATGCCCTGCCTGCTAGCATCTTGCACCCTGCTGTTATGTGCTGGATTGTCTCAGGGGCATCTTTACACAGCCTGCACTTGGGGTCTTGCCTGGTGTGACAGACCCCAGCCTCTATGGATCTTATGCTCAGAGCTTGTTCCTGTGCTGCCATGATTAGTCCTTCTGTGCTGTCTTTCAGTCCAGCCACTGGTAGTCTTCTGGATGTCAGCCATTTCCTCTATCTGCCGGTATTACATACCATGCAGGAGCTTGTCCTTCCACAATGATTCATCCTCTTGCTCCTCTTTCTTGGGTTTCTGCTGCCAGAGGTATTAATTGAGCACCCGGTTGGTCATGGCCATCTTCCTAATGTACTCATGGATGTACATTGTCTCATCCTGGACTATGGTGCTGACACTCACCAGTCCCCAGCCTCCTTCCTTCCGCTTAGCATACAGCCTCAGGGTGCTGGACTTGGGGTGAAACCCTCCATGTATGGTCAGGAGCTTCCTTGTCTTGATGTCAGTGGCCTCTATCTCCTCCTTTGGCCAGCTTATTATCCCAGCAGGGTACCTGATCACGGGCAGGGCGTAGGTGTTGATAGCCCAGATCTTGTTCTTACCATTCAGCTGACTCCTCAGGACTTGCCTGACCCTCTGCAGGTACTTGCACCTTCCCTCTCCGGTCTCTTCATGGTTCCAACTTGCCTGTGAGATCCCCAGGTACTTGTAACTGTCAATGTCTGCAGTGTTGCCTTCTGGTACTTTGATCCCCCAAGTTCAGACTACCTTCCCTGTCTTTGTTACCATCTGACTACATTTCTCCAATCCGAATGACATTCCAATGTTGTTGCTGTATATCCTAGTGGTGTGGATCAGTGAATTGATGTCTCATTCACTCTTACTATACAGCTTGATGTCATCCATGGCTGTCAATTGCTCCATTCTGTGGTCGGTATCTGTAGCCAGTCTTGTCAATGATCTCACTGAGTGGGTTCAGGCCTATGCAGAACATTAGTGGGGACAGAGAATCTCTACTTGTGCTATGGGCTTGAAGTTGGCCTCTAGTGTTGTGCGCCATAGGCCATAGGTCCCTCATCCTATTCATGTAGCTCCTTCCCCTGGGGTTAATTTCGTAGTAGCATTCCAACAGTGCCCTATTTTCATCTCTTGTCCCTTTTTGTTCCAGTAGCCCCCTTCTCATCCGTGTGTCCTGGTCCTTGAACACGTGATGCAGACCTTGTTAATTCGAGCAACATTCGAACCGGTATGGCTTTTTTTTTATGTGGATTTTTTTAATGGAATTATATCTATGTGACAAATACCTTCATGAATACTTTAAGCTTGGGTTATTCTTGCCTTAATCTATTAAAAGGAGAAGGCTTCAATAGAACACAGCCAACGCAGATGCAGCCTGTGACTCTCTCCACTCTGTGGTCAGCAGACTGCAAACACAATCTCCGAGAGCTCTCCGTTTAATATCAGGGGACTTTAATCATGTCTCACTGAACTCCACACTGCCCACCTTCACCCAGTATGTGACATGCCCAACCAGAGACAATAAAACACTGGACTTACTGTATGCCAATGCTGAAGAGGCATACAGTTCATCACCTCTACCTTCCCTGGGCAGATCTGATCACAACCTGCTGCACCTTGTCCCTGTGTATGAGCCCTTAGTGCGCAGGGAGCCACCAGCCACCCGCACAGTGCAGAGATGGTCGGAGGAGAGCGAGGAGGCTCTTAAGGATTGTTTTGAGTCTACTGTGTGGGAGGTGATCTGTGACGACCACGGAGAGGACATCGACAGCCTTGTGACATGCATCACGGACTATATTAACTTCTGTGTGGATAACACCGTACCTACCAGGACTGTACGGTGTTTCTCTAACAACAAACCTTGGATTACCCCAGAAATTAAAGCCGTCCTCAAGCAGAAGAGGAGGGCCTTCAAATCCAAAGACAAAGAGGAGTTGAAAAGGGTGCAGAGAGAGCTGAGAGGACTGATAAGGAAAGGGAAGGACAGCTACAGGCAGAAGATGGAGAACCAGCTTCAGCAAAACAATGTTGGCGAAGTCTGGAGAAGCCTCAGAAACATCTCGGGCCACAAACATCAGAACTCTCTGCCTGGGAGGGATGTGAGGTGGGCAAATGAACTGAATCATTTCTTCAACAGATTTGAATCATCCATGAGGCAGTCTTCAACATCGGCTGCAGACTCACCCACCCCCACTGCTGCTGTTCCACCTCTGACACCTCAGACACTTCACACCTCTTCTACTCACCCTGCTCCCTCCTCCCCACCCCCAACAACAGCATCCAATACACACTCAACACAAGGCTCCAGCCTGCCTCTCGCAACCACCCAGGTTAGGAGGGAACTGAGGAGGATTAATGGCAAGAAGGCAGCGGGTCCAGATGGCATCAGCTCAAGGGTCGTCAGGTCCTGCGCGGACCAACTGTGTGGAGTGATGGAGCGCATCTTCAACATGAGCCTGAGGCTGGGAAGAGTCCCACAGCTCTGGAAAACCTCCTGTGTTGTACCTGTGCCAAAGACTTCACGCCCCAAGGACCTCAACAGCTATAGGCCGGTGGCTCTGACATCCCACCTGATGAAGACCCTGGAGCGGCTGGTCCTGGCTCAGCTTCAGCGCCTGGTGAGCTCATCATTGGACCGACTTCAGTTTGCCTACCAGCCTGGCATTGGAGTGGATGATGCCGTCATTCACCTCATACATCGTTCCCTCTTTCACCTGGAGACCGCTGGGAGCACTGTGAGAATCATGTTCTTTGATTTCTCCAGTGCCTTCAGCACCATTCTTCCCATGGTCCTGAAGGACAAGCTGGAAAACACAGGAGTGGACCACCACCTCACTAACTGGATTTTAGACTACCTCACCGACCGACCACAGTATGTGAGGACTCAGGGCTGTGTGTCGGACAGGGTCATCTGCAGTACGGGGGCCCCACAGGGAACGGTTCTGGCTCCGTTCCTCTTCACCATTTACACTGCAGACTTCTCCCACAACTCCACCCAGTGCTTCCTGCATAAGTTCTCTGATGACTCTGCAATAGTCGGCCTCATCACTGATGGGGACGACAAGGAGTACAGAGAACTGACCCAAGACTTTGTGGACTGGTGCCAGCTGAACTACCTCCAGATCAACACTAATAAAACCAAGGACCTGGTGGTAGACTTCCGCAGGCACAAACATCCTCCACTGCAACCACTGAACATCCAAGGTATGGACATTGAGGCTGTGGACAGCTACAGGTACCTTGGTGTTCATCTGAACAATAAACGGGACTGGATTCATAATTCAGACGCCCTCTACAGGAAAGGGCAGAGCAGGCTGTACCTGCTGCGGAGACTCAGGTCTTTTGGAGTGAAGGGCCCACTCCTGAAGACCTTCTATGACTCTGTGGTGGCCTCAGCCATCTTTTATGGTGTGGTCTGTTGGGGTGGCAACATCTCTGCTGGGGACAGGAAGAGACTGAACAAGCTGATCCGCAGGGCCAGCTCTGTTCTAGGATGCCCTCTGGACCCAGTGGAGGTGGTGAGTTACAGGAGAATGGTGGCTAAACTGTCATCCCTGTTGGACAACATCTCCTACCCCATGCAGGAGACTGTGACAGCACTGAGCAGCTCCTTCAGTGGCAGGCTGCGGCACCCACAGTGTGGGACGGAGAGATTTCGCAGGTCTTTCCTCCCCACTGCTGTCAGACTCCACAACAAAGACTTTTGCAGCTGATCAAACACACACAAACCCACACATGTTCAATAAGACTAAGTGCAATACTCTTTTTCTGACAAAGTTGTATTTTTACTCAGTTGTATATAGCACTTGTATTCTATTTTTATCCTATTGTATATTTTATTTTATTCTATTGTATATTGTATTGTATTTTATTCTATTCTATTCTGTACAGTTGTGTACAGTATATTATTCTTATTGTATTCCAGTGTTCCCTAATTTTTGCTATATAAGTTTGCACTGTCCACTTTCTGCTGTGACAAAACAAATTTCCCACGTGGGGGACTAATAAAGGTTATCTTATCTTAGACAGTTCAATCAATGAGAGGAACATTTCCTACATTCATGCAATTTATTGTTTTTAAACAATCATGTGAATTTTTCTATTGATGTGCTTTTCTTAACTTCCTGTGACTGTAATGGCACGTACATGGACATGCTGTTGGGTGCTGGAAGCCGATTTCTCACAGATTCTGAAGCTGCAGGTTTCGTCACTTGCTGACCAAAATTTGCTAAACCAGCAGCAAAAGAAGATCAAAACTACGCTTCACGTTTGAAAAACATTGTCATGAATTCCCTCTTACTTTTGCTGTTTTGCTTCCACCACAATAAAATCACACTTCTTGCAAAGCTCTCTCTCAGTGTACCTCAAGAACAGTTTACCATCAAACATCCGTTTTCTGCATTATACGCTTGATTATTGTGCTTTTGTGCTTATTACCAGTCTACTGTTGTGTACAAGCAAGCAATATATTCCCTCCAATGATCTGTGATTTTACAGAGCTTGCTGCACAGTATTCTGCTCATCCAGATTCCCCCTACGTCTTTCATCTACGGCATTGTTTTTGTTGTCATTCGATATATTTAGTGAACTAATATAAAGCATAAAGCACATTACTCCCAAGTGAACCTCACAAAGTTGCATTCTGCATCATGGCATGCAGTTACTTTTCTGGTAAGGTACACATCAGTCTACTCTGTCAGTTACAATGTAGGGTACCACAACTTAAACTTTAGGTTTCTAATAGTAATTGCACTTCATTAACCAAACTATTGAAAGTTTGTTGTGAAGCAATCTGGTCTTTAAGTGATGACGTGATGAACCCTGCTTCTGGGCCCATACTATTCTGCATTTAATAAGGCTGGTATGTTTTTAACATGTTTTAATGCTTTGTATCTTGTTCCATTTAATCTCAAGAAGCCCCTAAAAACAGTCAGTGATCACTGTCGGCCTCTCTAGGTTTTTATTACCATTCATTTTAAAGCTCAATTTTTAAAACCTTACAATATAACGACAGCCCAGCCCATGCAGCAGTATATTAATGACTAACCTGGTATTGTGGATGGATTGTCTCAGTTGTTCTCCTGACTGAAGTTTGGTGCGTTTACAGCATCCTGCCGTGCGATTGCATTTGTCCATAACCATCGCGAACCCTCACGTTAAATTTTATCAAGTGAAAAAAAGTTAGCGATCATCCTCCAGCTTCACTGTGTTTATATTATGCTAACATAGCTGTGTCGTTAGCGATCACATAGCTCGTTCATTATATACCAGCTAGCCAAACTTCAGTAACCCTACAAAAACGTCACTGCTGTTTACTTTCCTGTCTTCATTTACAGTGGCTTGCAAAAGTATTCGGCCCCCTTGAACTTTCCCACATTTTGTCACATTACAGCCACAAACATGAATCAATTTTATTGGAATTCCACGTGAAAGACCAATACAAAGTGGTGTACACGTGAGAAGTGGAACAAAAATCATACACGATTCCAAACATTTTTTACAAATAAATAACTGAAAAGTGGGGTGTGCGTAATTATTCAGCCCCCTGAGTCAATACTTTGTAGAACGACCTTTTGCTGCAATTACAGCTGCCAGTCTTTTAGGGTATGTCTCTACCAGCTTTGCACATCTAGAGACTGAAATTCTTGACCATTCTTCTTTGCAAAACAGCTCCAGCTCAGTCAGATTAGATGGACAGCGTTTGTGAACAGCAGTTTTCAGATCTTGCCACAGATTCTCGATTGGATTTAGATCTGGACTTTGACTGGGCCATTCTAACACATGGATATGTTTTGTTTTAAACCATTCCATTGTTGCCCTGGCTTTATGTTTAGGGTTGTTGTCCTGCTGGAAGGTGAACCTCCGCCCCAGTCTCAAGTCTTTTGCAGACTCCAAGAGGTTTTCTTCCAAGATTGCCCTGTATTTGGCTCCATCCATCTTCCCATCAACTCTGACCAGCTTCCCTGTCCCTGCTGAAGAGAAGCACCCCCAGAGCATGATGCTGCCACCACCATATTTGACAGTGGGGATGGTGTGTTCAGAGTGATGTGCAGTGTTAGTTTTCCGCCACACATAGCGTTTTGCATTTTGGCCAAAAAGTTCCATTTTGGTCTCATCTGACCAGAGCACCTTCTTCCACATGTTTGCTGTGTCCCCCACATGGCTTGTGGCAAACTGCAAACGGGACTTCTTATGATTTTCTGTTAACAATGGCTTTCTTCTTGCCACTCTTCCATAAAGGCCAACTTTGTGCAGTGCACGACTAATAGTTGTCCTATGGACAGATTCCCCCACCTGAGCTGTAGATCTCTGCAGCTCGTCCAGAGTCACCATGGGCCTCTTGGCTGCATTTCTGGTCAGCGCTCTCCTTGTTTGGCCTGTGAGTTTAGGTGGATGGCCTTGTCTTGGTAGGTTTACAGTTGTGCCATACTCCTTCCATTTCTGAATGATCGCTTGAACAGTGCTCCGTGGGATGTTCAAGGCTTGGGAAATCTTTTTGTAGCCTAAGCCTGCTTTAAATTTCTCAATAACTTTATCCCTGACCTGTCTGGTGTGTTCTTTGGACTTCATGATGTTGTTGCTCCCAATATTCTCTTAGACAACCTCTGGGGCCGTCACAGAGCAGCTGTATTTGTACTGACATTAGATTACACACAGGTGCACTCTATTTAGTCATTAGCACTCATCAGGCAATGTCTATGGGCAACTGACTGCACTCAGACCAAAGGGGGCTGAATAATTACACACACCCCACTTTTCAGTTATTTATTTGTAAAAAATGTTTGGAATCATGTATGATTTTCGTTCCACTTCTCACATGTACACCACTTTGTATTGGTCTTTCACGTGGAATTCCATTAAAATTGATTCATGTTTGTGGCTGTAATGTGACAAAATGTGGGAAAGTTCAAGGGGGCCGAAAACTTTTGCAAGCTACTGTATGTCGGAAGTGATAGCAGAGCTGTGTGCCTTGATTTTTTTCACAAATCCCTCAGTCAGAACATAGTATATTATATTTAGATGGAAACTAGCGAGCTAACTCCCGGCTAACGTCTAACTTGGTTAAACTTCATAAATTCTGTTTTCATGGATGCCTGGATCTTAAACTTAATTGTTACATCTGGTAGAGCAGCCACACTGATCATTTTATTAAAGATGAAAGAATTTAGACAGTTTGTCAACTCTCAGTGATGCGCAGTGATCGTATGACTTAGGGAACTGCAGTGGAGTTTGGGCCCACATATAGCTAATGACGTCAGACTTACAGACCAGATAGAAATACTGACAAAAGAAGACATTTTTAAAACCATAGGATTCAAAGAAAAGTCCTGAAGCTTCGGCACTCCTGTCCCACCAGTCTGTTGCAAATATCAAATAACTTTTATGATTTACTGTCACGGAGAATAAGCGGACTCAAGTGCAGGGCTCTGTCAATGTTAAGAATAAACAGTTTATTTACAAAACCACCAAGTGCTATATACAAATCCGTGAGGGGAAAATTGGGCTACAGGGAATCCAGGGAAAGGTTGGAGAAGCCACGCTCTTCTTCGGTCACACACGCCACTCAGCAAAACACCCACGAACACGAACTCCTGGGATGGAAACGGGGACGGGTCCAGGAAGCTCTATGTACAAAGAGAACACGATTAGAAGCCGGGAAATCACTAGAGCTGAGAATATACAGGAATGAACCGGGGCTACACTGACGAGTGTCATACAATGATCCAGCGAAACACTAAGCCATCGCCTTAAGTCGTAGCTTGGGTTGTCAGGATAACAAGCAGCAGATGAAAGATTGCTTGCATGTGAGTGGGCCAGAGGTGGGAACCCACAATGAGTTCCACCCAGGTGGAGAGGAGTGGGGGAGTGAGAGAGAAAAAGCAAGACAAAAACTATAACAATGTGATCTCAAATGAGATTGCTGGGGAGACAAGGGGAAACATGACAATTACAGGTTCTCTGGGTAGGCAGTTTGGAGTGGACAGAGGAAGAGGATTTCACAACTCAATGTGACACTGGTAAGTAGGTCATTTGTCTGATATGAACTAAATGGAGCTAAAAATCACAATAATTTTATATCTCATGCTGCTAAATAGGAGTAGAGCTTTAAGTTGAGTTCAAAGTAACCTTTAGATTGGTGTTTTTAGGATTTGTTGATCTTTGAAAATGAAGTTTAACAGCTATAGTTAAACTGGCAAACTGTGCACCGCTGGATAAAACATGTTGTGGCAGTGGCAGGGGTGTGGTCTTTAGCGCCATACGCCACAGTCACTGCATCTGGGTTGAAAACACATGTGTACGATCATGTGAGTGTTTACAGCCAATTTAATGACATTCCAGTATAGAACCTCAGAGATATACAGCAGGAGATGTTGCAACTGTTTAAAAACTTGAAACTTTGTAGAAAAATCTTTGCAAAAAACACTTGGCAAAATCTTTGCTTCCTTTTTTAATTCTTCTCTTCCAATATCAACACTTATGTGGCAGTATTGTCTTCTATCCCATATGGAAAAGAAATAGAAAAAACTTATAAAAGACTTGCATAAGATGTGGCCTACTTCATATAGTGAATCATATAAGGCTTATATGATTTACTCATGAAAGTGGGCACTTTCTCATTACTTTTATATATTGTTTTAGTAAGTATCCAAAACATACAAGTTTCATTTATATAATTTTTCAAGGGATCTTATATCTGTTTTCACTCTTGTATGCTTTTCATACAAGTTTCACACAAGACAGATACAAACTTTATAAGATTTATATATATCTTTTCCATATGGGATGCCTGGCAATCAGGAGAATACTGCAGCAGCTTCCTGTGCAATAATGGCGGGCATAAACACAAGTAGCAAACACAACTGAACAGAATCTTAGCAGTGAGACAGTGGAAAAGCAAGATAGAACATAATGCACATGCAATGAGGGATTACCAAAATAAAACAGGAAGTAACAAACACTGAGACCAGGACTAAGACATATGAACTTGACAGGACTAACCAGGGACACAACTAGGGAGACCAAAACATAAGTAAACATGGAGATGAGATGAATTCCACAGGGGTAGCAAAGGACAAAACACAGGTACAGACTGGACACAGAAAGGAATGACCATCTAACGAGGAACCAAGGATAAAAGGCAAAAATAGCAAACTCAGAAGCATTAGGAAATAATACCATACTAAGAGGACTAAATATAAGGTTTAAATTTAAACCACAGCTCAAAACCAAAAGAATACATTATGAGCTCACAGAAAACTCAAAACATCCTAAAAACTCTGGGTCAGTGACCCAGGGACCATGACACAACTACAGCACAAGCAAGAGTGGCCCACTGACTGATTGTACTACGTACGCCATACATTGCCTTTTTCTGGCAACAGAGCTCATTGCAGGCAGACTGACGGTACCTGGAGTGGAGTGGACAGGGAACACGCTTTCTCTGCTCAACTATAAATTCTGCTTAGAACTGGCTGTCAGACAGGAGGAATGCACAGGAGCATGTCTGAACTCGGTGAAAACTACTCTCCACCCTCTATCTGACCGGGATCGTGTATGTAGATGAACACATTTATGGGTATATAAAACTGGCTTAAATATGCAGCAGAGCTTGCAAAGCAGACACTCTCGTGTGCATGATGGCTTCTTTGTGTGCTGGGCTGTTGAATTTATGCGCAAGGAATGTAATTGTGTGAGTGGCAATGAATATCTGCTCTAGGTAAGTGTAAATCTTTGGTCGTGATTATGTTTTGTCTCTCGTGCAACTTTTGACATGTACACTACTGGTCAAAAGTTTTGGAACAACCCAATTTTTCCTGTTTTTTTATTGTAAATTATGCAGTTTAAGAAGAATTGAAGTAAAAAAAAAATTGAATCAATTCATAGACCAAAATGTATTCTAAATGTTTGACTCAAAGTATACACCTTTGGCAGATTTAACAGCTGAAAACACCCGTGGCATTCTTTCTACAATAGAATTGATTGATTGATTGATTATACTTTATTCATCCCGAGGGAAATTGGGTTAAGGCTGCCAGCCGTGCCAGCGCCGTCTTACCCATCCGACCATACATACATTACACAAACATCACATGGGGAAGACAGGTCAGAGGGGTATAACATGGAAAAGCACAACATGAGGAAAGATAAGGAGAAAAAAATAACTCCCCCCAGACTGAGCTCCAACAGGGAGATCAGTTTGAGAACAGAAAAAAACACCTCTGCACATAGCACATGAAAAAAACTCTTAATAGACCAAAGAAACACATGACAAGCAACAGGGATGGGTAAAGGGTGAGAGACATCCAATGTAGACAGTACATCCGGGCCTGCAGCCTATGCGCTGGTCTCCATGATCCACCGTCAGCATCGGAAAGGAATAAGCGTCGAAGGCGTTTGGAGGGGGGAGGGGGGATGAGTGTATATCTGCATGTGTATATGTCTGTGTGCGTGTGTGTGTGTATGTCCAGAGTTCAGCTGAGACAGTGTCCTTCGCCCTGCCAGGCTAAGTAAACAGTCTTCCAGCTAACCCAGGTGGCCTTGCATAGAATGGGAAGAACAGTCTAAACACAGTCCGTAATCAGGGTGTTGTTGTTCAGCTCCAGCCTTGAGACCGCAGCTGGCGCCGAAAGGGTCTCCGCATGAAATGATGATGGTTTTTACTTTAGTGCGAACAACTCATAAGAATTTCAAAGCTGTTCTAACAGTCCAACACTGGTCTCTCAATCTCCCGTTGGAGAGCCGTGAGCTTTCTATGATGTTATCCAAACTTACGTTCCGTGGTGTTGTCATTCTTGTGGTCAAAGAGCAGGTTCTGAGAACTCACGACCGCGGTGCGCTTCCCAAGATGTGATCAATTTGCGCCCAGAGGTGTTATTCCGAGTGAGCCCCTCCAGATGTAATAAGTTTGCACTCAGAGGTCTTGTTCTGAGTATTCACGGCAGCCGTGCGGTTCTCCAAGATCTCATCCGTGCTGCACTCAATGACCCATTTCGAGAAACTCACGCCTCGTCCCATCGTTTCAATCCCAGCGGGCAGCCTTGTGGGGGTTTGAACAGCCGGTTCCGCTTCCTTAATTCTTCGATAAGCCAGGGCCAAGCCAGCTCTGATCAGCAAGAACCCTGTTATCATGGTTCCGAATAGGTAAATATCTTCAGCACTCAGGCTCACCCGAGCCCAGACTTCTTGTTGAAGGGGTGTCAATTGCATTCAGAGACCAGTTGATCAAATCCATAATTCCTCTTTTAGGTTTTAGAGAACAGACTGTGAGAGAGTGTTCCAGGGAAAAGTAATACAAAAAACACAAGACTAGACAAGGACACAAGAGGCTAAGCAGGGAAGCTAAGGGAGAGGAGAGGAGGAGGAAAAAAAAAGTGCGACCGCCTTGCCAAGAGCAAGAGAAGAATCTAAAGAATCAAATATTCTTTAGATAGTTCTTCCCATATCTGTTGCAGAAGTTCCCATAAATGTGCAGAACTTGTAGGTTGCTTTTCTTTCACTCTTCTGTCCAGTTCTGGTATAGCTTGGACTTATGTAGGATAAAACCCTGAACAACTAGGTGCATACCAGAGGGTATTGCATAGCGCTGCAGAATGCTGTGGTAGCGGTTTTAGTTCAGGGTGCCTTTGAACAATCACCCTCCCTGGATCCAGCAAAACAGCCCCAGACCATCACACTTCCTCCTCGATGTTTGAGAGTTGATGCCACACGCTGTGGAACATCCTTTCACCTACTCGACAGCGTACAAAGATCCTGCATGATGAACCAAAGATTTTAAATTCTGATTCATCAGTTCATAATACCTTCTTCTAGTGTTCAGTAGTCCAATGGTGGTGTTTCATGGCCCAGGCAAGCCCCTTTGTCTTATTCTGAAGTCTTAGCAATGGCTTTCTTGCTGCAACCCGTCCTGTCAAACCTGCAGGTCGGAGTCTTCTCTTCAAACTGAGACTTGATTATTATGACCACGATTAAGTTGTTGTCGTCCTGTGAGACGCCTATCACGCAAGCTGTTAACTCTCAGAAACTTGTCGTCTGATTCAGTTGTGGCTTTGGGTTTGCCAGACCTCTTCCTGTCAGAGTTTGCCTCAGTTTCCGAGTGCCTTTTGATGGTGAAGGAAGCTGTAGTTACTGACACCTTGACTTCCTTTGCAGTTTTGGGGGGGGGGGGGGGGGGGGGACCTTAGGTTCACATATGGTTTGTGGGTCCAATATAAAAAATTGATGTGAGCTCACGGATAAGCATATATGCTTTGAAATGCTAATTTAAAACAAAACAAAACAAAAAAATCTAACAGCCACTTGTGTTTAGTAAGATGCAACACTTGATTCATTACAAGTAGTCTTATAGGACCTAGTCTTCCCTCTGCTATGCTGCAGAAGATCAATGCTCCTTTTATTGATATTGATTTACATAAAGTCGCTGCAGTTGGAATGTTTGAATTCAGTTTACAGGTAAAGCAAAATTTGAAGGAATTTCATCCTGATCTATAAAATGCGATATATGATGATTTCCCACAACACTGAAAGTATGATTACAAGTTTGCATTGTGACTTTCTTTTCAGTGAGTTGAATGAGCTAGTTTTTGTGCATTGATGGGTCCTGGTTCCCGCTTCTGGTTTCCACACACCTGCTGATGACCTCGTTAGAGCCACTTTATAAGCAAGTGGCTGGGCTCGAGTCTTTACTGGAATGTTGTATTGTGTTGTATTGAGCCTATAAGGAGACTTGGACTGTCAAAACTCTTTGGTCTTTTGGAAATTGTTTATTCACTGTAAATAAATGCACTGTTCTCTAATTCTGAGTGAATAGACCTTGAAAAATGTTTTCCAGTACTGTACATCTTAGACAGGTTCATCCAACCCTTTTGAAAATTTAAAAATCTCTCCACTAAGAAAAGCAAATTAACAAGGCAAGAATGAATTAATCATTTACCTGGATCTTCACACATCAAATCCCAGAACTCTCAGAGAAACTGGCAGCTCTGCCAGTGAAAGAAAGAGAGAGCAGAAGGAAAAAGTGAGATTGAAATGCACATGCCATCTACGGCTGAGATGCATTAAACCTTCCCCATCAGGAGAAGTAATGGATTAAAGGCCACTGTTGCTCTGCAGTTTGCCAGTCAATGTTCTTTTACTCTCCCCCAACCTGAGTCCCCTCCCTGCTCTGTTCCCTTCCCGCTGGAAGAAGTTGATTTGCCATCAATTGCCATCTTGGCTGGCGCCATTAATGCACGCCCACAAAAGGATGACACACTGCATTATCACCTCACTCCCTTTCAAATTAGAGCTGAGCGATGCCTCAGCGCAGCTTGTGACTGGTTAACACTATCAGCTATTTGTAGGGATTGTTCCCTAATATGCAGCGTCTAAAGATTTCATCAGGCATTTGATGACGGAAATAAACCACTGCCCACAGGGAAATTGGTCTGATTAATTGAATTATGCGTTGGAGGGGAGTCGATACAGGCAGCAAACACATGGGAATGAGTAGAGAGCTGTCTGTCGTGGGCCAGAAAGGAGTTGATCAGACAAGAAGCCTTGGCAAGTGGCAAGCTCACTTTGAGTAGGGCTCGAGTTATTTGTGTGTCCGCTGAAAAAGCCAGAGATTAAAACCTGTGCTGCTAACTGTGGTTGTACACAGCCTGCCTCCACTTTAAATGCCCGTGACCATATGGGTCCTGTTGGATACAGATCATTTTATGTCATCCATCTCACAGAAAAAGCACCAAGTCTTACCATGAAGGGGAAGAACAGCACTGAAATGCCATTTCTTCTGCATTTGTGCTATTACTCTTAGACAGTTTTGTGCCTTCATATTTAGACTGGCCCCCCTCAGGACTGTTAAGTGCTCTCTTAGGCTGCCCTAATGTACCTCTAAACCACCACTGAAACCATAGATGACCATCACTACTCCATCTGTCTGTGCTTCATGGCACAATGACATTTTTTTTTTTTTTGCATGAATTCAAGCTTTTAAGGAGCAGACGGACAGGATGCCATGGTTTGACAACTGGGCCTATTCAGGTTAATCTCCTTCTAATCCTCCTTGGATATGTAAAAATACAGAAAATACTTTGAAATCAACATTATACATCTTTTTCACCAATCAGCTGCAAAAATATTTCATTATTGCAGTGTTGGTCCTTGTAATAGGGCAGCCATTCCCAAACTCAAAAGTGCTGTGGCCATCTTAAAAGCCACAAATCCCGTGGAACCAAGCCAGTCTTAAACCTGAACTTGAATCAGAATACAAGAGCAAGCCTTTCCTTGAAAATGTTATTCCAAAAGCATAAACAACACAGGGTGTTGGCTTTAAATTGCTAATGCTACACACTGATATGCAAAGTGTTAAGGTCAATGTGTGACTCACCCGCCACTGGGACAAACTTCAATTCAAGAGCAGTAAATGCAGGTCAGAGCAATGAGTAATAGCATAAACTAACCATCTTCTATTGTCGGTTTTAAATGACTTTTTATGTAAATAAATAATTTTTAATAAATATGTAATTGTATACACTTGTGAGCAAAGGTGGCAAAAGTACAGACATTCTGTACGTAGAAATACCAATAGTGTTGAAAAATACAAAAGTACAAGTACTCGCTCAACTTCTTCATTCAAGTAAAAGTGAAAAAGTAAAGGCTCTCGAATGTACTCAAGGAAAGAAAGTAAAAATTAGCTCACTGGAGGACGTTTCTACCAGCCATTTTTTTGCTAACTGAACCTTGTGCTATATTAGTGAAAATAAATGAGAATACAAACTTCATTAAAATTAAAATGTAAACTGAAATAAACACACTCAGCTTGAATCAGTTAACTAGAAAATGAGCAGAGAAAAAGAAGGAAAATAGCTCTGGAATCGTGTACGTAGATGAACACATTTATGGGACTGTAAAAGTAGCTTAAATATGCAGCAGATACCCTAATACCATTGTCACTTTGCTTTACACCCCAAAGGCCTGTTTTTGCACACTGTAACTGAGCAGGCACATCTTCTGCTTTGCTGTAGCCTAGTATATCACTATAGGTCATCTGCTAGCTATAAGAAGAAGCTATCTTAGTATCATTAGTAGAGATATCATGTTAGAGGCAAAAATACCAAAGAGGACATTGAAAGAGAAAGCTAATAGAAATAAAGCCACGGAGCAAGCAACTGGTCAACAATATTTGCTGTGATCTGTCTTATGACTAATAGGAAAATAACAGCAGAGTGTACTTCTCTGGCAATGTTTTTTTTGTTGTTGTTGTTGTTTTTTTTTTTTTAAAAAAAGATTGTGACGTGGAATTTAATGTTAGTGTTTTAGAGTGTTAGCGTGTTTTTCCCCGTCTTTGTTTTTTTGGCTTTGCTAAATGCCTTATCTTCCCTAGGTTGTGCTGAAGTTAATAATTCAACTAACTCATCATATGAGTTGTTTTTTTTCTCAGTGTTGTTTACCTTTATTTGGTGATCCTTCTTAATATAATAGCATTTTTGTATTGAATTCCTATATTCACTGACTGCTATATGTGCACCTGCTATATGTAAGACTGGCAGTACCATTGTCTGCTCACTGTTAAATTTGTGTGAGTGTGTATACTCTTGGACTTCATAGTATGAGTGCTGATCTTGATGATAAAATGCAATTACAAAAACTTGGAATACATTTTACTAGTAGCCAGTATTTATTGCAAGATCAAAAAATGGGGTTTAAAGAATATACTGTATCAAGCTCAGGATGACCTTAGTGCATCTTCTATAAAGATTTAGTGCCCTCTGGTGTATAAGCACTGAAACTGGAACAAGTCAAAAGTACATTTAGTGAAAACCTGTAATGATAAACAGAATATATTCATCATAATTTGTTTTACCTCAAATGCATTCAAAAAACCCTGTCCGGCCATGTCCCTCTGAAATGGAAGTGTTATGTTTTTAAACCATTCCTTTTGAGGGTATGAACCTAACTAGAATGCATAATTAGGGTTTGTGATTCATATCTTCAAGCTCTCATAACATCATTAAGAGAGTGGATTTAGTTTAAAGACTGTTCCCCTGTATAGGTGCCAAGTGCTAAAAGGACAGGATTATCCAACCTTTTTATTGATGGATTATCTTCATTATTTCTGTGTTATTTGATGTGATGAAATAATGATTCTTTAAAAGAAATAGCAGAGACATTTCAAACCACATTGCAAACACACGTATTACACACATACAATACATGTTAAAAGAACAGACGGACCAATTAGGCAGCTAGTTTAAAAGCAGTGGGATAAGATACCTGTGCAGTGTTTCTCCTTCAAATCCACTTAGTCAAGGCTTCTCTACAGTGATCTGATTTACTGCAGATCCGGCTGAAACCAGAGTCCAACGTTCATGTCTGGAAATAACCAGTTCTTTCACCCATTAACCCCCAACTATCCACAACACACAGACATTAAAGCAAATTTTCTCATCATAAAAATTCTTTGCTGAGGTAAAAGTGTTAGCGCATGTTGTGTGGTTTCATATGCGTGATGTGAAATGAAGACTAAAATCCTCCAAGGAAACCAGACCGCATTATTATGAGACTTGTTGTCAGATTCTTACAACCAATATAATAACATGACTGCAAGTTAATCATATTTCTTTTCTCAGATTTCATCTGCCATCCTATGATGACTTGGTGTTGCCTGCCAGAGAGTTATCGGACCTGAAAGAACAGCCTTAGTTTTTTGCTTGAAATGGGGTTTTTTTTAACCCACAAATAAATACATCAAATAAAAACAAAAACAAAATAAAAATCACAAACAGCAAACTCAACCCCCAGAGACACTACTTTTAAGCTTTTTGTGGTGTGTTCCTCAAACACATTGAATAAATCCCTTTTCCACTATCAATTTAATAATGAGATTATATCACATGGAAAGTGGGCTGAGAAAAACAGCAGGGCTGAGTGAGGATGCGAGAGATTATAGAAGGATAGTGTAAATCAGGAAAGGGCAGGGTTCTGAAATCAAATGGCAAGTTGCTGCTCTGCTACAATAAAATAACACAATTTGGCTATTTGTTTGTTGTTGTTTCGAGGTTGTTTTTGTTAAAAAAAAAACAAAAAAAAAACCAAAAACGGGATGAAGTACAGATAGAAGGTTCTACAATCTACAAATTACTTCAAATTTTCACTTAAGGGTAGCAAGTGCAGTACATTCCACCACTCAAATAAACAACGTCTGACATTGAGAGCTGTTGTCCAGGCTGTAGACGTTTTGAACAGTGACAAAAATCAGCAGTTCATTAAGCTCTCTAAGATCAAGATATTGTATGCGAGATCAGTAACCCATCAGAATTTTGGCCTTGATCAGCTCCCAGTGCCATTTTGTGCTATGCGGCCTTAGCAGTCTCAGGCAACACTGTGATCAGGGCTGCACTGTGACAAAAAAAAAAAAAGAAAAAAAAGAAAAAAGAAAAAGTTTAAAAAAAAATAATAATTCGGCTCTAGCATTTTTGATCCGGGTGGCCCACTGTAATGGGTCAAAACAGCATAGACGGGCAGTTAAAAATGTGCACAATGGTAAGAGTATAACATGCAAAAAAAGAAATTGAGTAGTTAGTCACGTAATCGCTTTTTTCCCCTGTTTAAAATATGCATTAATTGTTATTGTTGCTGGTTGTTGGTGCTTTGGGGTGGTACTTGTTTGTGCTAACCTCCTGGAACTGCCAGAGTTTGTTATTACTGATACTTCTGCTGATGGTGCAGCAGCCACCTGGACTGCTAATATGTCAGTTAATTTGACACATTTTGCTGCATCTGTTTCTAGCTTCCATTTGTTTTTCTCTCTTAGCTTTTCAGCTACATCGTTTTGCGTTTGCTCGTCCGTCTTTATCAACCACTTCTTCCACACTAAACTCTGTTCTACAAGGTGCATGAGAGCAAGGAGAAGGTAGGGGAGGGGCAGTAATGAAAATAAACGAATGGGCGGCTATCAGTCCTTGCAGGGCAAGCGGCCCTTCAAGAGGGCCTGTATAATTATCAAGAAGGAAAAAAAATTATATTGGCCCACTGGTCCAGCCCTGGATGTGATGATTTTCTGCACATATCTATGAAAACCAAAACAAAACAAACAAACCAATTCTAGTTACTTTTAATAAAGGCTCTGAGCCATTCAGCAATAAAGTTTTGCCTCACTGTGTAAATAGGTGGACATAGCACCTATGCCTTAAGCACTGCCCATCTGGTTCAGTCAGCAGTCTTTTACATGAATTTAGTAGATTTAACTTCTATGCTGAAATAATGTTTAGAGATTTCAGTCTGTAAACATTAGTAATGTATTTTAACAAAGTAAACATTGCTTAAACATTAAAATATGCTCAAGTCCAACAAAACTAACGTAAAGAGACTACCAGCAGCTGAAGAGCAAATGCCTTTTCTCACATTACTGAAACGAGTGTTTATACATAGGAACTTTAATATTTACATGTAAAACATGAAAACAATTTCCTCACATTCCCATTACACACCATAAACATCTCAATAAGCTCATTATCTACACAGTTTGACTGGAAAATGTGTGTTTTATAAGGTATAATAGTCATTTAAAAAAAAAAAAAAAAAAAATCACTGACAGTGCTTACTTTGCAAAGCAATCACAGTAAACACTGAGCTAAGACAGTGTGCTGTGAACAAGAAAATTGAACTACGGTGTGGTGTTGTGGACAGACGTTACAGGTTCAATCTACAGGGCATATGTAGCTCAACAACGACACCCTGTGATGTATTCAAGTACTACCTCACATGCACCCTTCCTTTTGTTTAAAGACTGTAACACCATCAATTAAACAAAATAAAACCTACACCACCTATTGACCAGATGTGCTATGATTGTTCATATGGTCACTGTTCAATAAATGAAGTGTACTTAAAGTAGTGTAATGAAATAAAGTGTACCTCCTGTTAAGGTAGCTGTGCTATACTACATGCATCTTGCTGCCCTTCTTGGTTTGACCCTCTGCCACAGCTGCCAAGGACAATTTCTCTGCAAGTTCCTCCTTGGAGCACTGGGTCTGTGAGGTGAGTGGGTGCTCCTAGAAGTTTCATGCCCCATCTTTCACTCCCTTTCCCTGCCTCTATGTCCACTTTCTCTACACAGTACATTTGTCGTGTCAGGTAAAACTTGCCCCACATCTCCTTCCTTCCTTCTCCTTCTGTCCTTGTTCATGTCCCATCACTGTGTGGCTGATTGTTGTGTGGGTCTTAGTGATGCGTGTGCTTCACTTTCACAACTGCCCCCTGATCTGCATGCAATTTCACTGGGGAACCAAACCAGCAGAAAAGGTTTCTCCATGGCACTTTAGCCAAAACCTAGGTGCCCTGAGTCATTGTGAAGATTGCACAATAGAATGAAAAGCAACCAAAAATCTCCTACAAAGAGAAGATCGACACCCATTTCATCTGCAGAGGTGCATGCATATGGGAGGGAATAGAGCATCTGATAAACTTCAGTGGCAGCAGGAATCACCAGCTGTTGCTAATTCATTGGTAGCAGAAGAACTTTTTTTTTTTGCTCATTTGGAGAAAGAACTTGATGGAATCACCTCTCCCCAGATGACTAGCAACTTATCTTTGTTACACCCCACTTAAAGGCAAAGTTTTATCTGAGGTGGGGTGCGACGAAGTGGAAAGAAAACTTAACTGCCACAAAGTTGACACGAGTAAAACACTGTTTATTTCACAATTAACCCCCCCCCCCCCAAAAAAAACCCCCAAAATAAAACACAGGGAAGGTCTATGCATCAGGGTTTCCAAGTCCAAGACAACAAACAAACCACCCCAGTCTAGCTAAGAAATTAAGACCACTCTAGCTATAAGAAAACAAAATAAAATGGCTGAGCTCCCTGTCTAGCCACAAAACATGAGAAAATGGTTGACACAAAAATGCCAGAGAACCCCTACCTGCTTCCACTGTGGTTCACAATTGCCCCTGTAAAGGCACACCTTTACTCATAAAATTAAAAACCAAAGTTAAAGTTTAATAAATTCACACAGCTACAACCTGCTGCCCAAACCACTGCAGGTTACAGCTCAGGAAAATGGGAAGGAAAAAAGGGGCGTGGCATATTGAAAGTCTTTATGCAATGGCTGATGAGCTGCAACACATCTCAGCTGCGGCTTATGAGGCAGCCCTGGGACACAGAAGGAGAAAAAGCTCTCTCACACGGGGAGATCCCCTAGAGGTCAGCGACTGTAAAACCCTCCCACATAAAATTTTACATAGAGTAAAACAGACATTCTTTTAACACATACCACCATGTTCATCGGGGAGGTCAACACTACGTCCTGAAAAGTGCGTCAGCTATCACATTGTCCAAACCTCTCTTATGTCTGATGTCTAGATTGTATTCTTGAGCAAGCATAGCCCACCTCATCAGTCTCTGGTTGTGATTGTACATGGACTTCAGAAATACCAATGGGTTTTGGTTGGTATACACCATAACAGGAGTTGTGGTTGATCCTACGCAAATGTCAAAATGCTGCAAAGCAAGCAACATGGCTAACTTTTCTTTCTCAACGGTGGAGTAGTTAAGTTGGTGAGGCTTGAACTTAGCTGAGAAGTAGGAAACCGGATGACTGATGCCATCTACTCCATCCTGTAGCAGTACTGCCCCAGCACCAGCAGTGCTTGAGCCCACTTCTAGCTTGAAGGCCTTGCTGAAGTCCGGAGCGGCCAGTACAGGGGCACTGCTAAGGAGAGACTTGGCACGGTCAAATGCATGTTGACACCCGGCAGTCCATACGAAAGGTTAGGAGTGGGAAATATATCGAGTTTTTAAATATATTGATATATTTTTAAACGAGATATGAGATGTGACAATATTGTTTATATCCATATAGTCTATGTTACGTTATAATTATACTTGTGGAACCGCAAGTTTGCCTCTCTTTCGTCCACTTTTGTCTCTATGCAACGTTACTCTGCATGGCCTCTCTCCTTCACTGAACACAACTCCCCCTACCCCATCGCTTCACCTGCAGGCAATGACAAGATGGACACGGCAGCTATCAAAGAGGAGCTAGTCGGAAAAAACAAAAACATTTGCAGGTTACTATTTTAGTGCTGTCAGCGTTACACTCGTTAAAATGACGTTAACGCCATAACTGCATTAATGCGGCAAATCTCCGTTAACGATGTCCGCAAATCGCCCCCTGCGTGGGGCTGCACGGCATCAATGCATTAGCATTGCGGTTAGTGTTAGCGGTTAGCTCTTTAACGCGTTGATGCCATGCAGCTAGCACTACTAGTATTTTCACCATTTACAGCAGCACCATAAAGTGCAAAATGAAGAGTGTGTTAAACTGCGTGCTGTATCCCAGACCGCGAAGTCTCCAAGCCTCCTACCCCGAAACAAAACTCGTATACCGTATTTTTCAGACTATAAGCTTCCTTATATTCCTTAATCCTTTCATTTTCTCAAAAATCAACAGTGCGCCTTATGTATGAATTCTGGTTGTGCTTACTGACTGCGAACCGAATTTATGTGGTACACGGCGCTCAGAAACCTGTCAAAAAATGTTTTAGTACAACTTTTGTAAGCTACAGAGCCGCACCGCTTGATGGATTGTCGGAGCATTATGGCTACCGTAGTCAGGAGCCTCGCGGAGTAATACGTACTGTACTTCAACGCAATATTACCATATTGTGTGGGTATAAGGACCACAAATGGCACCTGTTAAGAGACATGGTTACAAAGCAGATTTCAAACTCAAGGCTGTCAGTCACGCAGTAGAACTTGGGAACTTGACTGCACAATTGTGAGCTTTTTGCTATGCACAAAACCAATATTGTTTTATTTTATTTATGGAGCATTATTATTTAATAAATGCTGATAATTTATTTTTCTAAGTAATTTTTTCATGTACATCTACGCTGCAAGTTAATAAAAGTGCCTGTGTGAGATCTGGGACACAGCTTTGACTAAGAACTCTCTTTTTGTTCTTACTTTATGGCTTTAAAAAAAATATCGAGATATATATCGTATATCGCCATCCAGCTAAACAATATCGAGATATGAATTTTGGGCGCCCAGCCCTATGAAAGGTTCCTTTGGACTGCACAAATGAGTTAGAGGAGCCACTACTGTTAGCAGAAACATCTATAGTAGCCCACTAGAAAACCCAAGAATCGCCTGAGCTTCCGTCTTGTGGTGGGCACAGGGTAGCTCAGGACAGCCTCCACCTTCGCATTCACGGGGCACACCTGGCAGTGTCCCACTTGCTTGCAAAAGTATGTCACTATTACTTTGGCAAATTTTGGATAACTCTGGGCAGACCAAATGTTGAGAAAAATCTAAGTAGGGCCTTAGTTATGGTGGGAGCAGTGATTTTTCGAAGAGCAATGGCTTCAGAAAAACGGGTTGAAGCACACATGATTGTCAAGCGAAACTGATTACCAGCTTTTGTTCTTGGTAGAGGACCCACAAAGTCCACCAAGACACACTCTAAAGTCTCACCAACTACCGGGATGGGTTTAAGGGGAACAGGTGGCACCGTCTGATTAGGTTTACCCACAATTTGGCAAACCCTGCACTGTAAGAAATGGCAGTGAAATTGACATAAAAACCATGTAAAATCCCTACAGAAATGTATAGTAAACCCCAAAACACAATTTTTCTGTTTCAATCACAGTGAATTTTTGTAAACTATTAAACAGAATGTTTTTGTTATTACAACATCAATGTGTGATTATAATCAAATTTATTTGTTAAAACTACAAATATTGGGAACAAAAACAGTGAAATACTTTAATACTTATAACAAAACAATTATGTTAATTTGACATGCAAATATTGTAAAAACTATAGTTTTAGTCAGTTGTTTTTAAAAATACACGAATTATATGTAAGTCACTTTACAAGTTTATACTGTAGGCCTGTAACGGACCTACTTTTAACATGATTCATGAAATTATGCAAATTCAGGTATAGGGCTAATAAAAATGTTTTCACAGAAAATGTCATTGTGAACCTGAGAGGTTACTTCTCTATTTATAGCCTATATAAAGATATACAATTATAATGACATTGTCGGTTTTTTAATCATTCAGGCTATTTGCAGCCTATTGTAGAGTAACCTATAAGAAATTATTATTATCGATAGCCTAAGTAACACTTCTGTTCAGTCATAATCCTTGTATTCATTATGTTTCTTTGAATTGTAATGTGATACTTAGACTAGACTACTGTTTTTGGGTTAGGTTAGCAATGTATTATATCACAGGCTAAACAACCTAACAGTGCCTCCCATAGGATGTCTATGGTGCCTCCTCTCCACAGAGCTGTAGGCTACTGTAGGCTGCTCTCTGCTGCACTGAGTGCGCCTAATTTTGAATGTGCATCTGTAGCTCGTCTCTGATTGGATAATGACGTGAGGTCGGGAGGCGCGGGAGAAGAGCTCCTAGTTCACGGCTACAGCGAACGAACCAGCAGCACGCACCATCTGCAGAGTGGAGAGAGAACACGGGAGCATAAAACGTGTAGCTTTTACCAACAACGTTTTTAGGACAAATCACAAACATACGATTTTAATTGTTTTGTTTTTTTTGAGGAGCTGTGGTTGTTCATCTGAAAGTTTGCACGGTAAGTTTAACATCTAGGCTACTGTTTTAAAGCTGTAAAACCCCTCACTACACACTTTATACACTTTTCTCAGACAGGCATGAACATTTTCACACTTTTCTCTCTTGTTTAAACACTCCCAAAGTTCAAACCTTCGTAGAAAAATAAGTCCAGTATTATAGAATGGTTGTATGCATGTGTTTACAAAAAAGTAAGGAAAAAGTGTAGGAAGCATAAAGCATGTTCCCCAGACGGTATTGATGACATCTACAATCTTGCCCTCAGCCCCCAAATGACAGTACAGATTATTAAGAAAACACACATAAAACCATGTCATCTGCTAGTTCAGCCAGTGATACGCCAGAGAATGATAGTCAGTCTTATCTCAGAAACATGTGTCCCTTTTACCTTAAACTGCAAGGAGAGCTGCTAATTCCTGCCTCTATTATACAGACTACTTGGATTTGAAGGGGAAAAGGTCTTCTGGACTACACTGTTAAAAAAATAATCCTAGAAAAACAGTAATATTCCGGCAGCTGGGGCGCCAAAATAATACCATAAAATAACAGAAAATGACTTTCTCACAAAAATACGGTTATTGTCAGTAATGACGATACAGTTTGTTGCCCTAATTTTACATGGGATTTTGCCTTTTTCAAGTGCTTTTAAACATTTAAACTTTTTAATGTGATTAAACAATGAAATTACCTATAAACAAGGTCAATGAATGTGGCAGTATGAATAATAATACTTAAATGTACAGAAATATACAGTTAACAGTTGGTTTAAATAATAATGGATTGCATGCCCTGGGACAGAGGCGAGGCTGCCATATCGCACCATCGGCCCCTCTGGCCATCACTAGTAGGTGAAGTGTCTTGACCAAGGACACAACGACCGAGAGTGTCCGAGCCGGGGCTCGAACCGGCAACCTTCTAATTACAAGGCGAGCTGCCAACTCTTGAGCCACGATCGCCCTAAATAGCAGTAATAGTATTAATTATTTGATGTTAAAAAAGTTTATAAGAATCATTTCATTTATTTCTCCATAGCATTACATTTGAATTTAACAGTTCAATCTTTCAAATAACGGACACATATTTGTGAAATCATGATACATTTGTGAATGTATTTTAACAATCTAAATATGCATATGTACAGACAAATACATTTAAAAAACAAGAAAATTATGTTTTATTACATTACAGTGATTTTACGTTAATTTACATTTGAAATGTGAAATCACAGTCTATTTATGTAAATTTAATGATATTCTAGAAGAACAGAACAAAACTGTAAAATACACAGTAAAATACTTTTTCTTACAGTGTACATGACCACAGTTGGTGTCAGCAAAAGCAAGATGTTCCTTCAGACTTATGCAAGGCATCAGAGGATACGGGGACCGCAGAGTGGCTGCTCAGATGATGTGAAAGAGGTGGTCCTGCTTCTGCTCAGCTACTTTGAAGAGAAGGAGGAGTCCATGCTTTTTAATTGTAGAAGATACATGTCTGGCAGATGAGGTGCAACTGGAGCAAGTGTCTCTGACACCCACTATTATTGTCTTTGGTCAGTCTGTTTCATAGCTCTCTCTCTCTTTTTTTAATTGCACTGTTTATAAAATGTCATGTACTGCAGTACTTATTAATATAACCTGTTAAATAATTTGTTCATAGGACAGTCCTGCTATTCCTTAAGAAGATACAAGCTGAGTCTTGATCGGAACCTCGTCAGCACAAACATATCCTCCTTCATTTCTGCATTGTGCATCATGTTCAGGAGCTACTACAATTTTAACATCCATTATCTGAGCTGGCTTTCACTCTGGAGGTTCTTCAAAGGTGAGCAAATATGTCTTTCTTATTTCTCTGACCTGAGAATCTCGCGTTACAACAATTGTGATTGAGACTCTGGGATCTGGAGTCTGGCTCTGAGGTGGCTGGAATCCAGGTCTGGCTCTGACTCTTGGCTGGGTTTGGACCCGGATCAAGACTGTTTTTATAAAATAACAGTCTGAATCTGGGTCCAAGCCTGGCCAAGACTCAGGGCCAGACCAAGACTCAGCTGACGTCTGACTACCTATAACCTTTGCGCTGGATTTTTTAAATCCAAAAGTGTGATTTATCACTGCAAAAGACAGATGTTGTGAAGGGTGCCAATACTTTTGACCGTGCAGTGTTCACTTCCCACAGCATTTTGGTTATATTTTGTCTTGAATTTGGGGAAACCAATTGTTGTTGCAGTTTGGCCATGACTGTGTATGTGTACGTATATGCTTGTACTTGTTTTTTAACTGATCAATTAAAATGCTTAATATGCTTCTATATGATTTTATTCTACAGGTGTTTCTTCTCCATAAACCCAGAAAAAGGAACCAAAAAAGAGAACAAAAACTCGAAGCGTCTTTCCAACAAGAACCCTCGAGTCCTCACCCTGATTCAGGATCTCTCCGACCACGAGTGGCGTTAAGCCTGAATATTGACTCTTTGTGGACTGGTAGCTTTTACTTTGTTAAATCCACAATGTGTACTTTGAAACTTTTTCTGGTCAAGGGTCTGCCACCTGCTTGTTTCATGAAGATGTTCTTGCTTTGAAGGAATGTTCCACAGTTTTTTGTTTGTTTGTTTGTTTGTTTGTTTTTTTACAGTGCTGTTACTGCAGTGTTTATAGGTTTGTTTCCCCACAGGTGGTTTTCCTGATGCTTTGGTATGGTAACTACACATGTGTTTCCTATGACAAGGGCCATGGTTGTGGTGACAGCAGAGCGGGATGGTGATTACGGTAATTTTTGCACAATATGTCATTTTTGTTTAAAAGTCTTAACAGGTTACTATGTAACTTTTTCTGGTAGAGGGTCTGCCATATGCTTGTTTCATGAAGATGGTTCTTGCTTTGCGGGAATGTTCCACAGTTTTATAGCATTTTGATTGAATTGTGTAACTGTTGTGCAAGTTGTTGTGTAAGTTGGAAAAAATGCATCCAATTGTTGTCAATTGTTTTATTGATGATGGCTGCAAAATAAATTTCCCAAAAGTGATATTTTCCTCACTAGTCTTTTCTCAAGATGTATTTTTGCATGTTTAGGTGTAGGCATAGCAGTAAGAAGTTTGCAGGTTTATGATTTATACTTTTACATTAAAACATAAAAATACAGCATAGTAATAGATTTTATGTATAATATACAGAGCAGCTCCATTTAAAATGCACAGTTTCACAGTTGTTTTACCAGTTCAAATTAGTTTTTGTTTCATATTTCCCTGTTAATTTTACAGTTTATGGATCCACAATAAGCAATTATTACATGTAAAAAATACAGGAAATATTCTATGAATATACAACAATTGTTGTGTGAAATTAACTTGGTTTTTTTTGTAGATTTAACAGTTGTGAGTTTCATTCACTGTAAATCAGTTTACATATTTTGTATGTAAAGCTATCTACTGTGCTGCTGTATTTTTTATAGGAAGTCCCTGGTAACCCCAGCTGCCAGCGTTTTCCTGTAAAAACAGCACTTTTTTTTATTTTTTACAGTGTGCATGTTCTACAGAATCTGTCAACATCTTTCTTCAGACCTGGCCAGAAAAAATGCTGAAGAAGGCGGTCATAGGTTTTACTGATTCTTAAATGACCTGACCACAGGTGTTCATGCGCAAGCTGCAATATGCCACCATGGTATCCCTTAGGAATAAGTACTTGGTGTACCATCCCTCAACCTTCACTGACACCCTCCTGCTGTAAAGCAGATCTCGAGACCCATTTCCTCAGCAGTAACCCATCCTCAAGATAAAACTTGTGTGACTTGCGACCTGGTAAGGACGTTAACAGAAAACACATCAGGGTGGGATTTCAACATTTCATCCTCCTCTGGCATGCAGCTAGGTTTATCCACCACTTCAGGAACAGGGAGCACCTTGTACCCAGCAATATCATTTCCCATTATGAACTTAACACCCTGAATATGAAATTAGTTTCTCAACGCAACATTGAAGAAACTAGAGGCTAACTTCGATTGTACGTGAACATGATGTAATGGTGCTGGGATGTAATAGGCCATCCCAGTCCCTCGCATTACAGGATGACTCAGCTGTGTTTCCTCATGATTATTTGTGTATTTAAGTCCTCTGTTTCCCTCTGTCCATTGTTGCGATCTCCCTTATTCCTGGGTGTGTGTTTCCATCTATTATTTTAGGTTTCAGTATTCCCAGTTTAGGTTACTTTTGAATTTCCTTGACATTCCAGCAATAAAGCTGTGCTCTTTTGTCCTGCCTGACGAGTCTGCATTTGGGTCCAATCCTTGCTGCCTCACACAATTTATGACACGAACACTTGGATTGGATTGCATTAGACTGTACCGGTGATAGATAGAAGATATGGAGCACATACAAGATCTGTTTGCTGTTGCAAAATAGTCTGCATTAGAAATATTTAAAATTTTAAATATCTTTCCTTAATGATTTAATATAACACTGTAGTTTTTGCTTGTCTTATTCTTATTAATACTTTTCTTCCTTTTTTTCTGCTGCCACACCCTTGAGGTAGTCAATAAAGTTAAATTCAAGCAATTCATTTCTTCCCTCTCTTTAGTCCTTTTTTCTTCCCTAGTTTATCCTAATATGATAAGCGGACTGATTACATAGCACTTAAGCGCTCAAAGCACTTCATACAACATGTCTCATTCACACACTCATCCATACAAACACTGACATTCATATGCCAATAAACAGGGAACTCAGGGTTCAGTATCTTGCCCAAGGACACTGTGGCAGGCAGACTGGAGAAACCAGTGTTTGAACCTGCACTTTTAGATAGCCTGCTCTACTGATATTGAACCATCTCAATATCAGTTGGTGTTTTGTAAAATAATATACCTGCAAGACAACAGTGGAAACAATATATATATATATATATCTATAGAGAGAGAGAGAGAGATCTACAGACAGGCCCAGGCCAGATGGTGGATTTGATCTCAGGCCCTTCTGGCTGTGAGACAATAGTGCCAACCACTGTTCTTGCTGGCAGATGCTTTGTTTGATGCATCTCATTATGTTGTTATGTAATGCTGTTATTTTATTTATGTATGGTTGACTATTTTAACCTATTTTAGGTAGTTGAGTTATTACTTTAGGTAATCCAGGGCTTACAGATCAAAATAACTCCAAGTTGGCTCTAAAAAGTGTGGAAAAATGCTCTCAAGAGTCTTGGGCTGAATGTATTTCACCTTCACTATCACCAGATGATGTTAAATACCTTTGACACAGAATTTTTAATTGAAAGAGTAAAGACAGTGAAATTTCGGAAGGCACAGAGGAAAGTAGAAAGTAGTAACAGAAAAAAAAAAACATCATAAAGATCATGCATAGATTGTAAAACATGACAAAACCTTTCCTTAAGTGCACATATTGGCACAAAAGTCACACATACTGTCCTTTGACTGCTGATGTGTGCAGATGATCATATTATTTAGACAAACCCTGGTCAGAGGTGCTGTTCCATGATGAGGCAGCGGAGGGTGCACAACTCAAATATTTGACAATAGTGCTGTCTGTTATCTCATTCCTGTGAACTCAATGACAGCAAATAATTTTCCCTGTAATGATATGCAGAAAATCATTTCTAAAGAACCTGAGTCATGAACCACTATATCAAATTTCTTTTCACTAAACTAGCTGACCTGTTTTTCCCTGTTATTAGTCCTAGTCACCAATTCCTATTAGCAGTGTTACAGCCAAAATTGATTGGTATTTGAAAATGTTCATAATTTACTCAGTGTTTGCTAGAATCGGACATCTGGCTGAACTGAATTTTTATACTTAATTTAATTTAAAAAACAGTAGTCAAAGGAGTCAGAATTTTCTGCTTGTGGTTTTTAGCAATAGTTCTTCAAGCTTACTGGTGATCTTTGGGTGTGTGTGTGTGTGTGTGGGGGGGGGGGGGGGTCCATTTGTTGAGCTGCTTAATGCTGACATATGAATCATTCACACATTACAAAAGGCCTCAATAACTCAAGGGTTTGCAAAAAACTGAAATGCTCTAAGCAATTGTGCCTGAATTGTATCTCGGTTATCAAATCTTAAACACATCTCCACAGTGACACCTAGTGGATACTTTTACTTCTGTCACATCTTGAAAATGATGTTCTGTGAAATAATGAAACAGAGAACAATAATGAAAAGTGCTGCAAAATTTTAAGCAATGCTACATATTACAGCAAACTATCAATAATTACGATTCATGCAAACAGGGCAGGAAAAATTCTGATGTGGTTAAAGCCAGCATTCTGTGATTGTGATGAACTGTGTATTTCAGCAAATACAGTTTTCCCACTGTTGTGTTACATAGCTGATAGTGTTTCAGCTACTTAGTTTTTGGATCTGAATGTCACTGTAATATGCAAGTTATTGTGGGTACCCAACGTGCGTTATCTAACACAGAAATTGCAATTCAAACAGGCAATTTATTTTGGTTTGCACACTCTGGCTTGTAAAGCTTAGTATTTCATTTCTTTCTAGCAAGAGTTTATTTATGTATTTATTTTATTTTTTGGACTTCATAGAACCTGATGTCAATTTCTTTCTTCACATTATTTCCTTCCATTTACTTTAATGGTATAGGTAAATATTAAACTATAAATAAACGCCTTGCTTATACAACTGTTTTGTTAGAAGGCTCAGTCTGCTGGCACTTTGTGTTATACTTCGAAGACCGCAAAGGCCAGAAGAGAGCAGCTTTTAAATGGGATGGTCTAGCCTACAAAGCACTGTTTAGGCAACTGTTGCTTTGATTTGGCGCTATGCAAATAAAATTGAATCGAACTGAATTTAATTGAATTGACTCATCCTGGGAAAGTGGAAACTGTGATGTTTGGAATTTCCTATGCTGTGGCTGTCAGTAAAGCCAACTGAGGTGTGCTACATGACTCCAGGCCAAAAGAAGTTGTTGTTCGAGTGATAAAGAAGTGTTCTGTAAAAGCCCTGTGTCATAGTTATAACACTAAGTGCAATAATCTTTTCTGGCATCGTTGTATTTTTACTCAGTTGTATATAGCATTTGTATTCTATTTTTATCTTATTGTATATTTTATTCTATTTTATTCTAGTGTATATAGTATTCTATTTTATTCTATTCTGTACAGTTGTGTACTGTATTTATTCTTATTTTATTTTATTCTAATTTTTGCTTCATAACTTTTGCACTGTCCACTTCCTGCTGTGACAAAACAAATTTCCCACGTGTGGGACTAATAAAGGTTATCTTATCTTATCTTATCATTCCTGGTATACACGGTGTCAGATGCAACCCCGGTGAGGAGACGAGACCATGCCTGTTCACTAAGCAGTTTAAGAAGACATTTTTTAAAATAAGAGTTAAGAGCAGAACAATGCATTGTATCAGAGCAGTTAGGACTAAATGCCCGCTGAGAGCACAAAATGGATTCGTCGAGAGTTCCTGCACCGCGAATAGACTGCTGAGCCATAGACATTGCACGCTCCTATGAAATCGCACAGAACCAATTGAAAGCCATGGTCAGCCCACACACAATCCTGCAGGGAGGAGCGCCTGCGCATGCAGTATTCTCTAAGCGTCAGAGTATGCAGCAGAGGAACAGGAGGACACCCGAACATAACAAGGTGGGAAAACCGTGTGGGAGATGTGTGCAAACACACAGCCTGAGGGATGAGTGTCCAGCAACAGGGAAGAGGTGGAAAAAGTGCAATAAAATGAACCACTTTGCCAAAGCATGCCGTACAGAAGCACCACACCAATCCAACTCAGTATACTCTATCAACCCTGACACTCCTAGCAAAAATGGGGAACAATTTATAGATTCCATAACAAAATTTCACGAAGGGGAGGCTAATGAGCAGGTTTATGCTGATGTTAAAGTAGGCTCACCACATCATACTCTGAGTTTTTAAGCTTGACACTGGAGCCATTGCTAACATTATCCTGGTCCGGCTGTTCAAGACATTTTTCAAGCAGGTCAACTTGGCACCACCCAAGCAGTCTGTCCATCCTCTCCCTGCTCTTCCACATTCTCCTCTACTCAGCCCCTCTTTGCTGCCTCATGTCTTCTCTGATGAGGTCTAGCAGCTCATCATCCCTGTCTCTTTTACTCTTTCTCTCTATTGTGGGTGGCTGACACTCTTCCTCATCGCTTCTGTTTTGGTCACCCACTGCTCTGCTTTGCCCTGGAGTGTCCTCAGGGAGAGAGGAAGTTAGGACATAAGGAGGAAAAATAAATAAATAAATAATACTGCCACTATATGATGCCACAATTGGTTTCAACTAGAACTTTTAAAGAAAGACTTTGACAATGTTGTGTTGTAGAAACATATATTAGTCTTTTATTAAGTCTTATGTTTGCAAAAGGAAAATAATCCCAAGCTGGAGAACTGAATGTGTGTTGCGTAACACACTGTTGATGACGTCTGTGTGCCATTATCTTTGTACCAGTTGCCAGAATTCAGTTCAATTCAATTCAATTCAATTCAATTCAATTCAATTCAGTTTTATTTATATAATGCCAAATCACAACAACAGTCACCTCAAGGTGCTTTATATTGTAAGGTAGACCCTACAATAATACATACATAAAGAGAGAGCCCAGAGTCCAGTGTTGCAGTGCTGTCCTTTCTACATGGGCATATCACACCACATGCGCCATAGACTCTCAGAACAGCAACAGTTACGATAATACACATACATACTTTGTATTTCTTTTTAAGTTATCCCATTTCTTTCTGGCCTCCAAGGGGGTGACTTTCCCCTGCAGGCCCATCTTCTCCACAAATGTCCTGATCACACAAAACAAATAAGAGAAGAGAGAAAACCATAGCAACTATGTTAATCCCTAAATCTCAGTTTTCACAGCAGAACACAAGAGGAATACTGTCTGGACATCACAGGTTCTGTAGAGCATGGGGGTTAATAAAACCGTACTCATATCAATACGTAAATATTGATTTATTCTTGTATCTTCATGCCACGTGGCAGAATTCTTCACCCCAGTGAAGAGGTGATAATTTTCTCCTGTCATTTTAATAAACTGAGCTGTTTGGTCTTTGTTCCCTAAAACATATCACAAAAAGGTTAATTAGCAAAAATCAAAATTGGCTGTATGTAAAGAGCAATACATGAAAAAAAATGCAGGACCCACCATACAAGCTAGTTTACGATTATTTTAAGTAAAAAAACCAAACATATCTATTATGATACCCAAAGCTTAACAATGCAACCGCTATAAAAAATTTACTTTTGTACCACCAGATTTTCATATACTTTCAACTGAAAGTGTTTTCCTCTCCGGCATTGACCACCATCGTTATCAAAAAAACCCTCCTGTATGACCTGCAATGAATCTTGGGATATGGTAGGACACGAAGGATACACCTGACCCATCGTTCAAATTCGGGGAAATGAAGGACACATTTGTCGCCACATTTGGAGGACTCTTCAAATTTGGACAGCCTTTGTTGCGCCGCTGTGACGCCATTGCCTACAAATACGGCAAGTTCAACTACTATCTCATGCCAAGAAGAAACCTGATTCACAAGCGGGCATGCTTCTATAAGCGCAGTCAGTTGCCCTATGAGGTAGCAGAGGCATATATAAGGGCTCTGTCTGACTGCTGAGAACTGTGAGTTTCCAAAGGAAAATGACTGAAACACTAAGAGGACTTGAAGGAACTGAAGTGTACATGGATGACATCCTTGTTCATGGGGAAACGAGGAGATCCATCATCAGTGGCTTAAGAAAGTGCTCAAGGTGATCCAAGCTGCAGGCCTTGAACTGACTAAAGCTAAATGCAAACTCAGGCAGAGAAGGATTTGGTTCCTGCAAAACATGTTTGATGAGAACGGTATGCATGGGCAGTGTTGGGAAGGTTACTTTTAAAATGTATTCCATTACAGAATACTGAATACATGCCCCAAAATGTATTCTGTAACGTATTCCGTTAAGTTACTCAATGAGAGTAACGTATTCTGAATACTTTGGATTACTTAATATATTATCATGCTGTTTACAACTACGTGAATGTACTATTGCTGTGATTTATTACTGTTACTGAAGGTCCGCGGCTCCGAACCATAGTAAAGGGACCTCTGGCTAATACGGTGGGTTCCGTGTCAGGCTGGTAGCCGAAAAATAGCTTTACTTTGTTGTCTGGGTCAACTTTGCTTGCCAGAGACAGAGAGAGGCGCTGAAAGGCTGCTCCAACGGAACTTATTTTTTCCGGAGGAAAACACGAACACAGTGTACAGTCGAGTCTTAATAGCTTACTTACAGCTGGGCTCGTCAGGCACTCTTCTTGGCTGCAGTGGTTATTATTATATTTACATGCTTCCAGCTCCCGTTTTTGCTCCGTGACAGCTCGGACTTTTCCTTTCTCTCCCTCCCTCGCTCACAGACACATAACGTGTATGGCAGTCCATTCTCGCTGCAGCACGGACTACACTGCCCATGAGGCTACATTCTTTTGCCTGTAGCATTCTGCCTTTTAGCTTAGCACAACAACAACAACAAAAAGGCGCTCTCTCACCCAGGAAACACGCAGCGAGAGAGCGCGTCACACTGTAACCATGGCAACCGTAACACTGCCGCCTGGAACAACAGAGCGTAGCTGTCAAACAAACCCAAACAGTCCTGACCCGCCACAATATGAAACAGGAAAGTACCGCCGTGTAATCCATTTATTTCACCAAAGTAACTGTATTCTGAATACCACCTTTTTAAACGGTAACTGTAACGGAATACAGTTACTCATATTTTGTATTCTAAATACGTAACAGCGGTACATGTATTCCGTTACTCCCCAACACTGTGCATGGGACACTGGAAACCTTTAGTATGTCGTTCCAGGAGGCTGGGAGATGCTGAAACAAGAGACACCAAAATAGAAAAAGAATGGTTAGCCACTGTTTGAGCATCTGAACATTTAAAAAAAAAATACTTGTTGGGACTTGGCAGCTTTAAGCTTATTACAGACCACAAACTCCTCGTACCTTTAATAAACTGTAAAGATTTAAATAATGTTATGGTGAGATGCCAGAGACTGCTTATGAGACTAATGCATTTCAATGCTGAAGCAGTGTATGCACCTGGTAAAATACTGCTTATAACTGATGCTTTTTCGAGAGTGAACAATACCATGCACCACAGATAACACATCAAGTGAAGATGTTGCTGTTCATGTTAAGTCTGTCTTGAGACAGGTTCCTGCTTCATCACAGTGGATGCTGACAATCAAAGCTCAGACAGACACAGAACTAAGCTTCAGGTGGTGATACAGTACATCCAGGTAGGGTGGCCAGGTTATGTAAAACAGGTACCTGAGATGGTTAGAAACTTCTATCTGAGATAGATGGATTAATGGTCAGAGACAGTCATATTGTTATTCCCACTGGGTTAACACTAGAAGTCCCAGAGAAGAGCCATTTGGCTTTTCTACCTATAAAACCCACCGTCGAGCCAAATGGCTGGTAGGCTTTTAGCTAATATCCCTAATCACCTGTGAACAGCTGCTTTTGTTATGTAAATAAGGTGGGGCCATGCTGAACCACTTGGAGTGGTTAGTTTCCTGAGCCACAAGGAAACTTGTGTTTCAGTTTGCCTTAGGGAGAAATCAACACACATGGGTGTATTTCCTTTGTTGCTGAGATTTATTGATAAAACAGTACAAAAAACAAAAATAAAAAAAAACAACCATTTGTACACATATTTACAAATAACAATAAAAAGTGAGTGAGTACATTTCAACATTTTCAGCAATCACTCACAATCCTGGCACTGCCATGGTATCTGTAGTCTGCATTTACCACATGTGTATCTGTAGAAGTGAACACATCGCACAGTGGCATGATTGTTCTTGCATTTGTGTTTGACCTGACACGTGGCTCTTTTTCCAGGGCTAGGTGTGGAGGGTTGTGTCCGAAGCAACTGTTCTTTTCTTGCCTTCTTCCCAGCCATATGAGAGTTAGCCAACTCTCTTGCAAACTCCACCAGGAAGTCCACTCGTCTTTCCTGCGTCCCGTTGCATGCTTGATACAGCACATGTGCATTCAGTGCTGCCATGTCAATCATGTTATAGAACACGGCAACTGGCCAGGGCCGTGTTCCTCTGCGGACCGTGTACTCCCGCACCATCTGGTCCATCACATCCACGCCACACTTTGTGGTGTTGTAAAGGGTGACAGTGTTTGGCTTCCTTTTGGTGGTGTTATCAGTCTGAACCACGCTGTGCATGCTGCTAAGAATATAGACTGTCTTCTTCCGTTTGGCCGCATACGCCGTCAGCGTGGCAGCAGTGGTTGAAAATACCTAAGAAATAAGATAAATTGTTATTTCCATAGCACTTTTACACACAATGAAACACATAAACATAGAACCACAAAAGACCTGCAGCCTACCTGAGTGGTGAATTCATTGCGATCTGTGTATCTAGCGGATTGAGGAATTTCCCGGCGAATCTTGTTGACTGTGCCGAGGATGGTGGTTTTCCGTCTAAGAAGTTTTTGCGCAAGTGAAAGCGATGTGAAGAAATTGTCCGTGGTAACATTTCTGCCCTTGTCTAGGAATGGTTCCATCAGCCTCATCACTACATTTTCAGACAGTCTCTCCCCACTGGGACGATTGGGGTCCTTGCCAAGATATAGGAGGACATTGCAAATGTACTTGGATTTTAGGTCGCAGGCCACACAAAACTTGATCCCAAACTTGTCAGGTTTACTTGCAATACACTGCAGGAAACAGCACCGAGTCTTTGATGGGAAGAGCTGTTCATCAACGGTGATATGTAGACCAGGGTTGTAGCACGTGATGCAGTTGGTGACAAATGATCCCCACACACTGGAAACTGCAGCGAACTTATCAGTCTTTGCTCGATCACTGCGGGTGGACCTGTCATCAAAGCGTAGGTGTTGCATGATGTCTTGGAAGCGGTTACGCGGCATAGTTCCAATGATCTGTGGGTTTCCCAGGTTTGCTGACCAGCAGTCACGTAGTGATGGAACCCTAGTACCCCCCCCCCAAGATCAAGATCTTTGATCAAGATCAAAGACTCGGTGCTGTTTCCTGCAGTATATTGCAAGTAAACCTGACAAGTTTGGGATCAAGTTTTGTGTGGCCTGCGACCTAAAATCCAAGTACATTTGCAATGTCCTCCTATATCTTGGCAAGGACCCCAATCGTCCCAGTGGGGAGAGACTGTCTGAAAATGTAGTGATGAGGCTGATGGAACCATTCCTAGACAAGGGCAGAAATGTTACCACGGACAATTTCTTCACATCGCTTTCACTTGCGCAAAAACTTCTTAGACGGAAAACCACCATCCTCGGCACAGTCAACAAGATTCGCCGGGAAATTCCTCAATCCGCTAGATACACAGATCGCAATGAATTCACCACTCAGGTAGGCTGCAGGTCTTTTGTGGTTCTATGTTTATGTGTTTTATTGTGTGTAAAAGTGCTATGGAAATAACAATTTATCTTATTTCTTAGGTGTTTTCAACCTCTGCTGCCACGCTGACGGCGTATGCGGCCAAACGGAAGAAGACAGTCTATATTCTTAGCAGCATGCACAGCGTGGTTCAGACTGATAACACCACCAAAAGGAAGCCAAACACTGTCACCCTTTACAACACCACAAAGTGTGGCGTGGATGTGATGGACCAGATGGTGCGGGAGTACACGGTCCGCAGAGGAACACGGCGCTGGCCAGTTGCCGTGTTCTATAACATGATTGACATGGCAGCACTGAATGCACATGTGCTGTATCAAGCATGCAACGGGACGCAGGAAAGACGGGTGGACTTCCTGGTGGAGCTTGCAAGAGAGTTGGCTAACTCTCATATGGCTGGGAAGACGGCAAGAAAAGAACAGTTGCTTCGGACACAACCCTCCACACCTAGCCCTGGAAAAAGAGCCACGTGTCAGGTCAAACACAAATCCAAGAACAATCATGCCACTGTGCGATGTGTTCACTTCTACATATACACATGTGGTAAATGCAGACTACAGATACCATGGCAGTGCCAGGATTGTGAGTGATTGAAATGTACTCACTCACTTTTTATTATTATCTGTAAATATGTGTACAAATGGTTGTTTTTGTAGAAATATTTTTTGTTTTTTTTGTACTGTTTTTATCAATAAATCTTTTGGAGATTTATTTTCCTGGATGATTGAGAATGCATCAAGACGAACACAAAATGAAGTTCACAGCTTTTAGCAGTTCCCCCTCCCCACACACAAACAAAGAGGCAGTTTGCAGTTAGAAATCCGCAATCATTCACACACCCCCACTCCCCTCCACAATTCTCAGGTAACGACCCAATTTACATATGAATTGATGCTAACAGACTAGCCAAGTTAGCTTCCACTTGGCTGACAGAGGGTTAGAAAAGCCTGGGACTTCTAGTGTTAAGGAAGGAAATGATAGACAGGATCCATGAAGGTCACCAAGGACTTCTAAAAAACGCTATGCGTCGCCAGGTGTTTCATCAGATTCGAGGTGTTGCCTCCTTTGCACAGTATCACCTTAAAGCACTTGTTGCAGGCTGCTGAGTTGGCATTTTTAATCTGTAGCTCTGCTCTAAAAGAACGTGCGTACCTGGGCCCGCCTACTATCCTCGGAAAGGTAAAATGATTGGCTAGAATCCAAAGTGTATGACATCTCAGGAAAAAAAAGCACTGAAATAAAGCACCGAAATAAAGCACCGAAATGTGCACTGCTTTTCGGTCTGGTTACTACCGTTTATGTCAGAACCGGTGCCATAATGGCACCGGATACCGGTACCCATCCCTAGTGAGGAATATGATTTTTTCCATGTAACATCTAGTTCCCATTATGCTCAGAGTAATAGACACCCGGGGTGCATTGTTGTTAATTGCCCCTTGGGGATAAATAAAGTCTTTCTGATTCTGATTCTGATTCTCTTGGGGGGACACTCCCACAGGTCTTCACAGACAGTAATGTGTAATGTGTATTAAGTAATGGTGTATAACGTATATGATGTGAAGTGCTGACAGGTTTCTTCTCTTAAAGAGGGGAGATGTGATGCATGAAATTTCCTGTGTTGTGGCTGTCAGTAAAAGCAACTGAGGTGTGCGCCAAAACTCCGGGAGAGAAGTAGTTGTTGTTGTTGTTGTTCGAGTGACGTGCAAAAACGAAGTGTTCTGTAAGATATCTGGGTTGTTCATGGTTTTGTTAGATGTCAAAAGATATTACAGGTACTTGATGCCATGTTATTGGAGCGTTAGTGCAGCTTCCCACCATCATTATCAAGTACATTTCATGACAAAGTCACACTCACAGACACTCACACTACAAGAAGATTGATTTATGTACCTGTATATTTTCATATTTGTGGTTGTTATTTCTTACAGCACAGCAGCTAGTGATACATACTGTTAGCTTAGACATTGTCGTACATACCATAATATGTAATAACTCATATAACAATGATAGAAATGAATAAATAAACACACATAAACAAGAGGGGCCTCTACAGAATTTATAGCTCATCTTGTAAAAGCAAACAGTGTTTGGCACAATGGTGCATTCAGATCATAATTCTGATTACAAAAGCTGCCAGACAGCTAGTATTTTGAAAAAATAATTTAAAAAAAATTCTACTTTTCACAGCCAGTTTTACACAGATTTGTGGTAAATGTTACACTTAACTGTATTAGCATTCAAGCCAGAGCTGAAATTCACACTTTTCAGATTTAATCTTTATTCAACGCAGTGTTAAAAGGTTACTTTTCCAGAATTAACATAGTCTCAAGCCAGTGTTTAAAAATGCACACTTTCCAATGTAATCCTAGATAACACTGTGATTTATTGACAGACTTTTTTTTTTAAATTTATTTGTTCTCTGTTGTTAATTGTTGTTCTTCGTTATACTATAATATAGAACCTAAATGTTTAATTATGCATTCTATCGAATCAAGACAACAAACAGCTACATTACAATGTATTTACTGAAATTTAAGTACAAATGGCCAGCATGTCACCAAAGAAAACAAAAAGATACCGTGAAAGGTCACATATCAGTCATTCAGTGTGACAGTTATAAGTCAAAAGGACTCTGGTATAGCTAACTGTCAGTATTAAATGCCAATAAAGCCTGTTTTGACTTTGTTACCAATTAAACGTGGAAGTGTTCACATAGAAAGATTAATAGAGGAGGAAGGAAGGTGGCTGCAAGGCCATTTTGACGAGTGTTACAAGCATGTTGTTATGGGGAAACCAGTTAACAAGGTGCCAACTCCCTCTAGCAGCAAAGGAACACCGTCCTTGAAACAAAGTCGCATTGAAGACTCTCTAGAGCCAGCTTCTCCACAAAACAGCAACATGGTGGACATTTTGGCATCCATTGATAAAAAAAAAAAAACTATGGACAAAAACTATGGATAAAAAAGCACTTCTGGAAATTCTCCATGAAGATTTTTAGGGCACTAAGTCCGTAGAGTTAAGCGAGCAGGTGGTGTCATGTCTGCTGTGTGCGGCTGGTAGAGAGGACCCCAAATGCAGATCAACATAACACGTGAGATGAGGAACCTTCAAAGTGAGTGAAGCAAAACAGAACATGGCGCACACAGCCAGGAGACTACCAAAGTAAAACAGGAAGTAACGGGAACTCACACACGTACACACACACACACAGACCCAACAGACATGAAAACTGAGACAGAGAGGCAAAAGAGCACAGGGAAGGCACTGTAACAAAACTAAGAACTACACATCAGGACTACTAAATATAACTAGGGGAGCTCGAAATGAATAACAGAAACACTAAATCAAAGAATATAGATAAACAAAACCACCAGAACTAGGTACCCTAACAGGTGGAAAACACTCGCTGCTAAAAAATGCCACCCTCAACAAGTCAGTGAAAACTCTCACTGAGGGAATGACCCGACTCTTCGAAAAAAAAAAAAAATCACTACATGAGGCACAACTGGGTGTTTTCAGGAATACCAAAAAAAAGGCAGAAGAAGACCCAGAAACAACAGTGAGTCTTTTTTGTTGGCTTGTTTTGTTTTTCTTGTTGTTATTATTGTTGATTTTAGGTCACGCATAATTGTTTTTTTGGTAGATGCTTTACCTTTTTCCCCTTGTCACCTTTCACATCTTTTCTCTTCTTCTGCACTTAGTTTTGTATGCTCTGCCTTCAGTGCTGCAGTTTACCACATAAACACAAAGCATCGTAACAGCCATACCAAACAGAAACACACCAATGTACAGCAAAGAGATACAAACAATCATACACACACAAAAAACTTTAGTAAACATTCAACACTCCACCAGTTAGTTTAAATACAACCACACTGAGGATTGTCACATGGAATGTACGTGGAACTGGTTCCAGGGAAAAGAAGCTTAAAATTACTAATTGGTAAATGACTTACTGACAGTCATTGTGTTTCCACAGCAGACTCGAATGTCCAAAACATCTGTACACACACTCAATTCGTCACAGTTCCCTCACATGTAATCAGCCTGTTACAACTCAAAACAAAGAGGTGTTGCTATATTAGTTAACAGAAAAATAAACATCACTGTTAGCAACACTATTACAGATCCAGAAGGTAAATTGATAATACTTAATTTATTTATTAAGAATATGGATCTGAATATTGCTAGTATGCATCAGCCTTCCTGGCACTGTCCCTCAAACCAGCTGCAGAGCCATAGACCACACCTCGGCCAAAGCTATATAAAGACAAAAACAATTATTTATTCTATAAAGGATTCCACTGGGAACAATACTCATGACCCACAACAAATAAATAAATCTTTTAAAGAATTTTATGAAGCTTTGTACTCATCACAGATTAATCCTTCTGACGCTAACACTGCAGAATTTCTTAACAAGACAAATCTCCTGGAACTAAAAGACAAACATATTGTGGCTCTGGATTCACCTCTTTCAATGTCTAAATTCCATGAAGCCCTACAGCATCTCCCAAACAATAAAGCCCCAGGTCCAGATGGTTTTTCAGCAGTTTGAATTTTGTCTCTATTCCAAACATGAACTCAGCCACCATTAGTCTACTTCTCAAACCAGGCAAAGATCCCATGCTCCCACCCAGCTACCGTCCAGTTTCACTTATAAATGTAGACCTTAAAATACTTTGCAAAGTCCTTGCCAGAAGATTACAAAAAATCAGCCTAGAACACTGTACAGCTCCCCAAATGTTTGTGTTAGAACAAATGAACGTTACGAAGCTTCAACCAACAGAGGGGGACCAGACAGGGCTGCCCACTTGGCTAGTTGTAGCTCAGGTGACAAAGCAGGTCACCTACTAATCGGAAGGTTGATGATTCAATCCCTGTCTGCTCCAGTCTGCATGCCAAAGATCCTTTAGCAAGATACTAACTCCAAGCTGCTCTCTGATGCATCCATCAGAGTGTGAATACATGTGAATGTTACATAGAAAGAACTTCTATAGAAAGAGCATAGAAAAAAGTGATTGTGTGAGTGACACAAGCTGTGTAAAGCGCTTTGTGTGCTCAGAGTAGAAAAGCTCTATGTAACAACCAGTCCTTTGCCATCTTCCCCCTCACTTTTTGTTAATTCTATAATAAAACTACTACAGTCAGGTAGCATTAGATATCTAGGTATAGATTTTTCTGCCAGGCTCTCAGAACTGGTACAGTTATATCTGTCTGGATCTAGAACAAGCATTCAGTGGAAAAGTACAACTCTCCAATTTTCTTTTCACAAGCTCCAGTATTAAGCATCATAACTGTTTTAAAAACCTTAAAGCTATGATGCTTTAAGCCTTTGTCTGACAGCAATTCTAAAAAATAGCTAAGTCTTTACTTATACCATGTTAAATAGCACCCATTTGGAACACCCAGATATTTTTCAGAAAAACAAAGATTGTACATTTTTCATCATGGAATGAGAAAGGGCTAAAAAAAAATCTAGAACATGTTATACAAGATAGAAAGTTTATTTCATTTGAAGAACTTCTATCAAAATATGGAATAAGCAACACATTTCTTGAATATCAGCAACTGAAATTCATCACACAGGAAAAGTTCAATCCCAATCAACTGAATCTGGAAACACCTACTTCAGTAACAACATTTTTAAATATTTGTACCTTCCAATGGCTGTCAAGAATGTATAAGCTATTATTTAAAATTGAAGAATCAATTTCCCTCCTGAAACTTCTGCACACAAGTATGCTTAAACACCTTCAAAATGACTAAAAGCCCCTACTTACAACGTATACAATACAAAATTCTCTACGGGGCTTACTATACAGGAGTTTGTTCCGAATGGGCCTTAAACATTCAAAAATATGCACCTATTGTTGATTTATGTTCCTGTGCATTTTCAAATTTTTCAGTTACCGTATATTTGTTTTTCTTACAGGTGCAACAGTTGGCAATACATTTTTTTTCCTGACTGTCATGCCTTGTCATACTGTATATCGCATATAATGTAATAACTAAAATAATACAAATACAAATTAAGAAAGCAGATAAACCCTAAACAAGAGGAGCCTATATTTATAGAGCTTATCTTGGAAAAGCAAAATGTGTTGATCTAAATGCGATCTAAATGCACAATATTGCATATGATCTAAATGCTCAATAGTGCATTTAGATCATAATTCCAACTGCAAAAACTGCCAGACAGATTAATTAATTAAAAAGATTAATAGTCACTAGTCTGTTGTTTCCTTCCTTGAATTCATAGTCAAAACTTTAAATTCTGGAATTACTGTGGTGTGACCTCTTTATCTCTCAGATATAGAAAAAACAGCTTGTGTTTGTGCTGAGCCACTCCCTTTAAAATATTGTCCATTAAATCAAATGAAAATAATTCACTTGTATGGAAAGGTTTTAAGGAGTTTAACAGACAAGAACCCTTTACCTGAAATACTTAATGAAGAGATGGATTGCTTTCAGTTTCTGTAAAATGGCCATTGCACATGTCTTTCGTCCGCAGAATGATCATAGATGAGGATGTACACATCCTGGGCAGGGAGGAATGCTGGTTGTTGATCAATAGTCATGGTAATTTGCATATTAACGATCAAGAAACTCAAGCCCAGTGTTTGTCAGTGCTGCTAGTTTCAGTCACTGTGCAACAGTACTGTGTATAAGGTTGGGGAAACCTACAGTCAGCTGAAACTGATGAAGTCACTTGGATGAGTGACGAAACGTTTCTCCCACTGAAAACACTACATCCAGATGAACAGAATCAACTTTTTGGGATCACCACGATAAAACTGCATTAACTGAATAACTTTCCGTAAGTTTCCGGTAAAAAAAATCTTACCTTACCTCCTTAGTTAAGGTTGAAAAACATCAGGGGAGTTCATGATGACAAAAAGCTCCAAACATTACTATAACATTTGGTTTTTTTTTATTTTTGTGACCTTAACATTTAAAAAGGTGATAATTACCTGAAAGAAATTTCTCTTTTTCATAAGTTTAATGAAAAATTTGATACCCAAGTTGATATATAGTAACATATATATGACATTATACTGAACACATATTGTGTTCTGCAACTACAACTAACCTGGGGTGGTTTGGATGCCACTGCAAGTGTTCTTTGACGTACTTCTCAGCAGCAAACATGTAGGTACTATATTACGGCTCACACACACCTTTTCCTGAGCTTTGCTTCCTTATAAGGTGCCATCCTGTGCCACATTCTCATCAACATTCACCTGAAGAACAAACATTTACAGTAATCCTGATTTTATTTTGTAATCCTGCAAAAAGACTGAGGTCAGCAAAATTCATACAACACAAATACGCAAGGTCCAACAATCTTCATGAATAAAGAATACCAGGTAGATACAGGTATATTTTTTACTAGATATAACATTATTGTTTATTATTCATTTAAATATTTCCAAACAAATTTTGGAGATGCTGAACATATGGTCCTTTGTTAGTCGAAGCAATGTCTAAAAATTGGACTGATTCTTCCATCAAAGAACTGCAGAGTGCATTAACCTGTGCTATTATGCAGCAGCCATTGAAATACTAAGGTTTCAGAGAATTTTCTGCATAAAAGCCAGACTGGGAGTCTTTTTAGAGTATTTTGCAAACCAACTCTCAAATGGCCTCACAGTTGCGTGTTGAGTGTGAGGCCGTTTGTTGTATAAAGTGTTTGAGTGCTCAGATAGTAGAAAAGCTCTAAAGAACAAGTCCATTTACCATTTACCATTCGCCACACAGGGTCCCCCAAAAACCCTCAACATAAATCTGGCACTCCAGTCACAGTCAAACAACTAAGTTTAGCAGGGAGATGGAATAGGGTGTCTGGGACACTGGATGTTGCTGGTCTGAGCCCATATATTAACAGAGTGCTTCTTGCTCCCATTGATCCATCTAGACAGTGAATGCTCAAAGCAGCCCTGGCAAACATAAAAAAGGAAGTAAAGTAGACTTAAGTAATTAGAGAAAAAAATCTATTTAAAATTAGTGCAAGTTTACTAACTCTATATGTATGACTATATCCCTCTGTTCTTACAGTCCACTTCACAGGAAGTTCCAGTGAATATCTGAGCTCCTTTTAGACAGACCTGACAAAAGGGTGATGTGGTCAGTCCAGTAATCTGACTTAAGTAAGATACCTTGGGCACAAATATAATTCAATTACATCTCCTGACCAGCTTCGTTTTAATGGTACTGAAGTGTGTGCTCTGAACTTTGTTCCCATGCCTGAATAAAAATATTGGCATTTACGATAAAACAAAGTCACCTAATTATAAAAAATGGTGCTGTTAAAGCAGGGACACAACAAAGATAGGTGGGTAAATTCAATTCAAGCAGAAAAACACACAGAAATGCAGTTTTGTTTTTCAGTTTTTTAAAACTGAGGAGAGGAAATGTTTAGTGTTAACCTCTACCTGGTGATTAGTATTAAGTCACTAATCAATTACAGTATTTCCCAGAGTCTGGCAGTCCGTGAATGATATAAATGTTACTGTAGGTTTCTATCCTACTCTCAGGTTTGAGAGCTGTGCCAAAAATTCAGTTCAATTCAATTTTATTTATGCAGCACCAAATCACAAAAACAGTCGCCTCAAGGTGCTTTATATTGTAAGGTAGACCATACAATAATACATACAGACAAGAACCCAACAATCATATGTTAGATTCAGCTTTAGTTAAGGTTACAAATGATCTTCTTATGGCCTCTGACAGTGGACTCATCTCTGTGCTTGTCCTGCTAGATCTTAGTACAGCGTTCGATACTGTTGACCATAATATTCTATTAGCGCGATTAGAGCGCGCTGTAGGTATTACAGGTACTGCGCTGCAGTGGTTTGTATCATATCCAGTGTTGGGTAAGTTACTTTAAAAAAGTAATTAATTACTAATTACTAATTACTTAATCAATATTGTATTTAAAATACTTATCTAATTACTGTGTCTGAAAAGTAACTTAATTACTCAATAAGTAATTTAACTAAATACTTCTTAAAATCCCTATAAACCTTGAGTGGACAAACAATAGAAATTAAACTCTTTAAATAATAAATAATTTTAAAAAAACATACGAGTCAACATGAAATAGTTTAGCCTTTTAGCTTTCTGAATCATCTTTATTACATTCTATAAAAAAACATTCTTTAATAATTAAATTTTTTAGTAAGAAATGTAACTTTCTTTAGCTAAGAAACACAATTCCTGAATAACAAAAATATTTTTCTGCAACATATCTGAATAACAAAAAAGCTTAACTTAAGAAATGTTAAACATGACATGTATCACGCTGTAAACATTAAAATTTTTAAATTTTCAAAGCAATGAGTAACATATTCATACATAATGTATGTAATCATGTCATGTGTTTCAACAAAGTGAAGTTAACTCTGACCTTTGGTTAACAAACAGAATTCCTCTGAAACTTCCTCAAACCAATGAGCACCATATTTCCTGCATACTGTATGCACTCATATGTTTTCCAAAAACCTTTTTGTACTATTTAGCTGTCTTGTTTTTGAAAAAGTTGTTGTAACTCATTAATGTAAGTCTCTCAAAGCGTTCACTTGACAGTCTGTTCCTTCTGGGTGTAAGCACAAGATTGCCGAGGCTAAAAAGCCTTTCGACTGGTGCGCTTGATGGTGTGGCTGTGTTGTACCTCAGTGAAATGGCCTTAATCCTGGGAAACTGGCTAAGAACACCCAGCTCAGACCCAGCAGATTTCAAATATTCCATCACCTCTGTTTCAGCAGAGTAGGTACAGTCGTCCTCCTCAAATGAAAAAAAGTCATCAGTGGAGTCAGCAGGGTTCTTGTGATCTTGAGCATGTTGTTGGTCTTCAAGAGACAACCCACGGCACTCTGTAGTAAGCATGTCTTTTTTCTCTTCTTCTCTGATCCAACGTAACTTAAATTTAGGCAAAGTGACTGCAGCCAGGAGAGCTTCTTTATTGTCCATCATCGAGGAAAAGCGCACCTTGATCGCCTATGAGACAAAAATACATCAGACACTTCACATAAGAGCATGATAAATAAAACAAAAATTTATTTTAGGGTAAGGCCACATATATATACATATTAGATTACCTTAACAATGATATCAGGGAGGGATGCTGTCAGCTTAAGCTCGTCCTGCAGTGCCAGCGTCCTGGACATTAGAATCTCCAGAGTTGGAAGAAGGATTCCAAAATAGCAGTTCTCTTCTCCTTGCAATATGTCTAGTGCAACAGTGAGTGGCTTCAACACGATACAATACTCCTTTAGGAACAGATACTCCCGATCAGTGAAGCATTTGATTCCAAACTGAGTGCAGACAGTATTTAATTCAGCAAGGGGAATGTCAGTGATCCTGGACAGGGCATCGTGAAATGAATTCCATCGTGTTGAAACAGGTACTATGAGTTTTTTCTTGAAAAAATTATCTACTAACTCTGAAGCAACAGAAGAACGGTTTGCTTTTGTCCACATTGCAGAACACTTTGAAGTTGCACTTCTGTAGATGAATTTTGCCTCATTTGCTTGAAGCCATTTCTCAACATCATGAAAAATTAAGTTCAGTGTGTGTGATGCACACCTTAAGTGTGGAGGGAGAGAAAACTGTCCTTCAGATTCTGTGGAGAGGGTCTGCTCAACATCAGTAAATGTCACCTCTTCATCTTCTTCGGATTCCTCATCAGTCTGATTTTTGGAACATTTTAAAGCTTTGATAAAATTGGACCCGTTGTCTGTCACGGTGGCTGTCACTTTAGAGTTCAGTCCATAAGCCGAATGTACTTGCTCGATTTCATTGCCGATGACATCATATGTGTGTCTCCCTCGAACTCTTTTACATGCTAGCGCTGCATGTCCTCGTACAAAAGTAGAAGGATCAATCCAATGTGCCGTCATTCCAAGAAAACTTTTGTTATGGCTGGTCCAAATGTCAGCAGTCGTGGAAATATATTCCAAACTCTCGAATGTCCCTTTAAGCTCCATTTCCATGTCAGCATAACACTTATCTAAGTAAGTAGAAAACATTTTTCAATCGGGCAGTGCTGCTTTTTTCCCACACACAGGTATTTTGTTTAATATGCACCTAAAAGACGGAGACTCTACAGTACGCAGCGGTAGCATCTCTTCCACAATGTAGCCTGCAATCATTTTCCTAAGCTCACCTTCAGACACTTTCTGTGTTGCTGAAGTAAAATCAAGTTTTGCCTGCTTAGCAGGAGTTGCCGCGGTGTTATCCATGGATGATGAACAAGGATCAATCAGAAGGGTTTGTCTGTGCTGCCGTGTCAGGTGCTTCAGCAGATTACTCGTGCTATTGACAGCGGCCGATAGTTTTTTCTCCCCAGGACATAGCTTACATATTACTGTAATGTTCTTGTCTGCTTGTTTTAGAAAAGTGAAGTGACGGGACTATTTCCATTTCATAAAACAGTCACTCGCTTCAGCCGAGTCCGACATCTTCTGCTTTAGAATACGACTATGCAGCAAACTGGCACGAAATGACGTACAGCTGCACTACAGCGATGTTAAAGCGGCAGAGTTTACTTCTACGTAAACGTAAAATAATGTCTTATTGTGGTAACGAGCACGGTAACTAGTTATTATGCCAAAACAAGGGACGCGTTACTCGTTACTGGGATTTAGATAGGCTCGTTATTCGTTACTTCGTGTGGTGGCTATCACGGAGCTTCCACAGATTCACTAACATTAGCAAGTGGTGGAGGCCAGCAGGTGGATGAGGGAAAGGGGAAGCAAGAGGAGAGACCCGAAGCGGCCGCCGGTCCGAGTGTCAGGTGAACTGAACTTCAGGTAAGAAGTTATGACCTGCAGTCTATCTGGGTCAGATATAAACCAAGTTTAGGTGGAGTTTATTTTCGTTATGCTGACTTTTTCGTACTGCGTACTAGCTAGCATGACGGAGTTTCTATACAGCTGGGTGGGTGCTATGTTACTGATGTTGAACTTTATTTTGTTCATAAGGTTAATTATTAGAGTTGCCAACCATCCCGTAAAAAACGAAATCGTCTCGTATTCACAGAAAATATTACGCGTTTCGTACTGAGGTGAAAAGGAACGCGATTTGTCCTGTACTTCAGCTACAATGAAAAAGACACAAAGGTGGAGTTATTCTGTGTCTTATTCTGTGTCCTCTTCTCCTCTCTTTCTCTCCCCCTCCCTCTCCTGTTTCTACTTCAATCATTAAACTGATCAATGATCAGCTGATCGGCTTTTCTCTCTTGTTTGTTTATCGCCCACTTCGCGCCAGAAAGAGCAAACCCCTGGATGTCTCGCTAAACAACAGCAGCACGTTTAAGCTTGATCAGCTGTTGTTAGAATTTATTTAATATTACCTTCTAGTATCAGCTGATGTTTGCTGGAGCCACAGCCGTAAAAGCTGCTGGTCATGATATCGGTTTGGTTATCTGGTGAGAGGGAAACATGAAGATGAAACCAGGAGATGTCCTTACTGAATCATCAGAGCTGAACAGGTGATGGAGAAACAGGTTTACCTTTTAGGTGACATGAATGAGTTGAAGGGAAGTTATGAACTGTTTCTGAGAGACAAATAACACCAGGATCCTTTTCTATGTAGCTGACGGCTGGTAACTGTGCAGGGGCGGGTCTAGCAAAGTTTTGCCAGGGGGCCAGGTAGGGCATTAACAGGGAAAGGGGGGCACAAAGAAATACTTTTCTTTCCTATTCTCATTTAAAATGTCTAGCTTTTAAAAAATAATTATCTGAGTCTTACAACAAACGATTGATAGATTGATACATATATACCATCAAGACAGTGTACATCACTGTCACAACAGTGTTTGTTTTAATTCAAAGGCTTTATGATTTTTCCTATAATGGTGGGCCGCTCTCTAGTTAAAATGCCCGGGACGATTATTTGTCCCTGTCCAGCCCTGTATGCAGCTCATCTGCAGTCTGGTGTTACCTACATCTTCCTATTCAGAAGGCAGAATTTCCGAGTTCTGAGTACAATCGAAAGCACCACGACTGCAGTTTTTGTGTTGGATGTAAAAAGCACACATGACGCTGTGACGTAGGCTAGAATCATGGCGGCGGTCAACGACGGTCCAGGTGTGGGATTTCTCTCGTGGAAATATGCACATTATCTTTTCCTTTCTATTGGTAGGTGGCACAGTGCACTTATGGCAAGTAAGCAAGCTAGAAGACTGGCAATCTTGCTGCGTATCCAGTTACGGAAGCAACACATTAACAAGAGAATTCTGAGTAAAACCAAAGTTACTTTCCCTAGTAACTAGTTACTTTGAAAGTAACGAGTAACTTGAAGTAACTGAGTTACTTTTGATAGAAGTAACTAGTAATGTAACTAAGTTACTAATTTAAAGTAACTTACCCAACACTGGTCTTCACACACTAAGGTCAATTATGCTGTTCCTGTCACGGTTCTGGGTCCGTTGGACCCAGTATTTTGAGTTGTTATGTTTTAGTGTGTTTTTGCATTTTGGATTCTTTTCTTATGATTATGAATCTATGTTTTGCTTATTCTTTAGGGATTAGTTCGTAGGGTTTGTGTTCTCATGTTTACTGCAGGTTGAGTTCAGTTTCATGTGTCATGTTCTGTCTGTCTCTCTGTATTGAGTCCGTGTCTTTGAGTAGTGTTTCATGTTTCCTGTTTTACTGTGAAAGTCTTTGTCTTATGTTAGTGTGTGCTGCTTTGTTCCCCCTGTCCCGTTAGTCCTGATCTCTCCCAGCTGTGTCTCCCTCCTGTTGTCCATTCCCTCATTACTACCCTGTGTATATAAGCCCTGTGTTTTCCCATGCTCGGTGTCGCGTCGTACCATCAGTTTATGCCTGTGTGTTTTGGTTCTCCATGTTCAGTGTTCACTTCATGTTTTGTTTTCGTGCCAGCAATAAAGCTGAGGTTTTAAGTTACAATTCAGTGTCAGAGTCCTGCGTTTGGATCCTCCTCTCCGCCTGCCCGCACACAGAGCCCTGACAGAACGACGCGACCAGTAATGGATCCAGCGGACTCACTGTGGAAGCGCAGCTCCCGTTTTGACGGGACCCGGCTAGCGCTTGGAGGGCCTCCGTGCTGCCGTTCCTCACTAGCAGCCTACCCTGCGGCCCACTCATCTGCTTCCTCCCCTCGGACGCCCCGGTCGCGCAGAAAACGCTCCAGCCGGTCCCGGGAGGATTACTACGAGCCTGCAAGCAACCAGCTTACGCCTGCACAGGCGTTCTACAAAATGTTAGGGATCATTATTGTGCCACCGGACTCACCCAGCGTTTCCACACCCCAGGAGGAGCAGCCGCAGCAGAGTTTTGCCACGTCACCCTCAGCCAGTCCCAATCCCTCTTCGGCAGGAAAGCGGCGGACGCGCCGCCAGCATTCACAGCTCCAACAGGAGCCTGGGATTCATTTCAAACAACCGCCGAGGGTGAGTGACAGAGTTTCCCTTCATTCACCTTTTGTGTCAAGGGATAGACAGACTGTTTCCTCCAAAGCTGCGAACGGCAGCTCCATGAACACTACAGCTCATGTTTCCCCTGTTCGGGAAAATAAAGGTTTGCGTTTTGAGAATGATTGTTTTCCCATTGCTTCAAAAGACTGTGCTCCTGATGTTTCTTCGGCCCCAGGAGTTAAGACTGTTTCATCTGGTACTGTTTATTCTGGGGCTATGTTCATTCAGTCAGCTGAAAGGGAGGTGGTTAATTTTTCCAAGCCAGCCTTTCAACCATGTACTTTTCAGCAGGGCCACAGGCAGTTTGTAGAGACAGAAATTGCAGGCTGTAACTTAGGCTCTCTGAAGGAAGAGGCTGTTTGTTCCCCAAGGACAGTTAAGGACTCTAGTTGCACCTCTCTACAATCTATTAAGACTGTGGCTCCTCCCAAGGACTGTTCTGTGTCCCAGTTGAATGTTTCTGAGGTTGCCCATTCTGCAAAGACTATATGCCGAGACCCAGTTTGTAATATTGGGCATCTTGAGACCATTCCTGAGCTTCTCCCTCCTCTTGTTCCTGCTTCTAGGGTAGCTCGAGCCCAGCATTCCCCTCCACCCGTTTCAGTTCCTCAGGTGGGAGGGGTTGGTGTTCAGCTGGTGCCGGCACCCATTTCTGTGTCAGCTGGAGGCTCAGGTGAGCACTTCCAGCAGTTTTGCTTGTGTTCAGAAGGCTCAGGAGGATTAGCTCAGTCACCATCTCAACCACCATCACTACAACCTTCACAGCAGCCACCCGTAGCTCAGTGTCCAGTGTTCCCTGCTCAGCAGCCACCCGTAGCTCAGTGTCCAGTGTTCCCTGCTCAGCAGCCACCCGTAGCTCAGTGTCCAGTGTTCCCTGCTCAGCAGCCACCCGTAGCTCAGTGTCCAGTGTTCCCTGCTCAGCAGCCACCCGTAGCTCAGTGTCCAGTGTTCCCTGCTCAGCAGCCACCTGTAGCCCAGTCACCTACTCCACCACCGCTTTCATCTCACGTTCAGTCACCCGTAGCTCAGTCTTCACCCCAGCTACCCATAGCTCAGGCTCTACCTCACTCAGACTTTCTGCAGACTTTATTACAGTCCATAACCCAGTCAGTAGTTCGGTTAGTAGAGGAATCATTGGCTTTGTCATCCCCTCAGTCAGCCACTCATCTTCACCGTGAGCCAGGGGTCCCAATTACCTCTGGTCCTGCATCTACTCCTGCTGGAGGGCCCGAGGAGCCCGTCCAGCCTCAGGTTTCGTCAGCTGGAGGGCCCGAGGAGCCCGTCCAGCCTCAGGTTTCGTCAGCTGGAGGGCCCGAGGAGCCCGTCCAGCCTCAGGTTTCGTCGGCTGGAGGGCCCGAGGAGCCCGTCCAGCCTCAGGTTTCGTCGGCTGGAGGGCCCGAGGAGCCCGTCCAGCCTCAAGTGTCGTCGGCTGGGGGTTCGGGAGAACCCAGCCAGCCTCAAGTGTCGTCGGCTGGGGGTTCGGGAGAACCCAGCCAGCCTCAAGTGTCGTCAGCTGGGGGTTCAGGTGAACCCAGCCAGCCTCAGGTTTCGTCAGCTGGAGGGCCCGAGGAGCCCGTCCAGCCTCAAGTGTCATCAGCTGGGGGTTCGGGAGAACCCAGCCAGCCTCAAGTGTCGTCAGCTGGGGGTTCGGGAGAACCCAGCCAGCCTCAAGTGTCGTCAGCTGGGGGTTCGGGAGAACCCAGCCAGCCTCAAGTGTCGTCAGCTGGGGGTTCGAGAGAACCCAGCCAGCCTCAAGTGTCGTCAGCTGGGGGTTCGAGAGAACCCAGCCAGCCTCAAGTGTCGTCAGCTGGGGGTTCGGGAGAACCCAGCCAGCCTCAAGTGTCGTCAGCTGGAGGGCCCGAGTCGCCCGTCCAGCCTTATGCCACGTCTGCTGGTGGGTCCGAGGAGCCCACCCAGCACCACACCTCTTTAGCTGAGGGTCCTGGAGGACCCAGACAGCACACCCTTCCGTCTGCTGGCGGTCCGGGGAGGGCTGTCCAGCCGTCACCCACATCATCATCGCCGCCTGCAGCATCATCATCATCATCGCCGCCTGCAGCATCATCATCATCATCGCCGCCTGCCGTCAGGTTCCGCAGCCGTCTCGCTGCCGTCAGGTTCCGCAGCCGTCTCGCTGCCGTCAGGTTCCGCAGCCGTCTCGCTGCCGTCAGGTTCCGCAGCCGTCTCGCTGCCGTCAGGTTCCGCAGCCGTCTCGCTGCCCTCTGGTTCCGCAGCCGTCTCGCTGCCCTCTGGTTCCGCAGCCGTCTCGCTGCCCTCTGGTTCCGCAGCCGCTCCGCCTGGTCCGGCTTCTGCTTCTGCTACACCTGGTCCGGCTTCTGCTCCGCCTTCGTCCACGCCTGGTCCGGCTTCTGCTCCGCCTTCGTCCACGCCTGGTCCGGCTTCTGCTCCGCCTTCGTCCACGCCTGGTCCGGCTTCTGCTCCGCCTTCGGAGCCCGGCCTCTGTGTCTTCGTCCACGCCTGGCCCGGCCTCTGTGTCTTCGTCCACGCCTGGCCCGGCCTCTGCTCTGCCATCGTCTGGCCCTGCGGTTGCCGCACCGTCATGGGACCCGGTCCGTCCTGTTCCGCCTCGGCTCTGCCGGCCGTTTTCCAGGCCTCTAAGTTGGCATCGTGGCCGTCGAGGACGGCCTCCGGAAAGAGTTCGTCGCCGCCGCTGGCATCACGGCCGACCTCCAGACCAGCTCAGTGGCTGCCACTGCCTTCCAAGTGGTCGGCCTCCCGATTGGTTTTGCCTGCGGCGCCGCCGTTGCCGTGCGCACGGTCGGCCACCAGAACCGTTTGCCCGTCGCCACCGTTGCTGTGTGCACGGTCGGCCACCGGAACTGTGTTCCTGTCGTTGCCGTTCGCACGGTCGGCCTCCTGAACCTTTTGTGGACTCGTGTTGAGTTCCGGTCTAGTTTTGTTTGGATTGTTTCTGTATCGCTGGACTTTGGATTTCTTGGACTGTTTCTAGGTCTCCAGTGTTTGTGTTGTACTGTTTTTGTTTTTTTTGTGTTTATGGACTACTCTGGACTCATGCTCCTTGTTTTTTGTTTGGATTCTGTCCCTCCTTCCTGGACCCCCTCCACCCGCCCTGGCCTGGTGCTTTCTTGTGCTTTTTTGTTTGGGCTGTCGGGAGCCAGCCCTTAGAGGGGGGGGGTACTGTCACGGTTCTGGGTCCGTTGGACCCAGTATTTTGAGTTGTTATGTTTTAGTGTGTTTTTGCATTTTGGATTCTTTTCTTATGATTATGAATCTATGTTTTGCTTATTCTTTAGGGATTAGTTCGTAGGGTTTGTGTTCTCATGTTTACTGCAGGTTGAGTTCAGTTTCATGTGTCATGTTCTGTCTGTCTCTCTGTATTGAGTCCGTGTCTTTGAGTAGTGTTTCATGTTTCCTGTTTTACTGTGAAAGTCTTTGTCTTATGTTAGTGTGTGCTGCTTTGTTCCCCCTGTCCCGTTAGTCCTGATCTCTCCCAGCTGTGTCTCCCTCCTGTTGTCCATTCCCTCATTACTACCCTGTGTATATAAGCCCTGTGTTTTCCCATGCTCGGTGTCGCGTCGTACCATCAGTTTATGCCTGTGTGTTTTGGTTCTCCATGTTCAGTGTTCACTTCATGTTTTGTTTTCGTGCCAGCAATAAAGCTGAGGTTTTAAGTTACAATTCAGTGTCAGAGTCCTGCGTTTGGATCCTCCTCTCCGCCTGCCCGCACACAGAGCCCTGACAGTTCCACAGGGTTCAGTGCTAGGACCAATTCTGTTTACATTATACATGCTTCCCTTAGGCCAGGCGTGTCCAAAGTCCGGCCCGCGGGCCAACTGCGGCCCGTGGTAAAGTTTTAATTGGCCCGCAAGTAATTTTATAAATTGAATAGAATATGGCCCGCACTTCAACTTTTGCTTGAGTGTATTGGACTTCTTAGTTTTAACACCAGGGGGAGCTGCTGTTGATCAAGGCAGTTGCTCCACCAAAAAGGACAATCACAGAAGAAATTTACCACCAAGTTACTAAACATGGCAGAACCAAAGAAGCGAAAGGTCGAAAGTGAATGCAGAAAATTTCAGACAAGGTGGGAGAGTGAATATTTCTTCAAAGAATTCAAGAGGAAGTGTGTCTGTTTGATCTGCACTGAAACTGTGGCAGTTATGAAAGAGTATAATGTACGACGTCATTGTGAAACCAAACATCAGGCCTATGCATCCTACACTGGTGCTGAGCCAGAGCAGAAATTAAAGCAAATGGTAGCTCTCCTGCAGGGTCAGCAACAGTATTTTTTTTTCGTGCTCAAATTGTCCAGAAAAAGGCTACAATAGCCAGCTATGAGGTCGCTCAACTCATCGCAAGACATGGCAAGCCTTTTTCAGATGGAGACCTCATAAAACACGGCCTCGTTAAAGTCACCGAAATAATGTGCTCGGAAAAAGTGCAGGACTTCAACAACTTTAGCATGTCCAGAAATACAGTTGTGCGACGCACTGAAGACTCGTCAGCCAACATTAAACTGCAAATGGCTGATAAAGCTGTGCTTTTGATTTTTACTCCATCGCATGCGATGAGAGCACCGATGCCACAGACACTGCACAGCTGCTAATTTCTTTGCGGGGAGTGGACGAGAGCACGAGCACTTTAGGTGAGTAAAAAATATATTCCATAGTACCCGTGTGTAAACCTGAGGGGGTAGGGCTAAATAAGTATATACTTCAGCCTACTCCTTTTCAAACAACTGCATGGAATGATTTTATGAAATGTTGGTGAATGTATATGTTTGAAATAAAAATGAACTGAACTGAACTGAACTGAACTGTTAATGTGCAGGTACACGTGCTTCAAATATCAATAATGCGCATACATTCTGTCACTACCCTGCTTTTGCGCACCACTTTCTTATATGCGTTTTTCTTGTTAACACACAGAGTACACACCGCTGTGCACAGCGCACGCACATGCAAAGTCAGCTGATCTCATCTGATGCAGATTTGCTCCTTGGTCAGGTGACATTTGTCTGGATTTTGGCACGAGTGGCGTACGATCAGCACCGCGGCTGGATGGCCCGATTTCCATAGCCAGCGCAGCTGATACTCACCAGAATAATTTACTAAAATTATATGGACTCCTGTTATTAAGTCCAGTTCAGTCTGTTAATGTTGATAATCGTTTCAAACGAACGTTAATAGATGTTTTGCTAAGCCTAATAACTTAAATAACAAACTTGAAATGTACCCGTCCCATTTTCCCCTTTATTGTTTTTTTCTCTGTACTGTAAATCTTCTGTCTAAGAAGAAATCTGAGGCTGCTGTTCTGAGAATGAGCTACCAAAGCTTTTTCTGAATAAATCAATAAAGATCCATTTATGGAAAGCTGTGATGAAGGCAGTTTTGTCTATAATTATATTCAACAATAAAACACATTTGACCACTTTAAAGTTTTTTAATACAGTAAAGTTAAGGTTATATACCTAATTTCTAGTAAGTGGCCCAGCCCCTCCTATATTTTTATGTATGTGGCCCTCAGCGAAAAAAGTTTGAACATCCCTGCCTTAGGCAGCATCATTAGAAGACATAGTATACATTTCCACTGCTATGCTGATGACACCCAGCTCTATCTATCCATGAAGCCAGATAACACACACCAATTAGTTAAACTGCAGGAATGTCTTTTTTTTAATATACTTTATTTTTATCGAATGTTTTATAATTTTGACAATCATCCACATAAAAAAACAAACAAACAAAAAAAAAACCCCACAAAAAACACAATACACACTGACAATAACATATTGGCACAGTGAAACCCTCAGATCTGCCCGGTCTGGGCTCCACCTTTGAATGTTTTCTTTTAATTCCCTTGTAATTGGTGAGTAGTTTATTTCATAGATTTCTGTCAGTATTTTGGGAATCTTAATACCTAAATATTTAATTATTTTATTCTTCCATTTGAATTTAGACATACTTTTGATCTTTGTTGTGGGTATATAATTGTATGTGATCACCTGTGTTTTTTGAATGTTTATTTTATATCCGGAAAGTTCTCCAAACATTTCCATCTTTGACCATAGCTTGGGTAAGCTTCTTTCTGGGTCTGTGAGAGTCAGCAAAATATCATCTGCATATAGACCCGTTTTATATTCCCCATTCCGTATCTATATCCCTTTAGTTTGTTCATCATCCCTAATGGCTTGCGCCAGCGGTTCAATAAATAAAGCAAACAGGGCTGGGCTAAGCAGACATCCCTGCCGACATCCTCTCTGCAAGTCCACTACTCCAGTTAAGCTCCCATTTATTTTTATTCTTGCTGAAGGTAAATAGTATAAGTTTTTAATCAGTTGAATGGAAGGGTCTCCGAAACCAAACCGCTCCATAGCCAAAAATAAGTAATCCCACCGGACAGAGTCAAAAGCCTTTTCTGCATCAAGACTTAAGGCAATTGATTCCCTTTGGATTTTATTCATATAATCTATTAAATGTAAGGCACGTCTTATACTGTCTTGAATCTGTCTGTTTTGAGAAGTCCTGTCTGGTCTTCATCAATAATTTCTGGTATTATGTTTTTAAGCCTCTCTGCTATTATTGAGGTGAATAATCTATAATCCATATTCAAAATTGAAATTGGTCGATATGAACTGCATTCCCTTTTGTCCTTGCCCAACTTTGGGATTACTGAAATAATTGCCTGTCTCCAGGATGCTGGTCACTCCCCTCCCTCCAACACATAGTTAAAACATTTTAATAATAGCGGTGATAATAAGTCTCTAAAGGTTTTATAATATTCTGATGTAAATCCGTCCATACCCGGCATCTTATTTGTTTTTGTTTTTGTTTTTGCGATGGCTTTATCCAGTTCTTGTTTAGTAATTTGTTGCATAAGTCTTTTGTTTTGTTCTCGTCCAATATTAGGTAGGTCCAGAGAATGCAAAAATTTCTGAATGTTTAGAAGGTCAGCCCCTTGTGTCTGTGAATATAATTTTTTATAATAGTTTTCAAATGAGTTTTGTATTTCTTTAGCAGTATAACACGTGTTTTGGGTCTCTTCATGTTTTATACTATAAATTCCTCTTTCTTCTTCCTGTTTTTTAATTCTCCAGGTCAATAATTTCTTTGCCCTAGGGCCATAATCATAGTACTTTTACTTAACAAATTTAGCTTTTATTTCTTCTTGTCTGTCATATATATCATTTAATCTCCGCTTTGTTAAATTTATCTCTTCCAGTGTTTGAGAGTCTTTAACAGTGGCGTGTTTAGTCTCTAAGTTCTTTAATGTGAGTAGTAACTTATTAATTTGCATTTGTTTCTCTTTCTTTTTATACGAGGACCACATGATCAATTTTCCTCTTATTACTGCTTTTGATGCATCCCATGTAACACTTGGGGACACCTCTTGATTATCATTTAGTTCACAGTAGTTTTTATACTCATTTTTTTCCTTGGGATGTAGCTCCCTCCAGACATCTATCATATTTCCTTCTACTAGAAGCTTTTTAACTGTTTTTGTCTTTCCTGTCTTCCTTCTCTCACCCCAACTGGTCACAGCAGATGGCTGCCCCTCCCTGAGCCTGGTTCTGCCGGAGGTTTCTTCCTGTTAAAAGGGAGTTTTTCCTTCCCACTGTCGCCAAAGTGCTTGCTCATAGGGGGTCATATGATTGTTGGGTTTTTCTCTGTATCTATTATTGTACAATCTACTGTGCAATATAAAGCGCCCTGAGGTGACTGTTGTTGTGATTTGGCGCTATATAAATAAAATTGAATTGAATTGAATTGAATTGAATTGAATTTGCTTCTAGGAGCTGCACTGCCCACCAGTTGCCTGTACAGCCTGTCCAAGCCTGAGCGCGAGTCCATGGAGCGCTATATTACCGACTCACTCTCGGCAGGCATCATTCGACCATCCACTTCTCCACTTGGGGCAGGATTCTCTTGGAAAAGAAGGACAAATCCATTTGCCCCTGCATTGACTTCCGTGGTCTCAACAAAATAACCGTCAAGAACAAATATCCTCTCCCTCTGCTAGCGTCCACATTTGAATTGCTGGATACTCTGGATAGTCACGTTTTGGGGGGTTTAATTTCTAGAAATGAGAGCTGCTCCATCCAAAGTGGGATGGATGCCATCTCTCCAAACAATACCAGGTTTCCTCCAGAAAGTTTTTCAATGATCTATGAAGCCCACATCGTTTTTTGGACACCACTCAGACAGACAGCAATTTAAGGACAACATACGGCTAAACACATTGTTTTGACTAAGTTACACACCTATTCAATATTGATTTTGACCTCTGATTGACATAACTGCTGTCATTACTGCCGATGTGAATTATTATTTTACTGAATTTACTTTTACCCTTAGCCACGGGTTTTAAATTTCCCTCAGTGCTCTGGACCCTGGAAGACAACTGACTATGGTTGCTGTGCCTCTAGCTTCACATGTCTCAGAACAGAATCACCAATTACCAGAGTTTGATCCCCAGCAGGTGTGTCGCCGAGTGGGGAATGGTCATTTTAAATTATTTACCATTAGCACCATAAAAGCTTAGCAACTATTGGCACTGTTTGTGAACAATTTTTGTATATTAATTTTTTTTTAAACATATTTTATCCTCATTCAGAGGATGATATTTTGAAAAGAGGGAGAGAGGTTGCTATCCATGGCTTAGTTGCATATCTCAGAGAGCTCTCATTTTAAAATACTGACATTGATTGCGACCTACTTATGCCAGGATAGTGAGAATATGTGTAAGTATTTGGCTGGATACAACTTTGTTATTTATTTTTAAGATTGTGTTGCGCAACTTACAGAAGCTCTATTGTTTCTAAGGCATCCACATGTACACGGGTATTTTTGAAAAAACAGATTTTTCTGTGCGTTTGGGCCTTTCGTCCACATGTAAACAGCGTTTTGAGTCATTGAAAACGTAGATTTTAAAAACTCCTGCCAGGGTGGAGAATTTCAAAAAATCCATTTTTGCGTTTAGGTGTGGAAAACAGAGATTTACTCACGCAACATCAAAGGTGTGTGCTGTTTTTGACGTCATGCAATCTGGAGCTGAACACACATATGACTGTAGAGATGACAGTGGACTTCAGGAGACATCACTCAACACTGCTCCCCCTTACTATATCAGACAGCCCGGTGTTGACCGTGGAGATCTTCAAGTTCCTGGGTACCACCATCTCTGAAGTGGGAGACCAACATCAACTCGATCCTCAAAAGGACCCAGCAGAGGATGTACTTCCTGAGACAACTAGGGAAGTACAGTCTTCCACAGAAGCTGCTAATCCAGTTCTACACTGCAGTCATTGAGTCTGTCCTGTGCTCCTCCATCACAGTCTGGTATGGTGCAGCCACTAAACAGGACAGAAGCAGACTGCAGCAGACTGTACGGGCAGCAGAAAAGATCATTGGCGCCCCCTGCCCTCCATCCAGGACTTGTACCTCTCAAGAACCAGGAAACGGGCAGGGAAAATCATCACAGACCCCTCACGCCCTGGACACAGACTTTTTGACCTGCTGCCCTCTGGCAGGCGGTATAGAAGCCTGCAGACCAGGACCACCCAACATAGGAACAGTTTCTTTCCCCTCGCCATCTCCCTCCTAAACAGTTGACCCCTCAGACTGCTCCCAGTGCCAGACTGCAACTGCACCTTATGTACATTCTGTGGTATTCATTTCACTTCATTTCATTTCTGTCATCCTGTATTTTATATTATTATAAGATTTAGATTGGTTATTTATGGTTGGTTTACACAGCTTTGTGTATGCATGTCTACATGTATATATACACATGTGTGTGTGTGTGTGTGTGTGTGTGTGTGTGTGTGTGTGTATTGTGTTGTTACATATTGTTGTGATTTACATTGCTGTGCTTGACAGTCACCATCTACCGGAACCAAATTCCTTGTATGTGTGTACGCATATGCATGGCCAATAAACACGATTCTGATTCTGATTCTGTGTGCCACGTTATTGTTTACACGAGATGAATTTCTACAATGGTGGATAGAGACAAAATACTGTGGCTGTTAATCTTACTATCTGCAGTTTTTACACACTTACATAAACATATTTGTTCATTCCTAAGTTGTGAGTCTACACAAAAGCCAAACTACTGTCTTTAGATATTAACATTTGAAATGATGAAGGCACTTGAAAATGACACTTAAAAAGTAACACAAAATTAGCTGCCTTTACAGGAAAAACAAAAACTTTTTAGAAGTACTTAAGGTTTTGTGAGGGTACAAAACCCAGTTTACTCTTTCCCACCCAGGCTTCTAGACTTCTGATTGGCCAATATTTAGTTTTTCGCTTTTACATGTGAACAGAGATAATTTTTCAAAACTGCACATGTGGACAGTATTTTCTTTTTTTAAACGAAAATGGAAAATCACAGTTTTCAAAAATACCCGTATTCATGTGGACGTAGCCTAAAACTAACTAGCATACATGAAGCCATCAATATGGTTTCATTTAACACAGCAACTTCAGATAGCATATAGTGTTATATCTTTTCTATTCTATTTATGAACATTCAGAGCTGAACTAATCTCTGTCCTCCAAAGTCCACATTAATAATGTTTTTGTTTCTCGCTAAAGGACAACTTCTTGGTTAAAGCCTGCAAATATTTGAGTTAATGTATTCATTTTGTATAGATGTATTTTTTCTCATTTCATATATTTTTTGAAGCGGGCATGTCTGTTTTGAACATTGGTTTTGCAAGAAACAATGTTAATATAAAAGTGGAATTGCTATGTGCAGTTTATTGTAACTAAAGTAAAATACATTTCTAATAATAAAATGTATGTAACAATGTACATTGTAAGTAGAATGAAGGTAAAATAAGAATTTAGAGCAGCTTAAATTTAAATAATTTGATCACTAAATATCACCTTAATCTTTTCATTAAAATCCATTTGTTTCATCTTAATTAAGGATTCAGAGGAAAAAGTAAATCATGGTAGTTGAAGAGTGAAAGTTGAGTTGAAGAAAAACTGCCTACATGGCAAAATTGGTATGGCCCGGATATGGCCCACACAATGTGCTTACACATGGCCTACATACCGCAAAGAATGACGGCCCTTTGGTGGCCCACACATGGGCCAGCACAAGGCCAGTTGCAGACACACTGGTGGTCCTGTGCAGGCCCATAATAGTGCAAAAGTAACAGATTAAACTCTGTTCAGACAGTGAACAGACTGATTCTTTTATAGTGCTTTTTTATTCTCCTAGATTACTCAATCACACACACTTTCTCTAAACTGAGTGCTTCCTAACTACATTCATACATACTTGAGGAGCCAGGGATCAAACCACTAACCTTCAGAGCAGTAGGAGACCTGCTCTACCTCCTGAGCTACAGCCACCCAGTGGTAAACATGAGTAAACCCTCTGTAAAGGAATTTCTTTTACTTATGTACTAAAACTAGGTTTTGGATAAAGTGTACACTCACAAACCTGTCAAACCTGCATTTGAAATGTTGGCTACCATAGCAGTATAGTGTTGCAACATGGCATTTGTGTCTTCTAACTAAAATAGGAAAATAGGAACATAAATAGTGCCATCATTGCCAGACCTGGCCCATATCTAGTTGACATACACCCTGCTATGACATGACACCGGTCAGTCAGAAGTGCCAGCTTGATGCCAGATCCGGGCCAGACCTGTTTTCTATGAGCCTGGGCCACATAACCCAAACCACAATCGAGCCAGATATGGCATGCCATCACATAGACAGTGCAATCTGCCATGCCTGGCCCATATCTGGATGACATACGTCTTATCATGCCAGAAGTCAACCAGCAGTGCCAGCTTGATACCAGATCCGGGCCAGACCTGCTTGCTATGTGGGTGAGTTAGTTAACTAAAAACGTCTCTGTGGATTTACTCAGTAGTGGCTGAGTTGGAATTACTGAAAAACATCAATGAAAATTGTTACCTTAATGTTTTAAAATTGAGCCAGTGTTTGTTTTTTTGGAGCGCATAGCTAATCAGGATATTTATGTGAAATCTGTGGTTACTATTAATCATTTTACTAGTAAGTTAGTTAACTACTAACTTAATTAGCCACGATAGAGTTTAATATTTCCACCATACTGTTTAAATAGTTAACCAGTTTACTACAATATAATGTTTGCACCGTAACTTTAAGCTAGTGCCACAAAAACAAAGCACCTAGCATTATCTAAGTACATCTCAAAGCTGTTATATAGCTTATTATAACACTTTGGTAAAAAAAAAAAAAAAAGTTGCCTGGGAACCACTTGTTTACTTATTTACTTGCGGCGCATATATCGACGTAAAGAACTATAATGAAATTTGGCTTTTGAAGTTACTTTTTTGTTAGGGAGGATTTGTTTGTTGTTGAGTGCAATGTTAAAATAAGTTCTTTAAGAAGCAAAAGATGATTAAATATGAAGGCAATATAAGCAGAGCATACAAACATGCTGAGGGACTGGCTGTATTAGTTCAGTGAGAGAGTCAAAAACTAATGTGTATGCTCATGTCTGCATTTTTATTTTGTTAAATACAAACAAAATGATAGCAGAAGTGCTGCCACGTGTCTGGCCAGAAAGAGAGTACCAATGTGTTTTTTTTTTGGTAGTTCAACGAAAGGCTTCAGTTAGTTAAGAGTGAGAAAAAAATGTGCTTATACAATATTTGAAAAAAAAGAAAGAAAAAAAACACAACAAAACGATTTTTTTACACTGTAAAACCTACAGTAATATTGTGCTTAACTAAAAATATTAAGTAGCCTAAACTCAGTTTTTATCAACTTGTTATTAACACTCAGTTTAAGTTCAGCTGAGTTCAACTCACTTTATTTGAGTTGGCTTAAATGAGAAAAGTAAGGTGGAAATTTTGCTTGTTGTCATTCAAAAAACGTTCATACCCACAATTCAGTAATCTGTGGCATCTGTTAATGTCAAATCTAGCCGTTCTTTAGCAATAGAGGAAGCTGTTTTTACATTTAACCAACCAACATTTCTCTTTCATTACATTTTAAATAATAGTAGTCATAATAGTATTTCTCTTATTAAAAATTGTACTGAGATACAACTTTAGGTGAAAGTCAAAGCTAAATTTAAGATACGGAAAAACCAGATTAGTGGCCTGTTAAATGTTTATAATCTAGGTTGGCTGTATAGTTGAAATTAAAGTAATTTAGGTTGTCCTTCAAAAAAGGTTCATACCCACAATTCAATAATCAGAAACATTTTAGGTTAACCTAGGTTAAATATAAACATAACACATGTTTTATCTGGTCATTGTGCTTATTTAAGTATATTAAAACGTTATTTATTAGAAGTTTTTGAGAAGCATGTAATGATGACATTTAATTTAGGTGGTCTTGTTTTTTAAACAGATATCTCAAATTGTTGTGCCCATTCTCTCTGAAGGTGGCAGTCTCACACATTCAGACATACTAATAGATAGTGTTCTTAAATAAGTACTATATCAGCTAGTCTAATTTGGCTGAATGTGACGCACATTAACTTTCTGTGTCGTATGCAATAATGGTTGTATAGTAATCAGAATAAAATCAGCTTCTAAAACATTTGCTGGTTTTTCTTCCTCTCCCTCCTTTTTACTTTTTCAGAGGTTTTCTGAGTTTATAAACTGTCATTAAGACTGCTAAAGGAGATTTCATTGAGGCTCTGGACTTCTCATTTCATTGTAAGTACAATTAAAAAATGAATTTGTTAACATCTAAAGTCCAAAGAGAAGGCATTTAGAATGAAAAGTTAGTGGCCACTTTTAAAAATGCATAGCCTTTTTAAAAATATGCTTTTATGGCATTATTGTGTGTCAAGCAGCGTCCAGGGGCGGGAGCCTGGTGGACCAATGCCCAGTTCAACATCACTTCTCTAGTAGGTAGGGAGCCTGATCTAGTGCATGAAGTTGAGAAATACTTACTTCAATTCATAGCTTATGCCCTTAGCTTGCTGGCAGTACGTTGGGGTTTTCACCAAAGGATGGAAAATGGATGAGTCAATCGATAGATGGTTTTATTATTTGTTTATCTCACATTTACAGTATTTTTTGGCAACAGTGTAACAGTTGCCAAAAAATACTGCAAATGTGTAACAGTTGATTGTCTATCTTGAAGTATACTCTATAGTGAATACAAAATAAAATACTTTAAGAAGAACAAATGTAACTTAGTGTTCTAAAGAATATGATTGTTTCCTTGTAGGAGGGATGAGCCCTCCTTCATAGATTGTGTGCTGGTTATTGTACTTCCAACCCACATCCACTGCCACTGTACTTAAGGGAAGGTGGGACAATATTAAAGAGTTTCTTCAGGCAATTGCATTTGAATCACCTAAATCCATGATATGACACTGGACTGGTAAACAAACCTTCCTTAAAATTTTACAACATGCAGCTTTTGTGCTTGTATGCACAACAGATGTGTTGTTTGAGCTAGAATACTGCACTTGTGGCTTAACAATAAATAAAATTTATATTGATCATAGCAGTTTACACCAGTGGATAAACATTTAATATTGCTCACTCAGAAAAATCAGGTTATTCTTAGTACTGTGCATTCAAAATCAATACGTTGTCCTAACTTAGTCATCTTAAGTAAGCTGTACTTAGTTATATATACATTGAAAGACATTACTCCAAGATTCCTTACTATTATGGTTCTGGTCTTCTCAATTGTGTCCCCATCTTCTGTCTGGTCTCTTTGCATTTCCTGTCTTTATAAGTTGCTGCATTTTATTCCTGATCCCTGCGTTTCCTGTTTATTACTATGCCCTTCTATTGTTTAGAATTGTTTGTGACAAAACAATAAAGAAATTATTCATAATTTTATTATCATTGCCTTTTCTCCACCAAAACAAAGCATTCTGGGTCCACACTCTGTTTGCAAATACACCTGTTTTTCTGAAAGAAGGATGCGGCCACAGCAAGAACTCCACAGACTCGAGTGTTCTGTCTGAGGAAATCTATGCTCAGCTTAAGGATTACTCCCAGCGTATCATCCACACCAAAGATGATCAAAGGAGACTTCTGCAACTGGCATTTTCCTGTGAGTTTATTTCCTACATGCCCTGGCTGTACACATTCCCTAACACTGCTTTGCTAGCTAACTCAGTGGTTTCTTCTTAGAGAAAATCTGCAATATGAACTGTTCAGCATGGTCAGCCCAGTCAAAGAGTGTTATTCATCCCCTCTCCTAAAATTCATTGCCATATCACCTCTCCTCCAGTCTGTCAGCTCACCAGCTTTACTGCCTCATGGGTCAGCTCCCAACTCCTGATCACCGTCGTCACATCAAGCTCCTTGGAGGAGAAAATCAAGTACCTGGAGGTGGAACTGGCAGCTCCAGTCTGCCACTGACAGTGTTTCTCAGTCTGCCCTGACAGTCTTTGCCATCCAGCCCAATCTGCCAAGAGCTGTATATGCCAGCCCAGTCTATGTTACTCCTCAGCTAGAGTCAGTCTGCTACAGAGCACCATCTCCACCCCTGAAAACTGTCAATCCACCTGGGACCACTCACTGTCTGCCCTGGTCATCAGAAGGCCCAGTCATCAGAGAAGATGGCTAAGTACCCTCCACTGCCCTGCTCGTCGGGGGAGATGGCTGAGCACCCACCCAATCCAGAGGCTCCCATATAGAGCTTTTACAGTCACTGATCTCTGAGTCAGACCACTCCATGCTGCCTAAGCTTGAGCCCACAACGTCTGCATCTGCCACTGCCACTGGTGTCTCTTTTGACAGTACAGACCTTCTGCCTGCCTTTCAGATGAAATCTATCACCATCATTGCCCATCTGCCGATTTTTTTTTTTTTTTGGAGGGGGGTAGAGCCACTTGTTTTTTTTTATTTGTATTTATAGTTCTTTATTTCTCGGTTCAGTATGTTTGTTTCCCTTGCATGTCCAGTCTGTCCCTGATCAACCATCTTGTGTTTCTTCGCCCAGGTTTGTCCACTGCACTAATCTCCCCCTGTGAACGTATGGTCTGTACCTTCCTTTGTCCTTTGTTGTGTCCTCCTGTAGTAGACATTCCTATAGTATACGTAATTGTGTGTCATCTGGCTTCATGGAAGGATAGAGCTAGGTATTATCTAGCATAGCAAAGTATGTTAAATGTATGGTATGCCTTCTGATAATACTCCCAAAGGAAAGCATCTATAATGTAAATAGAATTGGTACCAGCAGAGAACCCCATGGAACTCCATATTTACAGTGGCTTGCAAAAGTATTCGGCCCCCTTGAACTTTTCCACATTTTGTCACATTACAGCCACAAACATGAATCAATTTTATTGGAATTCCACGTGAAAGACCAATACAAAGTGGTGTACACGTGAGAAGTGGAACGAATATCATACATGATTCCAAACATTTTTTACAAATAAATAACTGAAAAGTGGGGTGTGCGTAATTATTCAGCCCCCTGAGCCAATACTTTGTAGAACCACCTTTTGCTGCAATTACAGCTGCCAGTCTTTTAGGGTATGTCTCTACCAGCATTGCACATCTAGAGACTGAAATCCTTGCTCATTCTTCTTTGCAAAACAGCTCCAGCTCAGTCAGATTAGATGGACAGCGTTTGTGAACAGCAGTTTTCAGATCTTGCCACCGATTCTCGATTGGATTTAGATCTGGACTTTGACTGGGCCATTCTAACACATGGATATGTTTTGTTTTAAACCATTCCATTGTTGCCCTGGCTTTATGTTTAGGGTCGTTGTCCTGCTGGAAGGTGAACCTCTGCCCCAGTCTCAAGTCTTTTGCAGACTCCAAGAGGTTTTCTTCCAAGATTGCCCTGTATTTGGCTCCATCCATCTTCCCATCAACTCTGACCAGCTTCCCTGTCCCTGCTGAAGAGAAGCACCCCCAGAGCATGATGCTGCCACCACCATATTTGACAGTGGGGATGGTGTGTTCAGAGTGATGTGCAGTGTTAGTTTTCCACCACACATAGCGTTTTGCATTTTGGCCAAAAAGTTCCATTTTGGTCTCATCTGACCAGAGCACCTTCTTCCACATGTTTTCTGTGTCCCCCACATGGCTTGTGGCAAACTGCAAACGGGACTTCTTATGATTTTCTGTTAACAATGGCTTTCTTCTTGCCACTCTTCCATAAAGGCCAACTTTGTGCAGTGCATGACTAATAGTTGTCCTATGGACAGATTCCCCCACCTGAGCTGTAGATCTCTGCAGCTCGTCCAGAGTCACCATGGGCCTCTTGGCTGCATTTCTGGTCAGCGCTCTCCTTGTTTGGCCTGTGAGTTTAGGTGGACGGCCTTGTCTTGGTAGGTTTACAGTTGTGCCATACTCCTTCCATTTCTGAATGATCGCTTGAACAGTGCTCCATGGGATGTTCAAGGCTTGGGAAATCTTTTTGTAGCCTAAGCCTGCTTTAAATTTCTCAATAACTTTATCCCTGACCTGTCTGGTGTGTTCTTTGGACTTCATGGTGTTGTTGCTCCCAATATTCTCTTAGACAACCTCTGAGGCCGTCACAGAGCAGCTGTATTTGTACTGACATTAGATTATAGGGCTGCACAATTAATCGTTAGAAAATCGCGATCTCAATTCATACTTATGTGCGATCTCATTTCCAAATGACAACGATTTAAAAAAAAAAGAAAAAAGATGACGATTGTACCGCATTTTGATCCGGGACATAAATCTGCATGAAAACAAGCGCTCACTCTTCCTGCTCAACAAATGACAAGGGCGGAGCCTTATACCACGTGATACAGAAGCCAGCTGGCTGCTAAAATTGGCAGGGAAAAAAGAACGGAGAGCACGTGAGAGATGACGAGAAAGTGACAGGAGAAAATCCGTCCCGGTCAACCACCCAAACATCAATAACGGGAACCTTATACAGCGCTTCCCCATACCCGTCGAACTCCCGCAGGCACAAAGAAATTACGGAGGCTATCACTTATCGCCTGGCTAAAGATATGGCTCCCATCAACACTGTGCAAAACGAGGGATTTAGGAAAATGATCAACACCCTAGACAAACGCTACACAGTGCCGTCCCGCAACTATTTTTCTATTGTTGCACTACTTGCTCTATACACGCAGTGTCGAGCAACGGTGGAGACGGAATTTCAAGCAGTACAACATTTTGCGGCAACGACAAAATGTGAGACATTTATTGTTTTTATGTTCATTTATTGTTTTTATGTTCAGTCTCAACTGTTACAAAGTTGATGTGCAGTTAATAAGTGCAATAAATATTTATATTGGAAAAGAAAATCGTGATCTCAATTCTAAGCAAAAAAATCGTGATTCTCATTTTATGCAAAATCGTGCAGCCCTATTAGATTACACACAGGTGCACTCTATTTAGTCATTAGCACTCATCAGGCAATGTCTATGGCCAACTGACTGCACTCAGACCAAAGGGGGCTGAATAATTACGCACACCCCACTTTTCAGTTATTTATTTGTAAAAAATGTTTGGAATCATGTATGATTTTCGTTCCACTTCTCACGTGTACACCACTTTGTATTGGTCTTTCACGTGGAATTCCAATAAAATTGGTTCATGTTTGTGGCTGTAATGTGACAAAATGTGGAATGTTCAAGGGGGCCGAATACTTTTGCAAGCCACTGTAACTTAATAGTACTAGAACATTCATAAAAACTTCTGTCATATTTGCTTAGGAGGACTCAATAAAAAGCAATTCACTCTGAATTTCTCCAGAGGGAGCCAGGTTCCAAATGAGAATAGAATGGAGGACAGCCAGGTGAGTATTCCAGGTGAGTCCTTGTACTTGAGTTTGCAGAAATCTTGGAATGGAACTGGAGGTAACACTGAACTCAGCAGCAGCAGACAGGAAAGTGAGCAGAAATTCAAGTTGTCGAAATGCACACACATTTAAAATCAGAGCAAAAATGTAAGATGACAGGAAATGGGGATGCAGATTACTAACTAGGAGAGCTGACTAGACTAACTAGATTGCAATGATTCAAAGCAGATGCGAGAAGAACAGACCCACAGAGAGTACTCTGCAGAGACGGAGCGACAAGTCAAAATGAAAAAAATTAAAGAAAAAATTGACCAAAATGGTTGTGATTCATTTTGTTCCAGGTTCTCATCATTTTGTGAATATACAGCTACAAGAACCTTTTCTACATGCTGCTCCATAGACGAAAGCTCCAAAGCCCCATAGGACGTCAACTGCAAGACTAGAATCACAACTCTGTATTCCTTTGCATTCACTTAAATGGTGCATTGATTTGCTGCTATCAAGTTAAAAAAATATTTATAACAAATAATTTTAGTAAAATGTCCCAAATTAATTCAACATTAGTCCTGTAGGCAGCACAGCATAAGATTTCCATTGTTTCTTCACAGCAAAAAGGGTTTGAATCCCTCAGCTGGGGCTGTTCCAGGTCAAGTTTGTACATTTTGCAGTTACCTGCAGTGTTCTGCTTTGGTACTCTGGCTTCCTCCCCCAGTTCAACCACATGCAAAATTCAATCTAACTGTGGAGCATTGTTTGCTATAAAAATGTAAAGAACTGGACTTAAAAATGTTATATCTACATGATAAATTTCACTTTGTCATATCTGATGTTGGGCTAAACTCAGTTATGCAGAATGGAGTGAACTTTGCTGCACTTTAGGCATTTTAGTAAGAAAACAAAATGCAAATTCAATACAGTGGTGGATTATGTAAGTCACAAAATAACTTTGAGTGTCCTAGTGAACTATTTCTCTTTAATATAAGGCAGAAAATCATTGAAAAGTACACAGTGGTCTCTGGCTCCTGAAGATAGCTTCAACTAACATTGATTGTATATGCGTTTTCAGTTACAACAGATTATGTAACAGTTAGGCTCTACAATATTGCCACAGTTATGTAATCTGTTAAGTGCTTAAATATAGAACAACTCAATTTTCTGAGTTGACAGGTGTAAGTCATGAGTATGACTAATATAAAACATATTTATAGGGCTTAAATGCAACCCTTTGTGAAATAGCTACTAACAGTTTATGTTTAGTTCAGATCACTATACTGTATGACCACTGTTGGTTTTTCCCTTCCACTATGAACAATCATAAAGACTAATTTTCTTCCAAAAAACAAAAAACCCAACCAAGCAAACAAAAAAACAAACAAAAAAACCAGAATGCAAAACTATGCATTCTTAAATACAGCAATCTAAAGAGTATAGAAAAGGAGTTTGTTGTGAAAAGATACAGGTTTTATATAGCAAGCATTCACTGTCAGAGATAAAAGGAGAAAGGGTCATGTTAGGATTAGATGATGAGGTGTGGTGTTACTCTAAGAAAACACCTTTAACTTTTGACCCACTCTATTTACACGGTGTCAAAGGAACTTGTCGTTTTGGTTTCAGTCATTTTTTAATTGAGACATAAACTTGATTTGGGTTTAAAGGTTTTAGATTAGTTACCAAGTAATGAAAGCAATGCTTATTTTCTGTGTAAAGAGACAAATGCATGATTCTGCATAACCTGTTAAAAAAACATTGTCCTTGAAAGCTGAGTTCAAAAATTTGCAAAAACAAAAACACCCCCCTGAAAAAAAATTGTGCTTGTGCACTGACACTACTCTCCAATTTGCTTTTAATGTAATTTTTAAAACCTTTTTTGGCATGCAGAGGTGCACAGGAAACTGCATTGTTTAATTTATTTCTTTCATGTTCAGTCCTAAATGAAGTGCTTCGCTGCAGTAATATGCAGTAATAGCATACAGACTCTTGAATGCAGATTTTGAACATCTCTGAGGTCAAGAATCAGCTAGACCAGAACAGATAACCCTAAGTGTGCGATCCCTTCTCTGCGTCATTTATTTTTGAGAAACGATCACAGAACTAACTAGACAAATTAAAGTTCTAGTCGACATGTTAGGGATCTAAAACCAAGTCTGATATGAATATTGCTCACGATTAAATGTTTGTTTAAGGCTGCATATATTACTCTACCTGTTGCAAATAATACAGATAATACATTTGATACTGGGCACCAATGAAAAAATATACACTGAAAAAACTAAAATGAAGACTGCGGGTATTTCACAGACATTGTTGTTGTTTCTCTTCGTTCTTTCATTTTCAGAAATACTGCGGGAAAAAAATAGTAAATAAGTAATCAGTAAAATTCGGCTGTGGTAATGGCTACTTAAAACCAGAACCTTTAAATGACTTACTCAAGGGCCCAGCTTGAAGCTAGCGACATACAACCTGACTACAACAGGAAGCATGTTGATGACTGTTTCAGTTTAAAAGCACCAGACCCGCCACCTCCCTATTTGTGCGCTTAAACACGTACACGCAATCGGAAGTTTCTGTACTTACTGCTAGCTTCCCGTTAGCACCGCTGCCAATAACCAGTGGAAGGAGGAGGGACTCTGTGGACCGCTGCGTTGGTGGATGCTTTACAGTCAGACGGGGAGACTGAGGACTTGGAGACAAAACACTTTTCTGGATTTTGAAGGACTTGTGGGTTAATTACCTCAGACGACAGCACAAGCATAGAAAAAGATCGATAAATATGGATAATCCTGTGTTCTGGGCTATGCTGGTCTGCCTGACCGTCCTGCTGATTGAGCAAGGTAAGTGATAGATTTTTTTCATTCTTGACGCACTTGTTATCGCTATCTTAGAGTCCGTTTGTACCGGATAGTTTGTTAATGTATTAAGTGCCCTATTCATGGCGGTGTCTGCTCCTGCGTTTGACTCCTTAATGCTTGCAATCTCGGCTCAGCAGCTTAAATTAAGCGATTACTGAAGCGCCGTTGAGCTTTCTTGGTGGTAGTGACTAGACTCTGTAAGTGTTCGAGGGGTTACTCTGAACGTGTCTTTACAGCTGCATCCCCTTTTTCTTGCGTAAAAGTTCGTCATGCCATGGTAATTCTGAGCAGTAGTTGGCTCTGTCTGTATGTATATATATGCACCTAACAAAAAAGAAAAAAAAAATCATGATCTTTTCTGAAGGCTGGGTTTCAGTCACACAGCTCTTTATTTTTATGCACCCGCAAATCGCAATTTAGCGCTTGTGGCTCGTGGCTCCTGGGGATGTGGATCATTTTGACGCATGTCAGATCATGGCAAAGGTGAGGTTCTCGCTGCAAAGTATTAATGGCCAGTGATTAGGTATTAGTTCTTAATCCACATTGACTGTGTTGTCCGGTCATGCAAGTTAAGCCATGTATTCTCTGCGCAGGCAAAGGGGTTTTGGTGTTGGAAGGTAGAGCAGTGAAGCAGCTCAGGCTTTCCAATCGTGTTTCCACCTGACATTAAAGATTCAGACCAGTAACTGAATTGTACATAGACAGAGGTGTGTTTAAAAGATACAAATAAAAGGTACCTCAGTAAAATAAAGTCTGCTTTTATCAGTGCTCATTCCCAATAAACATGTCTTTCCTTTTGTTAGCGTTTGAGCTCCATTATCAGTTTAAATTGAGGATGGGACTGGGACACACACACACATACAGTAGGGAAAAATAAATGTCCAACCACTTTGCTAAGTAAATAAAGATGCTATTCACATGAAATTTTCACCAAATGTTGGTAACAACCATCCAATCCACACATAGAAATGGAAAAGGGGCCGGTTCTTTTCTGCTCTGATTACTCAAAGCACCTTATACAATTTGCCTAATTCGCCCATTCTTGCAAGCACTTTTTTCTATGCTTTTTCAATCTAACGTCCACACACATTTATACTCCAATGGATTGAAAAGCAACTTGGAGAAATCATCTTGCTCAATGATATTTGGTATGCAGACTGCAGCAGCCAGGGATCGAACCACCAACCTTACAATTAGTAGATGACCAAGAAATCAAATGATTGCTGTCCATAAATTAAGTAATGTGTAATAATGAGAACTGACACAGGGAAAAAGTACTGAACATGATTACTGAAATGTGTTTAATGCTTTGTACGAAAGCCTTTGTTGGTGATGGTAGCTTCAAGTTGCCTCTTGTATGGAAAAACTAGTGGCATGCATTGCTCAGTTGTGAATTTGACCTATTTTCCATGCAGTCTTCTAAACCTGAAGGTTCTGTGGGCCCCCTCAGTGAGCACTGAGGTTTTGTTCTTTACATGGACTTTCAATTGGATTCAGGTCAAATGACTGGCTGGGCCATTTGATCAGCTTTATAATATTTCTTTGAAACACATTGAGAGTTTCCTTGGGTCTGTGTTTGGGGTCATTGTTGTGCTGAAACATCTTCATCATCCTGGTAGATGGCAGCAGATTTTTATCAAGAATGTCTCAGTACATTTTTCCATTCATCCCTCCTTCAATTATATGAAGCATGCCAGTGCTGTTTGCTGAAAAACTTCTGAAAAACCCAAACTTCACTGTTATGTTTTTTTCTTCTGCTTCATACTAAGGCACATTGAAAAATTAAAGAAACAAGTATAAAGTAAAGAAACAAAATTACAAAGAATAGTCCTCTTTAAAGTATTTATGTTATTGCTTGTGCTTGTTAATGTTAAGTGGACATTAAATAGTTAAAACTGTGTTGCTGAAGTGTAATTGTAGGTGTACAGTGCATTTCCATCTGTTGATAGAAATACTTAAGTAAACCTCCTCGAAATCATACGTAGTACAGTAAACACGTCACCAGTTATAAAAAGCAAAAAGCTTGCAAACATCATTTGCGTGGTCTCTGTTGATATTTGCTCTTAAAATATGTCAGGGGAAAAACAAACAATAGTCTTACATCCAAAATGTTTTAAACAAATACCTCATTAGTTTAAATTCTAATGGAGCCATTTTTTTAGACCCCCTCCACCCTCATCTGACAAGCATTTATAAAGTGTTTATGAAGTGAAAATCATTTGTTTGGATGTTATTTTAATCTCTAAGTCAAAAACCTCTGTGTCAATATGGTTTTAGATCTAATCTCCAGCTGCTGGAATACAGCATCTCTTTTCTAATGTGCTTATGAAATGGAAAGAGCTTGTGAACATCATCACGACTGTTCGTTTATGAGTGAAATAATGTTGGCCTGTATGCAAAGGAATATAAAAAGAACCATGCAGGTCAAGAGGAAAGAAGGTAGCTCCGCTCCTGTAGTCTTTCCTACTCTCTAACTGATAGAGATGAAGACTTTAAGAAGCGCCTTGGCTGAGGCTGCAGCCTCTGTGGTGCAAAGCAGAGTACATATGGATGGCAGTCGACATGAATGAGTGCCTGAAGAGGTTCTCTATGCACCTGTAGGGGATGAGCCGCAAACCAAAATTGCTATGAGGCTGTGTCAGCTCTCTGTAGAGAGGGTGGGAAGCTTTGTCCACACTTTCCTTCAGTTTAGTCCCCTGTTGACATGTTTTGTGCTATAGTTCTTTAATCTTCTCTTTCCATTTTCTCTAGCAGTAATTTCCTGGAGACAGCTGACATCATGCACAGTACATCAGTCTCTTGTTGTCCTTTAGTTTTCTCATGTGCAGCAGGAAAATGTGGGAATATGTCAAGGTCAGCTTCACAGAACTCTCACATAAATGCAGTCTTGCATAATTTTGTGTTGTTTAATATGGTTGCTACAAGCAGTTGGATGGACTCAACATGGTGAAATGGACTCGTGCTTGACAGTCAAATCACATAAAATAAATTTGAGTCACGTGAAGTAAAGTACTCATATGAAGAATATAAATGAATGGATGAATTGAACCATGCAGGTCTGTGCATTCTGTAAAGTGAGGCAGTAGTTCATCTGCTGCTGAACCTTCTGTTTCTGTCAGTGGACTGAATTTATTATACTTTTAGAATATTTCCATAAAATCAGGGAGGATCTGAAGCCCAACAAACATTAGAAACATTAGAAAGGTTGGTGGAAAGTAGTCAAATTCAAAGTTGCAAAAAAGAAAAGGCAAGCAATGAAAGTAAGAAAAAAACAAAACAAAACACAATATGTCATCTGAGTATCACACTGCTCCCAAAGAGGCAGCATGTTTTTTTCTTACACAGAAAATAAGAACATTGCTTTCTGGAGTAATAATCCAGCTTAAGATAAACACTAATGTTGCAGCCTTATTGTCTAAGTGGACTGCCTCCCTCCCTCCCTCCATCTCTGTATGTGGCTGGGAAAACACAGTGCTGTCTGTGTTGCCAGGATTCAACAGAAACTCTTGTGGAGTTTTTTTTTTTTTCTTGCGGGGGGTTGAGACACTTGTAGGCCTGTGTATTGTTTCTTTTTCCTTTCTCCCTCAGGCCGTGTCAGCCAAAGGCGAGAATTATGTCCTGTCAGATCAACAGTTGTTCTAGGATGACCAGCTGAGAAAGCGGAGATGAATAGGGGTGGTGGCACAGGGGTCACGGTGTGCCTGTTTTTTTTTTTGTTTGTTTGTTTCTTTTTTTGGGGGGTGGGGGGGGGGGGGTGCTTTTGTTAAAAAACGTTAATAATTGTTGATAGGTAGAGTGAGGGTTTTTTTTTCCTCTTGCAGGGCTACAGCTACTCGGAATCTCAAGGCAAAAAAGACAGAGCTTTGCGGTGCACAGTGGACTTGTCCACATACAGCCTTGTAGCAGCATATATATGGACAGAACCGATGACTGACAAAGTCAGGTAGATGTCACCACCCGTTTACAGTGCTGTAATATCAAAATAAATGAATGGAACAGAATTGGCAGATGTTGTTGAAGCCAGGGGGTTTCTCTCCCTTGGAAAACTAGACGATTAACGTTGAAATCCGGAATAAGAGACATTTTGATAATCCCTTAAACCACCTTTAAACCACGCTGCCTGAACCTGCCTCTACTTTTACTAGTCCAAGACCTCCACTGGTATTAACCTGTTTTATATGATATGAGTATTTAAGAAATGTAGTTTGAATGAATGGCAAGTGAATTTCTTTAACTTCAACTTCAAAAATGCAGTTTGGTCATAACCTTGAACTGTGCTATTCAATAAATAGTCCATTAATTCACAGGGCCTCATTTGTGCTAACGCGTGACCATTCAGATAAGTTGCCATTACCATGGCAACGAAGATGACTTCTTTGGAAAGTTTCGACATCGGTTATCTGTTTCACAGAATAAAGGAAATACAGATGCTTCTACTTGTATAGCTGTAGAAATTATACATTTTTACACTCCTGCACACCTTTTAAACCACACACTTGTTTCTGTCTTTTTTTCCAGTTTAATTATGGCCAAAACTATTATAAGGTGTAAGCATTTCATGAAAATGCCATTTTTCTTCCTGTATACCTCTCATGTAATTGTTTGAACAAATCCGAACAGAACAGATTTATAGTTTTGTTGATCGACAGTTTGGTGTTAAAAGTTAAAAAAAAAAAAACATTGGCTAAAAGGTTACTGGACACCAACATACATCTGTTTACTTTGTTATTTTAATACAACTGATTAGGGAACACCTTATAATTGCACCATATTTGCAGGGGTGCACATAAGTGGTCAGCAGGTACGCATTTGCTGTCAAAATAAAAGACGCGCACCAGCTAAGAAGTTGCAACGCGCGTTTGCGTACATATAAAAGGCACTGTTTTTGTCCGCTAGAGTGGGATTTTCACGGCATATTCTGCATCACATCTCTGTGCGTTCATCATTTGTTTGAAGCCAGCTCACCTCCTGCAACCACTTTTCCGAGAATATGCGCTTCTTTTGCGGATCGGACTCCTTCTGACATATCTTTGGAGGTGGAGGAACACCAAAGTAATTGCTTAAAGGAGCTTGCTTCTTCGACATCTTTAAGAGTTCTAAACAAATGTCTGTCCTCCTCCAGAAAATCTTACGTACGCAAACGCGCGTTGCAACTTCTTATCTGGTGCACGTCTTTTATTTTGACAGCAAATGCGCACCTGCGGACCACTTATGTGCACCCCTGCATATTTGGTTAATGACATTTTTTTAATTATAAAAATTTATGTTGGATATTTTTATATGACAGAATTGTGATGAGGTGGTTAACACTCCCAAAGGCCCTTTAAGGAGTTCTCAGGCATATAGAGACAGTAGTAATACGATGGCAGCAATCCAAGATGGCGGCCAACCAAACCGGTTTGAGAACCGGTTTGACCAGTTTCGTGCGTGTGCGCATGCGCGTTCAGGTCGTGGGGTATGTGAGTTCATGTGTGGAAACACACAGGGCGTCAGTGGGGTCATATGAGTTCATGTGTTTTTAACTTGATTTAAACAAACCATAGGGTTTTAAATTAAACTATTTTTATCACTTTGGTATGTCTCAGCATTCAGTTATGCAGACATATGTGTCCTTAAAGAGGAATTCTTTGTTTTGCGGGCGGAAAGGAAGGCGTTTTGCTTCGCAGTGCGCATTAACAAAGCGGGGATGCTTTTTATTTACATCTAGTCAAAAGTGTTACTAATTGTGTTTTAATCACACTAATTTTATGATTCTGATGTCTCCTCATGCTGCTATGCAACCATTTTATTTAAAAAAAACGGCACAAATGGGAATTTCTTCTGTACAGGTAAATTCAGCCTGTTCACAAGCGTTTCATTTAATAAAACCACTAGTTTTAATTTAACTAGTTTTTACGCATCTACTGGGGCTTCTTTCACTGTTTGATGCGATCATTTTATTTAAAAATCGGGATTTCAGAATGTTGATCCAAGAGGGAGATGGAGCCAGCTAGTTTTTTCAACACCGTAAATGGTCACAAATAACATTCAGCCCTTTAGAAAATAAATGTTATAAGCAGGCAGTATCGCTCTTTTCAAACTAATTGTGTTTTAATCCCACTCATTTTGTGATTCTGATGTCACAGCATGCAGCGATGCAAGCATTTTATTTTAAAAACGGCACAAATGGGAATTTCTTCTGAATGGGCAATGTCAGCCTGTTCACAAGCGTTTCATTTAATAAAACCACTAGTTTTAATTTAACTAGTTTTTACGCATCTACTGGGGTTTCTTTCACGGATTGATGCGATCATTTTATTTAAAAATCGGAATGTTGATCTAAGAGGGAGACAGAGCCAGTTAGTTTTCCAACACAGTAAATGGTCACAAATAACATTCAGTCCTTTAGAAAATAAACGCTATAAGCAGGCAGTATCACTCTTTTCAAACTAGTTGTGTTTTAATCACACATTTTGTGATTCTGATGTCACAGCATGCAGCCATGCATGCCTTTTATTTTAAAAACGGATCAAACGGGCATTTCTTCCGTAAGGGGTTTCATGGTTTCAGAGTAGTTTTTAACACAACAGATGGTCGCAAATAACATTCAGCCCTTTAGAAAATAAACGCTGCAGTGATACTGCAGTCGCACAGACACGCTCAGTCTTTTCAACAGCCGGTTAATTGTTTGAAATTGTTCAGGATTGCAAAAGCCCACTGTGGGTATCATTTAATTGTTGTGATTCCTTAGGAAAAGGTAAAAGCCGACAGGTGTACCGGTCGGGTGGGGGCCAACCTATTGTTTAAAGTGGCCGGTATCGGCTCCTTTTGTAATTCCTCGAGAAGGTAAAAGCCCCGCAGATGTACCAGTCGTGCAGGGTATCGCCTATTTTCTGAAGTAGCCAGCAACAGGGGACCCTTACGCCTATCTTGGCCAGTTACACCGGAGCTCCCCAACTGCGTGCCCCACCCTCATTGTTTTAAACTTGCACAGCAAGGTGATGCCCTGCAGGTGTATCACTTAGTTGCTGAGAGTACCATGTGAACAAGGGCCCAACCTATTGTTTAAAGTGGCCGGTATCGTTTCTTTTGTAATTCCTCAACAAGGTAAAAGCCCCGCAGATGTACCAGTCGAACAGGGTATCGCCTATTTTCTGAAGTAGCCAGCAACAGCGGACCCTTACGCCTATCTTGGCCAGTTACACCGGAGCTCAGCAACTGCGTGCCCCACCCTCACTGTTTTAAACTTGCACAGCATGGTGATGCCCTGCAGGTGTATCGCCCCCCAGACTTACCGGTCCCCCATCTATTGTTTTTGGAAACACCCGGTCCTATATGAAGCGTTCCTCAGAGCGTGAGACCCTCGCCATTTCGCGTCAGGACCAGCACCGGTGCAGACCATTTTCTACCCACACAGAGCGTTTCTGACAGGCTGGCGTTGCTTATGCATAAGAGAAAAGCAACAATACAACACGGTTCTCTGCTCCAAGACATCGCGGGTCCTTTACCACGGTAAGCAAGTGTGTTAGCCGGCGCTTCATAAATGTCTGTCTGGCAGCGCAGATTATTCAGACTGTTTTTAAAACGTGACTCATTTGTTGTCCAAAAACATTTCCTCTAAATTTGCAAAGTTACTGATTTAAAAATATATTTTTTCGAATTTTTAGTTGGATGTCAAACATATGATAGACTCTTGAGCATATTTGTATAGCAAAATTCACAGTGGTATAACCATAAAAGATGCCCAACTGTGCACCAGTGCACTCTAATGCAAGCCTTTAAACTGCATGCTGATAAGTGCATGAAGTATACCTCAATAGCTGAAAAGAGTCTGCATCCATAATTTGTGGCTCTATTGATTTGTTTTTAATGTGGCACTTTTTTCACAAACTGCAGATGATGAAATCCTCTTTATTTGAGAAAGTGTCCCTAAGCTACTGCGGCTCATACTTACTGAGTTCCCTAGCTACTTCTTTACTATGTCAGTAAACTTTTTGAACAAGGCAGGTATCGTAGATTTAAAGACACATCTTAATTGAAGCAAAGGCAAAAAATTGGAATGAATTTTATGTGGCTGTTCATATTAAAGCCATCAAAGAGTGAAAATCCAAAAAAGCTGCTGCAGTCCTTTGTATTAATGATCTCTCTCTCTCTCTCTCTCTCTCTGTCTCTCTCTCTGTGTGTGTGTGTGTGTGTGTGTGTGTGCAATGCTGCGTGTGCTACTGTGTGAGTGCGTGTGTGTGAGTGCGTGCTTGCAGAACGAAGGTCAAGACAGGAGCTTTTTTTTTTTTTTTTTTAATGCATCTCCAATCAGCTTTTTTTTTTTTTTTTTTTTTTTAACAAGAAGTGTAGCTCATACATTGCAATAAATGCATTCTGCTACATCTGCTAACGAGAGAACATGTTTTTTCATCATAAAGACTGTGATATGAAGCATTGTTAAAGTGTCACCTCAGTAATGCTGCTGAGTGTTGACTCATTTCTTTTTAAATACATGACTTAAAACACTAAAATCTAATTTCAGGGGTTTATTTTAAGTTTACAGAATATAACAGCTGGTAAGACGATGAGTTTTACTTTTCACTGTCCGTGTTATGTTGTAGTATCCATTTATCATGTATGCTACTTTGCTCTGTGGACTGTAAAATGTTTCATTGTATTCATGAAATAAACCAGACTTTCAATGTCTGAATCTTTTACCGTTTTTCTGCTTTTGTTCACCCCAAGTTGACAAAACCCACAGACATCCTGAGTTAACTCACTAAAATGTGGAGCAATCTCAGTGTATTTAGCTGCTTTTACCCTAAACACAATCAGCTGACTGAGAGAAATGTCTGTAGTCCTCACTTTGGTCATTATGAATGTTGAAGGAGATTTGTTCCATAGACACCTTATACTAGTGTTTCCTACACTTAATCCAACACTACTATGTTCTATTTAAATCCAGATTTCTTTTATAGCGTGCAATGAAATTTGTTAAACCATCGCTTAATGGGACAGAAGTACAAGTTGCTCTTTACTAGCACATTGTAGATAAGTTTATTGCTGGACAATACAGCTAGCAGCCTCACATTCTCTTTAGATTTTTGAAGTTTTGTGTGTAATGGTTTAGTCTCTCACACCTTACCCTTTTCTCACCAGTATCACAACAGTATGACTCTCAAAGTGCGGCTCAGTAAACAAAGAAGGACTCTGAATTCAGAACAGAAATATACAGTTGGAAGATTAATGATTGCATTTTTTTTATGATGCGTAGTAAACTACCCCCTCTTCTTCTTCTCTGTGTTGATGTTGTTCATGTGCGTGTGCGTGCGTGTGTGTGAATGCCTTAGAAGTCAAAGTATACATTAGCCATACTTACAAAAAACATTTTTTAATTTCATTTAGAAGTGAGATTCTAAGTTGTAAGAAGAAATCTTATGCTCAGCCAGGAGTATGTTTCCCCACTTTCACAATGCTAAGATGTCAAATCCGTGATCCAACAGATGGTTTGTCACACGCGGGCAAGAAGGGCAAGCCATCCCTTACTCACACAACCTCACACACTATAGATTTTTAAAGTTCTTTTGTACAACGGTTTAGCCACAGTTATAACTTCTACTTTTGATAAAGATCACTCCCTCGGCATATTTCACAAGAAATAAAGCATCTTTACTGGGATATTTATTGTCAAACTATGCGATTTTCCAAATGTGTGTGGAGTAAAATGTTGTGACCAAGAATCATTCAGGATTAACAACACAAACTGTTTTGATAGCAGAAACAGTCTGCCTTATAGTTCCCATACTTTACTGCTAGTTTTACAAACACATTCTTCTTCATGTCTGTTTACATGGTTTTTATGAAACTGCTTTTCAATAGTACAACCAACGTCTAATTATTCCCTGCTCCCCAGTATAAATGCAAGAATTTTGCAGCCTTTATTGAAACTGTCACAATTTAACACTCAATGCCATAAACAGAGTTGATCCATGTCTCTATGGACACTGTTTCATACATCAACAGCTCTGAAAATCACTTTTAAAGTAATGTAGAACATGATCTCTCTCACTCTCAGCGTCTCTAATAACCCCGCAAACTGACAATCACCTCTAAACAAGGCGATTAGTTTGTAGGTTTTTTTTGTTTGTTTGTTTGTTTGTTTGTTTTGTTTTTTATCAGGCGCAACACCATGTAACGCGTGGATGTTAGACTCTTTTACCAGACCATGTTGCTAGCCCAACCACCAGGCTCAGGGTTTCTGAGCTCTAACCCTGGCTGCCAAATGTGCCTCTGACCCTCTTGTGCCTTTTCACCACCAGACTAAGTTAGTAGTCTCACCTACTAATATTATTTTATTATAGCACAATATTCAGCTTGGTTACTACTTTGACTTTCTTACTTTGAGCACATTTCTGAGCCCATACATTATCAAACTTTTACTTGAGTATTTCTGACACTAGCAGCTATACTTCTACTTAAGTAAAAAATGCCCGTACTATCGGTATATAAAGCTGTCTGTAATTCTTGAACAATTCATGCAAAAATTATAAATTAAACCTGCACCACAGCTAACTCTTCTTAATAACCAATAACAGGTGTATTTCTTAGATCTACTGATACACCCAAAACACTCTGCTTGTATAATGCCATATTCTCTCCCAGCGTACCCTTGTCTCACAACAGGGTGATTCCCAAAGTACGACTCAATAAACAGAGACTCTAAAACCAGAACAGAAAGATAAAGTTGGAAGATCAAAGATTAAGGTTTGTGTTTTTATAGCATAAAGTAAACTGTCCCCTTGTCTTCTAGGCCTTGGCGTGCGTACCTTAGAAGTCAGATTATACATTAGTCATACTTCCAAAAACATTTTGAATTCCATTTATAACTGAGATGTCAAGCTGTTATCAGACATCTTATGCTCACCAGGAGCATGTATCCCCAACTTCAAAACCTTAAAGTGTCAAATTCACAAACCCAACATGGGCTCATTCAACACAGGGGCCAGAAGTGCATGTCACCCTTTACTGACACACTGTAAATAAGTTCAATACATGGCAACGCGGCTAACAGCCTTGGAAACGCTTTACATGAAATAAAACTTTTTAGAAAACCCTTTACAAGAATAAATGTGATGATGTGTTTTACCTGAATCAAATGTATTTGTTCATTTACTTGAAATAAAACTTATTTTGGAAACCCTGTACATGAAGTAAAAAGTATCGTGTTGTAAGTTCTGGCATTAATATTTCCAGCTGATAAGAAGACGTATTGCATTTCAAACGCTTCATATCCTACCCGCCCTTTAAGATCATCCTACTTCCAGATCAAGCCCCACCTTCTGTTATTTTAAAACAAGACCGCCGTCTCATTCCTCCAAAACCTTTTTTATCTCAAAACAGCAAGAAGGATGGACTGTGCACCCCTGCGTCACACTGAGGAGGAGGACAGTTCCTCGGACAGTTCCTCGGACGAGGGCTCATTAGTACCTGACACGCCTGGTTACTATCGCCCCTTGGAGAAGCAGCAGCAGCAAGCCATCGAGCTTGACGGTCGGGCATCTTCTTTATTCATCGATACCGTGAAAACAGCTGTGTATCACCTAGTCAACCTAGTAATCAACAAGTACCTCACTGACGAATGCAGCGGCTGTAAGTTCGATCACCCCAGCCAGAGACAGCATGAGTGTCTGCAAGTGTTGGAGGATGACTTTTACGCTGAAAATTATTACAGCATCAGAAAAAGACTCCTCACCCCTCGTTTCATTCCTTCCATTCAACGTCTGCTGATTGTCCGCAACATCAAAATGGACGACGTCAAAGTCCGCACGGTGGCGGAGACTCTCTTGCACGAACTGAAATCAGTAAGGAAAGTCTTTGACGCCATCGGCGAGGCATACAACAATCTGGTGGGGTTGGACGTGGTGAAAATCGGACAGCTACGGTTGGTCACAGAGTGTTACAAAGGAGGCTGCTAATGTTTTCTCTGAAACACTGATTCTTTCAAAAAAACAAAAACAAAAATGTATTGTACCGTATCTTTCAAACAGCTACCCTGCTTATTTTTTTTCAAACAAGCATCCAGATTTTTCTTTCTTAAAATGTGTAACCTGCATTTTACCACATTTTTAAAAGCATGTATCCTTTTTCAAACATGTATCCTACATTAAGCGCATTTTTAAAACATGTATCCTGATATATGGGCACCTTTCCAAGGCCCTGAGAAATTACCCAAATCACTATGGGATAAGGATGGGGACTTACCCTATGTACCCACGTAAACGGTGATGAATTGTGAAGCTACAGTTCTTTTCTGTAAAAAAGCATTTTTATTTTGTATATAAATAAAATGTTGATGTTATGCGACGGGATTGTGTGCTTCAATTTTACATATAATGTGCCAAATCACTACAATGGATGGCTCAAGACGATGCCGTCCAGAGTAAGGATCTTATTAGACAGTGTTTCCAAGATTTTCAAGTCCCATTACAATAACCTCAGTTTTATCTGAACTTAGTAGCAAAAAAATTAAAGCTCATTATCTATCTAAAACATCCCAACTGTTTAACCAATAAAAGTGGGTATCATCTGCATAGCTGTGAAAATGTATGCTATGCCTTCTAAAGCATGTATAATGTAAACAGAACTGGTATTAGCACAGAAGTCCTTGGAGCTTCATAATTAACCTCAGTGTGTGTGAAGAGGACTCTCCATTTAATGATAGCTGTAATAAAATGTTATGGTCAGCGGTATCAGATGCTGCAATTTGGTCTAGCAGGAAAGATTTCAACATTTCAATATGATCGAAGGCTGAAAACTGATTAATTTCTGATTACCTTTTCTGTGGTTCTTCAACTTTGCAACACCGAACATATTAAAGGATGATTTAAGGCTGTTTTGGGGCTTAAGGTTCACAGGAACAGTTTAATTAGACAGCCGTTTACTATTTTTCTTTATTTCCTTGCTTTCAACACTGACATGTTCAATATGATAACTATATCAGATGAGAAAATAAATCCCTGTGTAGTTAAAAAAAAAAAAAAAAACTTTAATCAAACTGAAATGTTGCTGAACTCTGATGGACGTGTCTTTTAATCTTGTCAACAAGACTGCGGTACCAAATCAACTTGATGAAGATCTCCTTTGAAAAATACATACTCACGAGACTAAGTAAAAGCAGAGCCCTCACAGCTTGTAGTACAAAACACAGTGACAACTTGTGTATTAGATACCCTCACTCCAAAAGCATATATCTATATATATGGAATCTCCAAGAATATAATCTTAAAATGGCATTCAGCGGGTTGTTACAGTAAAATACATTATTTAAAAAAAAAGAAGTAAAATTTTCATCTGAAAATGTTGAATTTTAATAAAAACATTTCTTTGTAGCTTGATACTGTCGTTACAGACAAAGTGGATGTTTAAAAGTCTTTTGTATGAAGCGTTTGAAATGCAATACGTCTCCTTATCAGCTGGAAATATTAATGCCAGAACTTACAACACGATACTTTTTACTTCATGTACAGGGTTTCCAAAATAAGTTTTATTTCAAGTAAATGAACAAATACATTTGATTCAGGTAAAACACATCATCACATTTATTCTTGTAAAGGGTTTTCTAAAAAGTTTTATTTCATGTAAAGCGTTTCCAAGGCTGTTAGCCGCGTTGCCATGTATTGAACTTATTTACAGTGTGTCAGTAAAGGGTGACATGCACTTCTGGCCCCTGTGTTGAATGAGCCCATGTTGGGTTTGTGAATTTGACACTTTAAGGTTTTGAAGTTGGGGATACATGCTCCTGGTGAGCATAAGATGTCTGATAGCAGCTTGACATCTCAGTTATAAATGGAATTCAAAATGTTTTTGGAAGTATGACTAATGTATAATCTGACTTCTAAGGTACGCACGCCAAGGCCTAGAAGACAAGGGGACAGTTTACTTTGTGCTATAAAAACACAAACCTTAATCTTTGATCTTCCAACTTTATCTTTCTGTTCTGGTTTTAGAGTCTCTGTTTATTGAGTTGTACTTTGGGAATCACCCTGTTGTGAGACAAGGGTACGCTGGGAGAGAATATGGCATTATACAAGCAGAGTGTTTTGGCTGTATCAGTAGATCTAAGAAATACACCTGTTATTGGTTATTAAAAAGAGTTAGCTGTGGTGTAGGTTTAATTTATAATTTTTGCATGAATTGTTCAAGAATTACAGACAGCTTTATATACCGATAGTACGGGCATTTTTTACTTAAGTAGAAGTATAGCTGCTAGTGTCAGAAATACTCAAGTAAAAGTTTGATAATGTATGGGCTCAGAAATGTGCTCAAAGTAAGAAAGTCAAAGTAGTAACCAAGCTGAATATTGTGCTATAATAAAATAATATTGGTAGGTGAGACTACTAACTTAGTCTGGTGGTGAAAAGGCACAAGAGGGTCAGAGGCACATTTGGCAGCCAGGGTTAGAGCTCAGAAACCCTGAGCCTGGTGGTTGGGCTAGCAACATGGTCTGGTAAAAGAGTCTAACATCCACGCGTTACATGGTGTTGCGCCTGATAAAAAACAAAACAAACAAACAAACAAAAAAAACCTACAAACTAATCGCCTTGTTTAGAGGTGATTGTCAGTTTGCGGGGTTATTAGAGACGCTGAGAGTGAGAGAGATCATGTTCTACATTACTTTAAAAGTGATTTTCAGAGCTTTTGATGTATGAAACAGTGTCCATAGAGACATGGATCAACTCTGTTTATGGCATTGAGTGTTAAATTGTGAAGTTTCAATAAAGCTTGCAAAATTCTTGCATTTATACTGGGGAGCAAAGAAAAAATAGACGTTGGTTGTACTATTGAAAACCAGTTTCATAAAAACCATGTAAACAGACATGAAGAAGAATGTGTTTGTAAAACTAGTGTTGGATTAAGTGTAGGAAACACTAGTATAAGGTGTCTATGGAACAAATCTCGTTCAACATTCATAATGACCAAAGTGAGGACTACAGACATTTCTCTCAGTCAGCTGATTGTGTTTAGGGTAAAAGCAGCTAAATACACTGAGATTGCTCCACATTTTAGTGAGTTAACTCAGGATGTCTGTGGGTTTTGTCAACTTGGGGTGAACAAAAGCAGAAAAAACGGTAAAAGATTCAGACATTGAAAGTCTGGTTTATTTCATGAATACAATGAAACATTTTAGTCCACAGAGCAAAGTAGCATACATGATAAATGGATACTACAACATAACACGGACAGTGAGAAGTAAAACTTATCGTCTTACCAGCTGTTATATTCTGTAAACTTAAAATAAACCCCTGAAATTAGATTTTAGTGTTTTAAGTCATGTATTTAAAAAGAAATGAGTCAACACTTGTTTCCCTCAGCAGCATTACTGAGGTGACACTTTAACAATGCTTCATATCACAGTCTTTATGATGAAAAAACATGTTCTCTCGTTAGCAGATGTAGCAGAATGCATTTATTGCAATGTATGAGCTACACTTCTTGTTCAAAAAAAAAAAAAAAAAAAAAAAAAAGCTGTTTGGAGATGCATTCAAAAAAAAAAAAAAAAAAGCTCCTGTCTTGACCTTCGTTCTGCAAGCACGCACTCACACACACGCACTCACATAGTAGCACACGCAGCATTGCACACACACACACACACAGAGAGAGAGAGAGAGAGAGAGAGAGAGAGAGAGAGAGAGATCATTAATACAAAGGACTGCAGCAGCTTTTTGGATTTTCACTCTTTGATGGCTTTAATATGAACAGCCACATAAAATTCATTCCAATTTTTTTGCCTTTGCTTCAATTAAGATGTGTCTTTAAATCTACGATACCTGCCTTGTTCAAAAAGTTTACTGACATAGTAAAGAAGTAGCTAGGGAACTCAGTAAGTATGAGCCGCAGTAGCTTAGGGACACTTTCTCAAATAAAGAGGATTTCATCATCTGCAGTTTGTGAAAAAAGTGCCACATTAAAAACAAATCAATAGAGCCACAAATTATGGATGCAGACTCTTTTCAGCTATTGAGGTATACTTCATGCACTTATCAGCATGCAGTTTAAAGGCTTGCATTAGAGTGCACTGGTGCACAGTTGGGCATCTTTTATGGTTATACCACTGTGAATTTTGCTATACAAATATGCTCAAGAGTCTATCATATGTTTGACATCCAACTAAAAATTCGAAAAAATATATTTTTAAATCAGTAACTTTGCAAATTTAGAGGAAATGTTTTTGGACAACAAATGAGTCACGTTTTAAAAACAGTCTGAATAATCTGCGCTGCCAGACAGACATTTATGAAGCGCCGGCTAACACACTTGCTTACCGTGGTAAAGGACCCGCGATGTCTTGGAGCAGAGAACCGTGTTGTATTGTTGCTTTTCTCTTATGCATAAGCAACGCCAGCCTGTCAGAAACGCTCTGTGTGGGTAGAAAATGGTCTGCACCGGTGCTGGTCCTGACGCGAAATGGCGAGGGTCTCACGCTCTGAGGAACGCTTCATATAGGACCGGGTGTTTCCAAAAACAATAGATGGGGGACCGGTAAGTCTGGGGGGCGATACACCTGCAGGGCATCACCATGCTGTGCAAGTTTAAAACAGTGAGGGTGGGGCACGCAGTTGCTGAGCTCCGGTGTAACTGGCCAAGATAGGCGTAAGGGTCCGCTGTTGCTGGCTACTTCAGAAAATAGGCGATACCCTGTTCGACTGGTACATCTGCGGGGCTTTTACCTTGTTGAGGAATTACAAAAGAAACGATACCGGCCACTTTAAACAATAGGTTGGGCCCTTGTTCACATGGTACTCTCAGCAACTAAGTGATACACCTGCAGGGCATCACCTTGCTGTGCAAGTTTAAAACAATGAGGGTGGGGCACGCAGTTGGGGAGCTCCGGTGTAACTGGCCAAGATAGGCGTAAGGGTCCCCTGTTGCTGGCTACTTCAGAAAATAGGCGATACCCTGCACGACTGGTACATCTGCGGGGCTTTTACCTTCTCGAGGAATTACAAAAGGAGCCGATACCGGCCACTTTAAACAATAGGTTGGCCCCCACCCGACCGGTACACCTGTCGGCTTTTACCTTTTCCTAAGGAATCACAACAATTAAATGATACCCACAGTGCGCTTTGGCAATCCTGAACAATTTCAAACAATTAACCGGCTGTTGAAAAGACTGAGCGTGTCTGTGCGACTGCAGTATCACTGCAGCGTTTATTTTCTAAAGGGCTGAATGTTATTTGCGACCATCTGTTGTGTTAAAAACTACTCTGAAACCATGAAACCCCTTACGGAAGAAATGCCCGTTTGATCCGTTTTTAAAATAAAAGGCATGCATGGCTGCATGCTGTGACATCAGAATCACAAAATGTGTGATTAAAACACAACTAGTTTGAAAAGAGTGATACTGCCTGCTTATAGCGTTTATTTTCTAAAGGACTGAATGTTATTTGTGACCATTTACTGTGTTGGAAAACTAACTGGCTCTGTCTCCCTCTTAGATCAACATTCCGATTTTTAAATAAAATGATCGCATCAATCCGTGAAAGAAACCCCAGTAGATGCGTAAAAACTAGTTAAATTAAAACTAGTGGTTTTATTAAATGAAACGCTTGTGAACAGGCTGACATTGCCCATTCAGAAGAAATTCCCATTTGTGCCGTTTTTAAAATAAAATGCTTGCATCGCTGCATGCTGTGACATCAGAATCACAAAATGAGTGGGATTAAAACACAATTAGTTTGAAAAGAGCGATACTGCCTGCTTATAACATTTATTTTCTAAAGGGCTGAATGTTATTTGTGACCATTTACGGTGTTGAAAAAACTAGCTGGCTCCATCTCCCTCTTGGATCAACATTCTGAAATCCCGATTTTTAAATAAAATGATCGCATCAAACAGTGAAAGAAGCCCCAGTAGATGCGTAAAAACTAGTTAAATTAAAACTAGTGGTTTTATTAAATGAAACGCTTGTGAACAGGCTGAATTTACCTGTACAGAAGAAATTCCCATTTGTGCCGTTTTTTTTAAATAAAATGGTTGCATAGCAGCATGAGGAGACATCAGAATCATAAAATTAGTGTGATTAAAACACAATTAGTAACACTTTTGACTAGATGTAAATAAAAAGCATCCCCGCTTTGTTAATGCGCACTGCGAAGCAAAACGCCTTCCTTTCCGCCCGCAAAACAAAGAATTCCTCTTTAAGGACACATATGTCTGCATAACTGAATGCTGAGACATACCAAAGTGATAAAAATAGTTTAATTTAAAACCCTATGGTTTGTTTAAATCAAGTTAAAAACACATGAACTCATATGACCCCACTGACGCCCTGTGTGTTTCCACACATGAACTCACATACCCCACGACCTGAACGCGCATGCGCACACGCACGAAACTGGTCAAACCGGTTCTCAAACCGGTTTGGTTGGCCGCCATCTTGGATTGCTGCCATCGTATTACTACTAGAGACCTTCAGAGTTTTTAATTCATTCCTTTCAACAGCTCTGTGGACCTCGGGAGCAGTGTGCTCATCATGAGAAGTTTGCATGGTTTTCTGTCTCTGTATTAACCCTGTGTCAGATTGACGACCTGTCCAGGGTGTACCCCACTTCTCACCCTATGGTAGCTGGGATAGGCGCCAGCTCCCCACCCCAGACAGTGATAAGGATAAGCAGAAGAGAATTGATGGATATATGATGGAAACATATTGACTACCAAAGAAAAATAAGAAAATAAGGAATGGACTAATTTCTTCTGAAACTTTATTTTAGGAGGAATCTACACTGTACTGTACTATGCTGTGTTTCTTACAGATGAACTTTACCTAAGTACGTCACCCAGGCTTATTAATGGCAAGTAATTTAAGTCTTTCGTTTTAGATGTTTCTATTTATTTGGGCACATATTCACTGTACTTGTGGGTAGTTGCTGCTAACCACTGGCTTGCTAGCCAGTTGGGCGAGTTCCTATTATCATGCATCTACCTCTCCAGAGTCTCTTGTCCTGTGGTTGGTCAGACATCGATTCCACTGTCTCCAGATGAAGGTCCTGGTCGCAGTTCTCCTGAAGAGGTCCAGTGGGTGCTAGAGGCACTCTAGCTCACAAGGGGACAACAAGTACATTCTATGTATTTTTCTGAATATTTTCCTAATTTAAGCGCTTTGAGTGCTCAGATAGAGCAGAGAAGCGCTATATAAGAACCAGTCCAGTCCATCTAATTTTCTATTTTGTCCTTATTTGTCTTCTCTGTCCTCTTCTATGTCCTTCTATTAATTTAGGTCTTTGAACTAGGGATGTGCCCGAGTAGTTGACGACATGACTATTTTCACTAGTCGAACCAAATGCACAGTCATTTAATCTAATTGTTAGCATTTTAATTGACACCCAATACTGGTAAACTGTTGTGTCCTAGATGTTATGCAGCCATCTGCCACCAGATGGAACATAGTTGCTGAGACCTCCAAAAGTTGATTCTGTTCATCTGGACGTAGCGTTTTGTGGGAGAAACGTTTCGTCACTCATCCAAGTGACTTATAAACAGTACATTTGCATAATGACTGAAACCAGCCCACTGAAAGAACAATGGGCTGGGAGGTCAGTTCCTTAATCTTAATTATGCAAATTCTCATGACCATTGATCAACAACCACTGACCAAAACCCACTGATCAATGGCCATGAGTACCATTCACAGAGAGTTGGGGAATGGCTGCAATCACAGCATTGTAAGATGGCAAAAGATGTACCCTTAGGCCCCCTCCTCGATTCAGAGATGGTCTTTCCCTTTTCACGTAAATGGCCTCCTTGACTCTGCGCTCAAACCAGCGTTCCTCCCTGTCCAAGATGTGTACATCCTCATCCTTGAAAGAGTGTCCACTGGCCTGTAGGTGTAAATAGACTGCAGAGTCCTGGCCTGACGAGGTAGCTCTTCTGTGTTGTGCCATCTGCTTCGCCAAAGGTTGTTTGGTTTCCCCGATGTATAAATCCTGGCAATCCTCCTGGCACTTAACAGCGTACACTATGTTACTCTGTTTGTGTCGGGGGACCCGATCCTTGGGGTGGACCAATTTTTGGCGCAGTGTGTTTTGGGGTTCAAGAGACCTGGTGTTTAGAAAAAATGCATCTCAACTGCTCCGATACTCCTGACACATACGGGATCACTACAGGTTTTAGCTTAGGCAGCGGTTGTCCTTCTCTCCTGGATTGGCTGGAGCTTTCTTTTGGCACCTTCCCAGCTTGGACAAAAGTCCAGCTGGGATAACCACATTTACTCAGGGCCTTCTTGATGTGCTGTTCTTCTGCCTCCCTGGCCGCTGTGTCACTGGGGATGGTGTTCGCTCTGTGTTGTAGCGTCCTAATGACACCCAGTTTGTGCTCCAGTGGATGATGAGAGTCAAACCTTAAATACTGATCCGTATGCGTAGGTTTACGGTACACGTCAGCTTTTAGATGTCCCCCATTACTGATGGAAATCTCACAGTCTAAGAAGGCTAACCTGCCGCTTTTCATATCCTCCCTGGTGAATTTGATGTGTTGGTCCACCGAGTAAATGTGATCTGTGAAATGTGGTACGTCCTGAGATTTGATTTTCACCCAGGTGTCATCCACATATCTGAACCAATGGCTTGGTGGTGTTCCAGGGTAGGATAGCAAAGCCCTCTTTTCCACTTCTTCCATGTACAAATTGGCCACGATGGGTGAAACTGGGGAGCCCATGGCACACCCATGTTTCTGCCTGTAGAACCGACCCTTGTATGTGAAGTAGGTGGAATGAAGACAAAGCTCCAAAAGCAAACGCACTTGGTTGATGCTGAGAGTGGTCCTGTTGCTGAGGTTGGGGTCATCCTGTAATCTCTTACGGACTACCTCCAACGCTTCCGTGACTGGGATGCACGTGAAGAGGGATGTAACGTCGTACGAGACCATGGTTTCATCTGTCTCCATAATGACATCTCTCACCTTCTCAACAAAATCCAGGGTGTTCTGGATGTGGTGTTCAGAGCTGCCTACTAGTGGGTTGAGGATCGAAGCCAGAAACTTGGAGATGTTATAGGTGACCGAGTTGATCATACAGACAATTGGTCTTAAAGGTCCACTCTGTTTATGTATCTTCGGTAAACCATACAGACTTGGTGTAGACTCCCCTGGGTACAGCCTGTGGTATGAGGTCCGGTCAATAGCCTTGTCTTGTTCTAACTGCTTCAGACAGTCTGTCACCCTCTTCCTGTAACCACTTCCTGGGTCTCGTTTCAGGGGCTCATAAGTATTTTCATCACTGAGTAGTGACAAAATTTTTTTCATGATAGTCTTTCTGGTTTAAACTGTGCATCTACCCTTGTCTGCCGGAAGGATAATAATGTTGTTGTCATACCTAAGTGATGTGAGTGCCTTCCTCTCCTCCATGGTGATGTTGGATGCTGGGGGCTTTGCATTGCTGATTTCGTCCGTAGTTGCTCTGCTTCCACTTCTGCAATATTGTTGTTTCAAATTGCTGTTTCTGTGGCTGTGATCAGCTCCACTAGCGGGATTTGTCTCGGTGTGACAGCAAAATTCAACCCTTTAGCAAGGATGTTTTTCTCTGTTTGGGTGAGCTGTCTGTCAGACAAATTCTTCACCCACTTGTCCACATCCTCGGTGTCGCATCCTTCTCTCTTCTGGCCACTGAGGACACTCTCCGTATTTTGCGGTGGTTTCCGACGTACAACAAGTAAGTCAAACTTCCTTTTTTGCCTGGTCTTAGACTTCTTGTGCTGTGCACAAACACCTTTTTAAGAGTATTCTCATCTAAAAGCATTGTCAGTCTCTGTCGGATCCGCTCCTCTTGAGATTTTAGCATGTCGACGGTAAAATTTGTTTGCCTCACCCATTCATTAAGCAACTGATGCTGTGCCTTCTGGAGGATTTTTGTTGCCCGGAAGTCTTTAACTGAAGAGCTCATTTGCAGACTTTTAGGAGTAATCCTGTTTTGTCGGCATCTGAGGCTGAATCTCAGGTGGTTCCTGTAATCCGCCATCTTACGTGCTGTTTACTCATACTGACGTACAAGCACCAACTGTAACTGTAACTACGTACAAGCATCTTTAGGCAGTCCTTGCCAAAGTGGGTTAAAACGTCTTGATGCACTTTTGGAGATTTACTTACCTGGATGATTGAGCATGCATCAAGACGATAGTTGCTGAGAAATGCCAAAAATCTGTTAATCTAGGCATGATCTTTTTGTTAAGAAGATGCTTGTTCTTTTAAAGGCAAAGGAATAGGATTATAGATACAAGGGTTGGAAATGACCTTTCTCCACAGGGTGGATGGGTGGTCCCTTAGCATTCGGTGAGGAGTTAAGTCATTTGGGAGGCATTCAAAGTAGAGCTGCGACTCCTTCCACACAGGGGTGGATGTAGAGAAATTTTCTTAGGGTGGCATGAGGGTGGCAAAGAAATCAAATGGGGTGGCAAAATCAAAGCCTTTTTTCCCAAACACATATGCAGGTGGTTACATATGGTTAAAATGATTCAAGTGCAGTAAGTGTACACGCTTTTCATATAAATATAGTCTACAACTTAATTATTTTCTGTAGCCCACATAATTAATTATTATTAATTATTATTAATTATTATTATTAATTATTATTTTGTACAACCATTTAAAAATATTACTAAAACTTACATGAGAGAACAATCAGGTGTCGCAATAAGATGCCCCACAAATTATGTGTGCCAGTAAAAAAAATGTTTGTCCACCAAAAGACAGAGGGATAAACCTGCAGGCCTGACAACAGGAGGTGTGTCACTCCGCTGGTTTTCTACTTGGTGAGTGTTTACATTGCAATGTGCCTTTGTGACATTCATTAGTGCCCTCACTGACACACAAAACAAAACAACAACTACACAACAGACTAACTACACAAGACAACACAACACACTAACTATAAACTCCACGCTAAACGTCACAAATCTCCCACATCTAAAAACTCTCTCTCTCACTCGCTCGCTCTGTCTCGCTGCCGTTACCGTCACTCCCAAAACTTTCCCCTCTTCCTAAACAACCAAATCCCACGTGTTGACTTGGTCGACGTGGTACATTTTTCCACCGATAGGAAAGAGGTGGCTTTTTTCCCCCTTTCTTTACTGTTTTAGAGCTGTCCATAAAAAATGCTTTAAAAAAAAAAGCAAAAAACCCCCCAAAAAAACAAAAAACGCGACGACAGTATGTAGAAAAAAGCATGGCTTATATATATATATATATTTTTTTTTTATCATAACTCTGGATTTACTGACCTGTAATTAAAATGTTATAACCGGTGTATACTTTGAAGTCCGAACTTTCAGCACGGCTGAAAGACTCAGCGTGGCTGCAGCTTGTTGTTATGTCAGCTTAAATTAGTCATGTGATTTGGAGGTCCGTTGACCCCAGAGGGTTAATAACTCACCTTTATTCCATTTCCATTGTGTAACAACCAAACACCTGTGTGAAATCTGAAATTCCCATGGTGTTGCTCAAAATGTGCGCTGGCACAATCATAATCATCTCGTGCTACTGAAAACAAGAAAAAAGTCGGTCTGTGCTTTGGGCTGAACCATTTGTTAATGGTGGAGGGGGGGTAACACTATACAATATATTCAGTTCTAGCATTTATATTCACTGTTAACTGTAACTACGTTCAAAGTGTTAATGCTATCTTATTTTAATAAACAACACTGTCATATGCAAAACTAGGGTGGCACTTGGGGTGGCAAGAGATCATTTTAGGGTGGCACTTGCCACCCCATGCCACCCTTCTAGATTCGCCTCTGCTTCCACATTGAAAGAAGCCAGTTGTGGTTCTTGCCTCACGGTGTTCCACCTGGGTGTCCTGCCGGGCGGAGGCCATAGGGAAAACCCAGGACATGATAGGGCTGAATCCAGCCTCGCATGTCCCTTGTCTGCCTGGGCAGAGCTCATTATGAGCTCCCGCCCTTGGCCCACGCACCTGGTCTGATTACCCACCTGCCGCTGATCTGCCCGATTACTTGGCCACTACTTAAGGTGGTGGCTCAGTTCTTCTCGTCGCTGGAGTGTGAGTAACCTGTGTTAGTACAGCCCCGGCAAATCGTAGTCTTGTCCCTTGTGTAGCGCTGGAACCCAGTCACGATGTGTTTCATCCATTTCATAGGCTGGTTTGCTGCAATAATGCCAAATAATTAGCAAGTCTATAAATAGAAGGTAGTTCTGCAAAATCACTCAGTAGGATCAGGGCACGCAAAATTTCAAAATCCCTGGTAGCCCTTCGGGCAGGGACTCTTCAGTTTTTGGTAGCCCAAAATAAATTTAAGTAGCCCGAATAAAAAAGGGAGCAATTTTTTTTATGTTTTGTTTCCTGTTTTGTTTCCGTTACAATATTATACATTAGAGTATAATATTGTAACGGAAACAAAACATTAATCAAAAAATTGTTGAAACACAAATTACAATATTGTATAAAAATTACAATCATCAACTCAAATACTTGGCTGTAATTGAACAGAAATTTCTATGAACTTGTAAGAACTGTACAACAGGAATCAGTCTGTGTCAGATCCTGAATTTGAAATTTCCACTGAAATCACAGGTAAGAGGCAAGTGAAACCAAGATCTAGGCCATTTGCTTTTTGAAGTTTGCAAAGACTGCTAAATTTTGCCAATGGTAGTTCACTCTTTGCAACATAGTAGGCTGTTCTAAACAGATTTTTCAGGTTGATTTTTAGTATGTTATTTGCAGACTGAGCAATAATCCATTTCTTGCATTTCTCATGGCTTCTAATGGGGGCCTTTCTTAAAATTACTGGTCCCAGTAACAAAGGCACTTGTCGACTCAGAAATCGAGGGAAACCAACAACACACCCGGCAGAACATTATGTTATTTACAGGGGTGCACATAAGTGGTCCACATGTGCGCATTTGCTGTCAAAATAAAAGACGCGCACCAGATAAGAAGTTGCAACGCGCGTTTGCGTCCATATAAAAGGCACTGTTTTTGTCCGCTAGAGTGGGATATTTATGGCACATTCTGCACCAAATCTCTGTGCGTTCATCATTTGTTTAAAGCCAGCTCACCTCCTGCAACCACTTCTCCTAGAATATGCGCTTCTTTTGTGGTTCGGACTCCATCTGACATTTCTTTGGAGGTGGAGGAACACCAAAGTAATTGCTTAAAGGAGCTTCTTCGACATCTTTAAGAGTTCTAAACAAATGTCTGTCCTCCTCCAGAAAATCTTATGGACGCAAACACGCGTTGCAACTTCTTATCTTGTGCGCATATTTTATTTTGACAGCGAATGCGCACCTGCGGACCACTTATGTGCACCCCTGGTTATTTAGCTTGTCATATTGCAGCCACAGAAATTCTTTTGTCCATGAAACCATAAAGCTGCACTTTCTTTTTGCCTTATAGTCTGATTTGTCATAACTTTTCCGTTTTGTGGTAAGCTTTTCTTTGGCTGTCACTTCTTCACCCTGACCTGTCTTATTTGGCTCAGCAGAACTAAAATATATATCCTGCTGCCTTTACACACGCACTCACATAACGTTCAGCGATTCTCTGCGCGATCAACCTCTCACATGTTTAAGCTTCCTGCGGGAGATTTCACTTGTCATGTTTGCATAGTAAACTAACGATTGATAAGATGATGTCAGAGGAATTGGTGCGCAAATTATCGTCACTCACCAATCAGTACTGTCGCTCTCTATACACAGTTCGCGCGATTGCAAAGTGAAAGCAAAAAACAAGCGCAAATTCAAATGCGATTTCAATATGTCACATATAGGGCTGCTCGATTATGGCAAAAATGATAATCACGATTATTTTCACTGAAATTGAGATCTCGATTATTTGATGATATTTACTTAACAATAAAAATGTATTGAATAATGGCTTTAAAGATTGTCAAAAATAGTATAAAATAGTGTGCAAATACTGATAACAGTGCAAATGTTTGCAATATAAAAAATAAAATGTAAACATCTATGTTTAGTGAACTTTGCCATGTCGCTCTGTGGTGCAGCTACGACACCAAAGTTTCCACACTATGTCTACTTGATCCACGTCTGACTCCGCGAACCCATAATGTTTCCACACCACTGAAGGGTTTTTTTTACCTCTCTTTTCAACCAACGGCAGTCACTCTCCTCTCCAAATAACTTCTGCTTAGCTTTCCGAGCTTCCCTCTGTTAGCTCCTCTTAATTGTTGTGCGAAACGCAGAGAGGTGCGCTCGATTTGCCACACGGAGCAGCGCGAGAGTAAAGCACGAGGGAGGTGCTAATAATCGGCTCAGTCATTTTTAATGATCGTTGAAAGCCCAGATCGTAATTTAGATTAAAATTCGATTAATTGAGCAGCCCTAGTCACATATTGACAGTGGTTCACCGATGCCAATGACATATTTACCCAGCTACATTTCCGAAAGAATGCAAAAGCATTGACATATATATTTCCTTCCTATGATAGCCCGACGGGCAGGGCAGGGATAGATTCTGGTAGCCCGACTGGAAAAATCGCTAGCCCCGGGACGTCGGGCTAGCGATTTTGCGAGCCCTGAGGATGTTTGTTCTAATTTGCTATGACCTTAGAGCGCATCGCAAATAAAACTAATAGGCTATAAAGAGTGATATGAACATATTTAGAACTTACCGGAATGAAAATGTCTGGAGCATCAACAGATATTTGGAGATGGAAGAGAACTGGATATCAGCTCGTCTCACAGCTGCTATCCAGGCTAGACGCCTTCGTTTGGTAACATCGATACACGAGCTGCCTCATGTTGCTTCCAGGTTGGGAAAGAATGAAAAGACAAACCCTTTTCAAGCTTATTCTCTTGCCGGTCGTGCAGTCGAACATTGCAGCCGACCACACAGCAAATACGAACCCTGGCTGTTGTGTGTGCTTTCGCTCCTTTTTCGCTTGCGCTTTGTTTAGACCCCCAAAATGGCGGATCGGGCCAAAATCCTTTCCACGCCCACCCCCGTGACATCATGCTCCAAAGCTCTATAGATGACCTTGATATTGATTCACACATGCACCCTTCTTCCTGGATAGGTTAGCGTTTCCATAATTTGAAGGTGTGTATGTTGGAATGAATGTCTCATCACATGGTTAATTATGTGTCTGTATCCAAAAGTTGATTCTGTTCATCTGGACGTAAGATATGTGTCTGTATGTTTATGTTTGAACATGTATACTTAATATGTGGATATTATTTAAACTGCGAAGCACTAATAATGAACTAATAACATAATAACTAATAATTAATGATAATAAGAAGAAGTAAAAATATTTTTTTGACACTCAGTCTTCTTCTGCTTTCTTTCTCCCCCTTCTTCTTATTACTGTTGTTGATATTTAAACAAAGAAAAATACAGTGGTCCATCGCTATAACGTGCCTCACTTTTAGCTGCCTTGCTGTTTTGTGGATTGTTGTTTGGTACAATTTTGCATCCTTTTTTCTTTTTTACAGCGCATTGTGTTCTGCGTCCTGATCGGCTGTAGACCATTGTCAATCAATCTCCTCCGTGCTGTGTCTCCTGTACAGGATGCGTTCAGCTTGTCAACTTTACATAAATCTTCCATCGCTAGCAGTATGACACTGAAGTGCTGTACTGTATGTTTGTGAGTTTTCTCCCCAACAAACACAACAATGTTGACGAAAGGCACCTGCGGTAGCACCCAAAAGGCAGAGGAAGATGCTAGCCATCGCACAAAAAGTTCTTCTGGACATGATATAGGAAGATAGAAGTTACCATATTTTTCAGACCATAAGGCACACCAGATTATAAGGCGCATTAAGCAAAACAAAACAGTCAGATAAGTCAAACTTTACTCAACTCATTCTTCTTGATTCCTCTACTTCCGTACCATTGATTCATTAATGTTGAATTCTCTCACAGCTGCTCTATTCCCATGTTCTGGACTTGAAAACAGGGTTTGATCTTTAGTTTCATTCTATAATACTGGACTTATTTTTCTACGAAGGTTTGAACTTTGAGAGTGTTTAAGCAAGACATAAAAGTCTGAAAATGTTCATGCCTGTCTGAGAAAAGTGTATAAAGTATGTACTGAGGGGTTTTACAGCCTTAAAACAGTTATAATAATTGTAAAAAATAAAGTTGGCTACTTCGCGAATTTCACCTATCACGGGTTATTTTTAGAATGTAACTCCCACGAAAAACGAGTTACCACTGTATTCTTTCACAAAGCTTAAAGTATGACAAGATTTACTGTCACAATAGTCAAATGTTCTTAAGCTAACTTTACAACATGCAGACTTTTGCTCTTGTACAACAGGACTTTGAATAAAGACAGATTACTGTGATCTTATGAACCAGTTGCAGGATGCAAATAAAAACTAATAACTCTTCTTTATGTAGGTACAAAGTAGTGCTTATAGTAATGAAACTACATTTCATGGCTGTACCGGTTGATTCAGTTTGCTGTTACATTTAAAATAGATTTTTCTTCATTGTCAGTGCAATTGTATTTGATGAATGTGAAATTCCACACTTTGATTTATGGAATCAACTGGAAGCCCTGATGTTTTTGGCAAAAAGGAAATTAGAAATTGGTATTAACTGATATGCAGTTGTCTTTTTCATTCCTTTGGTGAGAAGCAATTTTCTACTTCTGTATTGTTGTGTGGGTGGGTGTAGGGGTTTTGATATTTGGTATTTCTACAAATTCAACACAAGTAAATCATTTCTGGGTGTGAAAAAGTTTCCAAGGGTTTAATGGAGGCCTGATTGATTTACTCATACTCACTTTGGGTCAACAATCAATTTTCTGCACAGGAATTTCACAGAAGGCTTTCAGCATTGAGACTGCATTGCGTATGGCATTGACAATTCAGACAAAGAAGGAAAAAAATAAATCTTAAGAGATACAATGGTACAATGTGTTTTAACTTAAAAAATAAAAAGACGTCCATGGGTAGAATTGAACAGACTTTGTCCTGGAGGAAATTTCCGAAATGTTAAGATGAAATGTAGATAGACATTGCTGCACCATGGGAAAATATTATCTTTATCAATTTTTTTGTTCATACATGGGAAAATGTGATTATGTCCCTAGTTTGCATTCAGCTTCACTTTTACTTCCTAGATATCAAGTAATGCACCATAATCATGCAGTTTAATAAGGAACATGGATAGTGACTTTAGACCTTATACATTCATTAGGTTTCTGTATCTGAGGAATACTGCCTTTATGATTGGCCTCTTTTGGTTTAAGGGAATGCCAGAGGCTATTAGCAAATTTACACTGAGCACTGAGTGTTTCAAACTCTGCCAATGACTTATGATTGTCTGACTTATATATTGTCTAACAGATGTTAAAAGACTTCAGCTACCTCAGAAATAGAGATGACTCTGGCCATCATTCCTGTAGAGTAGAGCTGGGCGATATAAGATTTTTTCATATCATGATATGTTTTTTTCATTTCAGGCGATAACGATATATATCACGATATAAGCCAAATAACTATATTTGTAAGATTTAAATGTGCCGTTGCTCACAAGTAAAATGTGAAATAATCAGCAGCTTGTCTTGATTTTAATATTTATTTCCCATAATAAGTTCAACAGGGTAGATGTACTTAAGGAACAAATATTGCAAACTACACAAAAAGGCAGCCGCTAAAGCGTTTAAGTTTCAAAATAGAACAAACAAAACAGACTACTAAATTGTCAATTACACTTAGAAACAAAATATTAATTCTAAAAATAAATCTTAGTTTGTTTTACAGAAGAACAGACAAAATTGACTAACTTTTGTCAATATCAAATAAACTGAGAACTAAAAGGAAATTTTCAATCTCTCCTTGTTGTATAGCTTTCTGAACTTTCTGAATCCTTTATCATCTGCAACTGAAAATAGTTGTGGATGATTACTATACCTTTCTAATGTGACGTTGTTGTCCCTGGCTCTCTTTCTCTCTCTCTCCCTCCTGCTCTGTTCCTGTGCTACTGCGAGTGTAACTACCGCCCCTCCCCCCTCTTCCCAGCGCAAAGCACAAGGCTCGCGTGCGGAGTGAAGCGGAAAAAAAGTGCGAGAGAGAGGGTGAGAGAAAGAAAGAAAAAAAAAAAACCACGGCTCGCGATAAGATCCGGCTCTAAGAGCCATTTCGTTCGCGACCGACACATCACTACGAAATACCTTCGCACTACGGAACTTCTATGGCCCTTCCGTTCGACAGTCTCTCCGGCATTGGAACCATCATCTGTTTTCTCTTCGGTAACCTGGTCACCCACGCTCTCGGTTGATTTTTCTCTAGTCGGCACACTCATTTCCTCCATTACCGGGGCGGCACGGCGGCTGGCTGCTTCCCAAACAACTACACATGTGCGGCTTGGCACTTGTGCTGTACGTAACAAGTCACGTGACGTGACGCTGCGGCTGTGATTGGTTCGGCTCTGCGCTACTTAATTTCGATTGGCTGTTCTTCTTTTCTTTCTTTTTTTTAAGAGAGCAAGAGAGAGATAAGGTCTATCGCAATAGTTTAAATTTTCTATCGAGAAAAAGTTATTTCGCAATACATATCGTTATTGTTCTATCGCCCAGCTCTACTGTAGAGTGCAGTGTTTTTTTTCTAACCCACTTCAGTTCATTATTTATGTGTACTCACAGGTTTCTTGGTCCTCCTAAAGGCCACGATCAATTCTTTGGTCCTTGTCATGTTTGAGCTGCAGATGATTCTGCTCACAGCACGTGGCAAGAGTCAACCACAGCCCTGTACTCCCATCACCGTCACTGATGCATCCAACCACTGCAGAGTCATCAGAAAACTTCTGAAGATGGCAGGTTTCTGTGCAATGGCTCAAGTCTGTGATGTAGAGGGTGAAGAGGAAAGGGGAGAGGATGTTCCCTTGTTGTGTCCCTGTGTAGCTGATCACTTTGTTAGACACACATTGTTGAAGATGCACATATTGTGGTCTTTCTGTCAGGTAATCAACCATCCAGGACACAAGAGAAGCATCCATCTGCATCGCTGTCAGAATTTTGAAACCTGGTCCTACAATCTGACAAAAAGCCATACATCGAGCAGTGGGTATACCATCGCCCCGTTTGTTGTGGCATTTGTGTTGCATACAAATGACGTATAACAACCACACTAAAATTAGGTGGTACTGATTGAAATGGAAACTGACCGAAGCTAAGTTGAGTTGAAGCAAGTGGGTACTAGTAGACAAGGGCTAAAAGAGAATTATCAGATTACTCCTATTACTTTAATAGATAAAGGATTAGCTAAGCGTCTCTACCAACTTGGTAAAGGATTTTTTTAGACCTAGTGGAGTTTTTTAATCTATTTAGGTCCGTAAATTGTCCAACTCAGGAACGTGGGCACACATTGTATCTCGTTTTATTATTTATCTCAGTTTATTTGTTCTTAATATGACAATTGGTGATGCAGTGTTTTCAGACTATATGCCTGTTTTAATTTATTTAGTTCCCCTGTGTCAACCTGCTAAACTGTGCACGGCATGGCCATGCTCTTAAACCTTCCACTGTTGTTCAGTTCTGTGCTGCTTTTTACAATGAAGTGACCTCACGACTCTCTGTGTCCTTGTGACAAAGTGGATGAGGAGTTGTAATGCTCTCCATTTGTCCCATAATATGTTGACCTTTTTTGTTTGCACATTATGCACATTATTCTGTTTCTATTTATTTGCTATGATTTGCTATTTGTCAAGTAACATTGCTGCACTAACTATCCCAGGTTTGTTTGTGTTCTGTTGCCGGCAAAACAAACATTCTGCAAATTAAGGCAAATACTCAGTTACATGTTTCTTTATATTTTATTATGTTACAGATTAAGTCATTTGTTCATACTTACTTTGTTCTTTCTTTTCAGTCTTCATGTTGGTCAGGTGTGGGGAAACGCCCGCCTTGCATTTCCTCATTTTAAGTCCTGATGATGATGTTGTGGGTGGCTGTGGCTCAGGTGGTAGAGCAGATCAGCTACTGGTTGGTGGTTCGATCCTTGCATGCCAAATGTCCTTGGGCAAGATATTAACCCCAAGTTGCCCTCCGATGCGTTCATTGGAGTGTGAATGTGTGTATGTTTATTAGTTTGCACTTGAGTTTAGAAGTGCTTGTGTGGCATGTTGTATACAGCGCTTTGAGTACTCCGGGAGAGTAGAAAAGCGCTATATAAGAATCAGTCCATTTACCATGATATCACACATGACATCAGAAGGTCGAACCAAGTGGAGGGGTTTCTTTTTCCATAGAAATGCTTCCTTTTGTTTGTTTCAAGGTCTAAAGGGATTTGTTGAATCTTTTGTTTTTTGTAAATAGAGCCGTTTAGTTGCGTAAATGTGCCAATTAGAAGTGTGAGGAGGTTTTGTATCTTTTTTAATCATCTGTGTAGAGTTTTAGATCAGTTCAAGTGAGTGGTACTGGCCGGGCTAATTGAAGGGAGATTGATGGCCCTATATATAGTCAGTCTCTGCCAGATTTAGAAGAGAGAGGAGAGGTGAGCTGTGTTACCAGTTCCATGTACTGTTGAGTTTTGTTAATTGAGTTACTTTGGGGGGAAGTTTTGTTAAGTTACACATTAAATGGAGTTCACTGTAAATAAATTGCTCACCTCTGGAAACCCGAAATGTCTGTGTAGTCTGCTTCCCTACCACCTTCCGTGACATTCGAGTCTGACTACTTCACAGTCCTACAGTGCTGAGACTTAACACTTCAGTTTGATTCTGCCGTTCTCGACTGGGCCCATTAGACGGGGGTGCAGGAGAGTGAACAGAAATGGTGAAAGCTGCAAGATCAAATCTGTTCTCTGATATCATTGTCTCTTACTCTCACAACACCTGTGTGTTTTTTTGTTTTTGTTTTGTTTTTATTAAACACAATGAGCTCCTTAAGGTTTATGTATCTGTTCATCTAGATTTTTCCTGTGAAGTTTGTGATAAGTTTCTTCACTTTTTGGGACGAGGTTGTAAGCACTAGTGCCCTCATTACACCACCCTACATGATCCATCCATCCTAATCACCTGTTTGGCTTTCTTTGATTTGAGCCTGTCGTCCTCTCCTTTTCAGAGTAATTGTTTTCCAGTATGAAGCCATTACCCCCCCCCCCCCTCCCACTCCAAAGGTTTTTTCTACCTTTGGTCCTTTTATTCTTGCTAGTATTAACAGTAGTTTGACCTCTGGTGTGGTGCCAACAAAAGTTTAAACGTGCTGTATTGAAGCCCTTGCTGAAAAAATCTTGGCTTGACCCTGCTGTTTTGTCAAACTTTAGGATGTCTCCATGCAATTCTGAAAGCGTTCAAGTCTGTTTTTAAAACTCACTGTAGCTCTGAGTGCATTCTGAGTGCAGCTTGGTCCAGCCTCTGGTAGGACTTCTTAATGTCAGTCACTTCCTCTATCTGCTGGTGGTACATATCATACAGGGGCCTATCCTTCCATGATGGTTCCTCCTCTTTCTTGGGTTTCTGCTGCCTGAGGTATTCACTGAGCATGCGGTTGGTTGGGGCCACCTTCCTGATGTATTCGTGGATGTTTGTTGTCTAATCCTGGACTCTGGTACTGACACTTACCAGTCTATGGTAAATGGTAAATGAACTGATTCTTATATAGCGCTTTTCTACTCTCCCAGAGTACTCAAAACGCTCTATACAACATGCCACATTCACCCAGTCACACCCATTCTCACAAGCACTTTCCCTATACTTAGTGCTTTCTAAGTACATTCCCACACATTCACACTCCGATGGATGCATCGTAGAGCAACTTGGGGTTAGTATCTTGCCCAAGGATACTTGACATGCAGACTGGAGGAGCCAGGGATCTAACCACCAACCTTCCGATCAGTAGGTGACCTGCTCTACCTCCTGAGCTACAGCCTCCTTCCTTCTGCTTAGCATACAGGCTAAGGATGCTGATGCTGATCCCTCCGTGCATGGTTGTAACTGTCCTCAATACCTGCAATGTTGTCCTCTGATAGCGCAATCCCCTCAGTTCAGACTACCTTCCCCGTCTTTGTTATCATCCGACTACACTTCTCCAATCCAAACGACATTCCAATGTCGTCGCTATATATCAAATTTCAGATTAGTTTTTTTTTGTTATCAAAAAAATAAAGAGTGTAAAATCAAAATAATATAAATAAAATAGCATGCATTGATAAATTATATACTTGACTGGACATGGTACAAGATAACATTAAATCTTGAAATTGCTTTTTTGGAAATTTGGTTATTAAAAAGTGTATCCTTATTTGATTTGGATGACAGCAAAAAGTTACATAGCCTCGCAACTTATTTATAAAGAGGATTAAGTATGAATCTTCCTTTCTTCTGTAACAAGTATGTGACTGTTTCAGGACTTCTTTACAGACTAATTTTCTGCAAAGCTCCTTGCATTATGTTAAACTTCACAAGCTTATTAAATTTAATTAAAGCTTATGTTCCCTGCCTTATAATTAATACCTAACGCTTGAGTGGCAATGTTAATAGTATTTTAAATGGTCAATACAAAATGAATGTTTCTCATTAATCAAAATCCCATTGCTCTGATTCCTGCTAAGCCATTTTCTTAGCTTCACTATATTATAAGATGTATTCAAAGCAAAAAAGGGAGAACATTGTTTGAAGCTGACAATAAAAGGCTTTGATTCTATTCAATTCAATTTACTTTTATTTATGCAGCGCCAAATTACATGAACAGTCACTTTAAGGTGCTTTATATTATATATTATACAATAATACACACAGAGGAAAAACCCAACAATCATATGACCCCCTATGAGCAAGCACTTTGGCAAAAGTGGGAAGGAAAACTCCCTTTTAACAGGAAGAAACCTCCAGCAGAACCAGGCTCAGGAGGGGCTGCCATGTGCCGCGACCGTTTGGGGTGAGAGAAGGAGAGAGAAGACAGGATGAAAGACATGCTGTGGAAGAGAGCCAGAGATTACAAGTATGATAACAAGTATGATTCAGTGCAGAGAGGTCTATTATTATATGTTCCCCCCAGTTCCTCCCAGGTCAGTTCCAAAACACGCCACACCAAAAATTGGTCAACCCCAAGGATTGGGTCCCCCGACACAAAAAGAGAAACATAGTATACACTGTTAGTGCCAGGAGGATTGACGGGATTTATACATCGGCGAAACCAAAAAACCTCTGGCGAAGCGGATGGCACAACACAGAAGAGCTACCTCGTCAGGCCAGGAAGTAATTATGGAAGTTAACTCAGAAAGATCAATTGGAGAAAAGACAAAATGAATATCAATGGTACTGAAAGTAGCTCTAGATAATGTTATATCTGTCAGATGATTATGGGTAATTTTTTCTCTAATGGTTAAAATTTTATTTGTGAAGAAGTTCATGAAGTCATTTACTAGTTAATGTTAAAGGAATGGTTGGGTCAACAGTGCTCTGATTTTTTGTCAGCCTGGCTACAGTGCTGAAGAGAAACCTAGGGTTGTTCTTATTTTCTTCAATCAGTCCTGAATAGTAAGTTCTAGCTTTACGGAGGGCTTTTTTTATTTTTATATTTATTTTTATATGTATATTTATTTATTTTTATATATATATATATATATATATATATATATATATGTATATATATGTGTGTGTGTGTGTGTGTGTGTGTGTGTATATATATATATATATATATATATATATATATATATATATATATATATATATATATATATATACACACACATATATGTATATGTATATATATATATATATATTAGGGGTGCAACGATACACAAAATTCACGGTTTGGTTCAGTTCGATACTTTGGTGTCATGGTTCGATATTTTTTCGATACAAAAAAATGTTCATGCCTTTTTAATTTGTCATTTATTAAAATTATAAATATATATTTTAACTCAAAAGTACAGCTTTTAAATTTAATGTTGCTGAAGTTCTGACTACCTTCCCTCTCTTTGTTACCATCCGACTACACTTCTCCAGCCCGAATGACATCCTGATGTCATTGCTGTATAGCCTGGTAATGTGGATCAGTGAATCGATGTCTCGTTCACTCTTGGCATACAGCTTGATGTCATCCATGTACAGGAGGTGGCTGACAACTGCTCCGTTCCGTAGTCGGTATCCGTAGCCAGTCTTGTTAATGACCTCACTGAGGGGGTTCAGGCCTATGCAGAACAGCAGTGGGGACAGAGCATCTCCTTGGTAGATCCCGCACTTGATGGTGACTTGTGCTATGGGCATGGAGTTGGCCTCTAGTGTTGTACGCCACATCCCCATTGAGTTCCTGATGAAGGCTCTTAGGGTCCTGTTGATCTTGTACAATTCTAGGCATTCCAGTATCCAGCTGTGGGGCATTGAGTCATAGGCCTTCTTGTAATCAATCCAGGCAGTGCACAGGTTGGTCAGTCTGGTCTTGCAGTCTCGGCTGACTGTTCTATCTACCAGTAGCTGGTGTTTTGCGCCTCTGGTATTCTTGCCAATCCCTTTCTGTGCCCCGCTCATGTATTGACCCATGTTCATCTTAGCCGATATGATGCCTGACAGGAGCTTCCATGTAGTACTGAGGCAGGTTATTGGTCGGTAGTTGGATGGGACCGGTCCCTTCTTGGGGTCCTTGGGGATCAGGACCGTCCGACCTTCGGTTAGCCATTCTCGGTGTCTCTCGTTAACTAGCAGCTGGTTCATTTGTGCTGCCAGATGCTCGTGGAGTGCAGTCAGCTTCTTCAGCCAGTAGGCGTGAACCATGTCGGGCCCTGGTGCTGTCCAACTCTTCATACTGGAGACCCTTTCTTGGATATCTGCCACTGTGATGGTTACTGGACCCTGTTCAGGGAGGTCGCTATGGTCTGCCCTCAGATCCACTAGCCACTGAGCATTGCCGTTATGGGTTGCGTCCTTCTCCCATATGCTCTTCCAGTATTGCTCCGTCTCCAGCCTTGGTGGTGCTGTTCTCTTATTGTTCCCTTGCCACTGAGAGTACACCTTTGCTTGCTAATATATATATATGTATATGTGTGTGTGTGTGTGTGTATATATATATATATATATATATATGTATATGTATATGTATATATATATATATATATATATATATATATATATGTATATGTATATATATATATATATATATATATATGTATATATATATATATATATATATGTATATATATATATATATGTATATATATATATATATATATATATATATGTATATATATATATATATATATATATATATATATATATATATATATATATGTCCTATGGGAACCACTCAGCATATCCCTTTTTTTTTTTTTTTTTTACTGTTTCAGTGACCAAGCTTGTTACTGTATAACTATATTGGTTAAAGCTTTCACTGTCTCATAATACCTTGTACTGTTTGTGCTAATGTTTTTCTATCAGCAACTGTCAGCTGAAACCCATTCAGAAAGGCACATAGTCTGATCATAAATGGAGCAATGCTTTTTGTGCCACTTTTCCCCTGCTTATGTATGCACGCCCCTGCAGAGCAGAAATGGTGGACAAGTTCATTGGTATGTACATGGTGTTCTAAAAAAGCATGGCAAGCCCACACTAGGATTATCAATAGGCTGAAATATCATCTTGGAACCAAAATGTTAAAATAACATCTAAATGGAGAAATTCTGGGAAGTGTGGAACTGAAATGAATCACTGCTGTCTCACAGAATTTTCTGTAGTGTCTCTTTGAAAATACTGACACATGGTATCTTTTCTTCCAGATGGTGGGCCTCTTATAAGTTGTTTTTTTCCCCCACAAAGATTCTTTTCCCTTGAAAAAGACTAAGATAATTTTACATTGCAAAAATATCCTAATGTACTTTTTTAAAAATAAACCTCCAGTTTGTTTACTTGGACTCATTGTCAAATGACTGAAGCAGATAATTCAAATCAGGAAAAACAGCATTAAAGTCAGTGTTGTATAAAATCTGCAGTTATTCTGCCTTCAGCATTTGTATGTAGCCAGCTTCCCAGGAGATTTTTTATATTCAACTTGAAATATTCAGTGTATCACAGTGTGATCTGTAAAAAATTACTAGATTTAGAAGACAAGAGGCTGTGTTTGTGTGTGTGTGGTAGGTAGATGGAGAGATCGATGGGGCCAGTGTCTGTGACATTCAATAGTCGCCTCATTGGTGTACACCAACTATACAACACTCCAAACATGCTAAATGTCACAAATCTCAAAACTCACTATCAATATCACTGTTTTTCATCACTGTCACCACTTCCCTCTTCCTAAGCAACCAAATGCTATGTGTTACCAAACAATTTTCTGACCGGGTTAATAGAAAATTGTTTTGTTTTTTCTTCCTGCAACAAACATAATGACAGTATTCAAAAAACGGTGATCCCGCAAGGCTGCATCTTAAATCTTTTAAATTGGTCATGTGATTTTGACATGCCTGAGACTTCTGTCAACTTAAAAAGATCTTTGGCTAAACACACACAGTACATTTCTGCACTTCTTCTTACAATAAATAGTAATAGAAGCTTTTAGGCATGTATATGTGGCACTTCCAGTTTCTTCTATGTTTTGGACGGATGGTCTGATATCCTCGTGTCGGTGTTGTTCCCACATCATCATAATAAATGTTGTTCCAGGTTTAACATTGCAAGTGACCAATCACATTGTTGTGACGTCATACTTTTGCAAGCCAAGCGATTCATTCATTTATGACATTCCAATGTTGCAAGGACAATATGTATAATGCTTACCGTTTATTAAAGAACAGTATCCTGAAATGCAAAGAATTCAAATTGCTGGATCGGCGGACAGAGG